>NC_047136.2:19745948-20096681 GCF_009829125.3 Periophthalmus magnuspinnatus
ATTTTTTTCTATTTGTACCAAAATGGCGACATGACACTGCCAAATCCTATGAGTATCACTGATTAAGAAAATGAAACTGGAGAGGGAAGTGTGTACATCACTGTGGGTGTGTACCAGTGGAGGTGAAAACGGAGGTCAATCGACAAAATGACGTCTTGAAAATAAGAGATTAAAGATTATTGAAACTTAAATCACTCCAAATACAACTGAAGAGGCTCAATGAGAAGAAACGAATAGAACATGGTTAAAGATCTGAACAGAACAGGTTGAAGAGCAGGGCTGATTTAAGTTGAGACTTTCAGAGTGTTCCACATACCATACTTTTACTCTTACTTGAGGAATATGTATTGTACGTGGAGAGGAGCAGATGGGGTGACTCGGGCATCTGTTCTGGGTTTGTTCCACCGGGAGACGGCCTCAGGCAAGACCCAGGACACACTGTAGGGACTGCGTGTCTGGAGGAAGCTGGAGGAAGTGTCTGGGGTGAGGGACGTTCCTGCTCAGACTGCTGCCCCGGATAAAGAGGATGAACATGAGATGGTCGGGTTTGTTGGTCCTTCAGGTTTATTCTTTGTACATTCTTTGGAAATACCAGATGTTGTTTATGTTTAATGTTTGCAGATAAATCATGAGTCTGATTTTGAATACATTCTGCATCCAGACTTTTTAACTGTTACTGGTGCTTTTGTGTACTTGACCAATCTCTGATAAGAGACACTAATCTGAGTTTTTAAAACTGTTTTCATTTGTTTTGGAAAACACTCCATCTCTTCAGTGAGACATTTTTTCATGACAATTGCTCTGACTTCAGCTCTTTCTTTCTCTTTCTCTTCTTTGTGTGATTGTGTTGGCGTTGCACATTTCTTATAACTGACAAGTGACACATAATAAATGTGTTGTTAAAAGTCAAAGTCTTTCTCTCCTTCTCTTTCACTCCTCTCTTTCTTTCATTCTCTCTTTATCTCATCCTTCTCTCTTTCCTTCTCTCTTTGTCTCCTCTCCTCTCTTTCTTTCCCTCTCTTCTCTCCTTCTCTCTTTCTCTCCTCTCTTTATCTCCTTCTCTCTTTCTCTCCTCTCTTTCTCTTCTCTTTCTCGCCTCTCTTTCTCTTCTCTTTCTCTCCTCTCTTTCTCCCCTTCTCTCTGTCTCTCCTCTCTTTCTTTCTCTTCTCTTTCTCTCCTCTCTTTCTTTCCTCTCTTTCTCTCCTCTCTTTCTCTCCCCTCTTTCTCTCCTCTCTTTCTCTCCTTCTCTTTCTCTCCTCTCTTTCTCTCCTCTCTTTCTCTCCTTCTCTCTCTGTCCTCTCTTTCTTTTTCTCCTTCTCTCCACTCTTTCTCTCCTCTCTTTCTTTCTCTCCTTCTCTCTTTCCCTCCCCTCTTTCCCCCTCGCGCTCCTGTTTCCTCTTTTGTTGTCAGCGCTGAGCATGACGTCACCCCGCAGAGCACCCCCGGGTGACTGAGGGCTGTGGGCGGGGCTTGGATTCGCTTCAGCCAATCGGCGCAGAGTTATGTAAATCGTATAGCGGTGTGCGTCGTAGCGGGCAGCCGAGTGCCACTCTCCGGATCTCTTCTGTTCACACCGGACCCGTGCGACTTTACCCGTGTCTAATGGCTGGATAAAGGAACACCACGTAACTTTTTTCACCCCTAAAGCGGATTTTAACACTTTATTCACGCTTGGACACGGCACAAACGAGGATCCACGCCATGAAATACAAAGTAAGTTGACTCCAAGTTGAACCGTGGCTCATAGTTTCTATTCCGGGTAGATGTGGTAACCCAGAATATGTTTCCTCTCGTTTTCCGCTATTTTTTGACCACTTGTTGTTACTCGCTGTTGTCGTGCGGCTTTGTGCAAAAATAACCTTTACGATTGTACATGTTTACTACTGTACAAAACTACAGCGGGTGGATCGTTCTCTGTAGTTTAATGCAAAACTCCTCTGCGTGTATGTGGCTTCTATTTTTGCACGTAGACAAACCTAATCTCATTTTATTGCGTCCATTTATCGCTATAATAAGATGTTTCTGACGTAACCAGGGGCGCGCATGCTGAACTGGGGCGATAGTAGCGGACCCCCCCGGCCGTGCGCGCGCCTGTGCTGAGCTGAGGGTTGAGACTAAGGTCAAATGATTGTGTTTTTGAGTTTGAGCATCAGACACAGGAGTTCACTACACATGGAGAGAATGTAGGTTTAACACTAATATAATAAAAATATAATACGATAAACAAAAAATAATAATAACAAAAATAAAACATAAAACAGCATTATGTATGGTTTTTTTCATACAGAATATTGTTAGTAAATAAATGATGTGTTTTTTCCACATTCTAATATAAGTTTTACCTATTGTATATTTTATTCATGAGCTTTATAACATTAGCTCATTTAAATCATTTTTATTATTTAAAGACTATGCATGTAAAGTCTATTCTTAAGAGTGATGGAAATAAACCATTGAAAACAGGAAATGAATTTGTTTTATCAGATTTGCCTCATGAAGAAAAATATTTCCTCAGTATGTTCCAGCAGTATGTTCTGTATAGTGTTTGGTTCAGTCCAGGTTTAGTCCTGGATTATTTCTTTGTTGCCAGAGCCACATCTAAATGTGTTTTATAATTATCTTTTTGGATTTTAGAAATAACCTGTACAGTAAATGGTTCCTCTGATATTTGAGAATCCATCTTGAGACTCTGCTGTAAGATTCAGCGAGCAGGCCAATCACAGAGTTGCATTAAGTTTTGGGGCGGAGCCAAAGGCAAGGTGCCCAGACAAACCAAAACAAACACGGCAATGCCGACATATGAACTTCAGCCTGTTTTAGCATCAATATGAATGGTTTAGCAGAAGAACTTTGTGGAGAAGACATTTGTCCTTTTGTGGAGGGAAAAATATTTTTTTCTCAACTGGATTTAAAAGAATGTGAGTTTCTGGCTTATTCTGCTGTTGCGATGCTTCGACCAATCGGGTTCAATTATTTGTCATGAGGTTCAAGCCTCATTCACAGCGACACTCTGCAGTGAGCCTGGGTAGTCCAGAAATGAATCTGTCGTATTTGCAAAAGTCTTATTTTCTCATTTTAGTTCTGAATGATGTCTGTAATACAGCCAGGTGTCCTTCCTCCTTAAGTGGATTACATATAGTTTACATCAGATGCCCTTCCTGAAACACTCCTCTTGTATCATTTGCTCACTTTACAATGACTTAAACCAAAGTTACTCCAGTAAACGTGGGCTAGCTTTAGCACTTACTCAATACAAACTACTGTTTACTGTTAGCTTCTTTTACAAACAAAAGCCAACCAACGCTGCTGTTTACATGCCAACTCCAGATTGTTGGGTTGATGTCTGTTACTGGTATTGCAGACTGCCATTGTGTCATTGGGCAAAACACTTCCTCTTAGCCTGTGTAGTAATGAATGAGTTGGCTGGTTACAGGTTTGAGTTTTGGAGAAAAATAACTATTATATTTTGTTTTATTTTGTCATAAATTCAGATTTTCTCATTAGAAATTTCAGCAAAAAAAAAATAAAAAATAAAATAAAATACAAGTTTGCATTTTAAACTTAAAGAACTGACAAAAAGACTGAAATCTGAACTGACAAAGAACCACATTTCAGAACAGTTTGTACAGATCTAAACTACAGGGGGATTGGCTCCTATTACCTGGATGTCACCCAGATGTCACCTGTGGCTAAACGTGGGCTCTCAAATATCAGTCCCCAGACACATTAGCAGAACACAGGGATAGTAACACTTAAAACAGAGCTAAACAATTCATCAGGCTAAAAACAAGAGTGAAATCTGATGCTACGCTAGTTTAGCACAACAGGGACTGTTAGTCAGAGCGGCCACTGACGCACGGCGAGATCCAACCAGAACCCGAAACTGGACTAAAGCTGGATTAAAGCAGGAAAAAAATAAGACCAAACATTAACGATAACAGTACTAGAACTGGACCAAAAATGGGCAAAAACAGGACGAACCTGAAGGGGATCAAAGTGGAATAAGACAGGACTAAAACCAGACCACGGCAGAACTGGACCAAAACTGAACCAAAATAAGAAAAACAGAACCAAAGCTCCAGACAAAACCAGCCCATAGTGCACTGGTGTAATGTTGTTATCAGCAGCATTATGGACAGCACAGTCACATCTAAGAGAGATTATACAGAGAAGGTAACGGGTCACATGATCTATGGAGGTTTGCCTTGTGGAACATATGAATATATATATTTGTGGTTAGCACTGTCATCGCAACAAGGTTATAATAATAATGGCCTGAGGATGTGGAGTTTACATGTTTACCCAGATAAATAAAATCGAAGTACTGCTGTCTATCACTACTACCACTACTACTACCAAAGGTAGCATTTCTGCCCTTTCATTGTTTGATGTATGGCTCCAGTGGAGGGGCAGAGGCCATTTGTGTCCCAGGGTCGAGAGGCCGTGGGTGTGTTACAGTTGAGAGGTGTTCCTTCCTCTGCTGGAGCTGGACCAGAGCCAGGCTGCAGGGCGAGTACTATGATGAACTATGGACCTGTGTGTGTACACTGGGTGTTGTGGGTACTGTGTGTACTGCATTCCAGGACTAAGCCAGGACTAAGCCAGGACTAAGCCAGGACTAAGCCAGGACTAAACCAGGACTAAGCCAGGACTAAGCCAGGACTAAGCCAGGACTAAGCCAGGACTAAGCCAGGACTAAGCCAGGACTAAGCCAGGACTAAACTAGGACTAAGCCAGGACTAAGCCAGGACTAAGCCAGGACTAAGCCAGGACTAAGCCAGGACTAAGCCAGGACTAAGCCAGGACTAAGCCAGGACTAAGCCAGGACTAAGCCAGGACTAAGCCAGGACTAAGCCAGGACTAAGCCAGGACTAAGCCAGGACTAAGCCAGGACTAAGCCAGGACTAAGCCAGGACTAAGCCAGGACTAAACTAGGACTAAGCCAGGACTAAGCCAGGACTAAGCCAGGACTAAGCCAGGACTAAGCCAGGACTAAGCCAGGACTAAGCCAGGACTAAGCCAGGACTAAGCCAGGACTAAGCCAGGACTAAGCCAGGACTAAGCCAGGACTAAGCCAGGACTAAGCCAGGACTAAGCCAGGACTAAGCCAGGACTAAGCCAGGACTAAGCCAGGACTAAGCCAGGACTAAGCCAGAACTAAGCCAGAACTAAGACAGAACTAAGCCAGGACTGAACCTAACCCTACTGTGAAAAAACTACTAAGAAGAAGAAGAGATGCTTAGAAAATACAGAAGAGAGAGAAAGCGATAAGACAGAGAGAGGAGAAAGAGAAGGGGGGGCATAGGGAGGAGAGAGAGCGTGAAAGAGAAGTGGGTGAGTAAGAGAAAAAGGAGGGAGTGTGACAGAGGTGTGAAACATAACACCTAAACTTCTGTGTTTAAAAAGAGATGAGCTGAAGTTACAAGAACAGAGTCATAGTTCTACAGCAATGCAGCTCAAGCTCTTAAGGAAGTGAGATACAGCAGGTAAACAGCAACAGAGATGATCTTGAGTCAGATCTTTTGTGTAAACTGTACTAGTCAGAGCTTTTGTCCTTATCACGTTGGAGCTGTTTCTCCTGTTTAATTTTCTTGATCAGTGAAACTCGACGGATTCAGAAGCGTTGCGTATTCTGAAGTGATCCAAATGATTCTAGTGAAGGTGTATGGAGTTTAAAAACACAGTGGAGCACTTCCTGTATTATCACATGACATCACAAGGTGTTTTCAGTTTGAGAGAAGAACTAAATATGCAGGGTTTGTGTGTTCAACATGTGTGAATGAAACGGGTCCGTTTGTGATGAGGAAACTACTTTAGAACAGAGAGTAACATGGGCTCTTTCAGTAAAGAAAATCCATCCATTTTGTTGGCAATAGCCAGTTATTTTAGACCAGATGCCCTCATTTGCTGATCAGTAGATAATTTTAGTTGCAACTTGTGAATTCCCCATTTTCTCAAAACTTTGAAATGATGCTGGGCCGTCATTTCCAGATCTGTTCAAAACACAAAATAGATTATAAAAAATGAATTGAAGAACAAAAAATCTCCAAAGCACTGTTGGTGGTTCTGTCTGCGTCTGCGTCTATAAACATGGATGAGGAGAGGAGGAGGAAAGGAAGAGGAGCAGTAGAGGAGGAGAGAGTGATTCTGTCTGTGTCTGTAAACATGGAGGAGAAGAGGAGGAGGAGGAGGAGGGGGAGAGCGAGAGAGAGGTGGCGAGGCGGGGAGAGAGGTGGAGGGGGACATAGAGTGATGAAGGAGAAGAGGAGAGAGAGGAAGGAGAGAGAAGAGGTAGGAAAGGCGGAGGGGAGAGGAGTTGGTAGAGATAAAGGGGGAGATGAGTGGAAGAAGAGATGACAGGAGAGGGGGAGGGAATAGGGGAAAGTGAAGAAGAGAGAGAAAAGTTCAGGGGAGAGGAGGAGAGAAAGGAAGAATGGAAGGAGAGAGAAGAGGGGGAGGGGAGCCCACATTCCAGCCAAGCGCTCAGGAGATGACTGACTTCAGAACACATCTTAACTGCACCACATTTAAACCAGCTCCTGACCAAACTGTTCAGAGCTTTAACCATGTTCCAGTCGTTTCTTCTCATTGAGCCTCTGAAGTTGTATTTGGAGTGATTCATGTTTGAGTAATCTTTAATCTCTTATTTTCAAGACGTCATTTTGTCGATCGACCTCCGTTTTCACCTCCACTGGTACACACCCACAGTGATGTACACACTTCCCTCTCCAGTTTTGCTTTCTTAATCGGTGATACTCGTAGGATTCGGCAGCATCACGTACTCCTTTTGGTACAACGGGAAAAAATTGGGTTGATCGCTAGTGTGATGTGCAGTTATCCATATAGTGCGCGGTCAGAGCTTTTTTGTGATGACGTTTACAGCGACGTCAGCTCCCATTGGGCACCGCAGTTTTCTAACGTGAAAGTCAGCGTACTTGTTTCTTTTATGAAGTCGTTTTAAATGAATATTGTGATTTCAAATGTGCAAATTATAACATAATGATCCACGGGTGTCAGATGAGAACTATAGACACACAAGCACAACTCGACTGATTTAAAGTCTCTCAGCCTGATTTATTCTGATCCAGAGCCACAGGTGGAATGTCCCCTCTCCCTCATATACAAATCATTTGTATTTGGGGGACAGACACAGGGAGAACATGCAAACTCCACACAGACACAGGGAGAACACGCAAACTCCACACAGATACAGTATTAAAGGGCCTTTTGGTGCTTGTACCAATGAAGTCCAAACATTACATTCGTCTTTGGCGTCTCCTCTTGATCCTGTCACATTTTCAAAGGATCTGTTTGTTCAGGGGTGTGTATTAACATCTATGTGTGTTTGTGTGTATGTGTTTGTGTGTGTGCGTTTGTGTGTGTCTGTGTGTATGTCTGTGCATGCGCATACACATAGCCTGTATAAAGTAGTGAACAAACTGAGTGTGATGTCACCCACAGCGTTCGGCTCCACTCAAATCTCATCAGGTCACCGAGGCTAGCAGGTATAGGGCCGGTTCATAATATGAACTGGAGCCCAGTTCATATTTGGAATTCAGACCACGAGTATCATAGCAACCAAAGAGCCAATCCGGTGTGAGGCTGTTGAAGGTAATTGTTCAAACCTGTTGCTAACGCTAGCGGGAGCGACCTTGGTTAAAGAAGGCACCGGTTATTAATGTTCATATCTCGATTTAGAGACACAATAGTGAAATAAAAACCCCAGGATCATGTAAAGCGGGTTAATACCAACATTTTAAGACCAAAATGACGAGTCTGACAGCAGCAGTTACACAGAGAGGGGCCACAGTTTTTCAATGTAAAGTGAATTGGAGCCAGAGTCGATGGAGCCAGAAGTGCGCCCATGATCACTTCCTATTTGGAACACGGGAGCTAGCAGGTTAGCTATGTCCATTTATATATACAGTCCATGGTTGTTGTTAGCATTGTTATGATGGCAAAACTGTGATCTTTGAGAGTTGTGGCTCTCATCGTGAGTAATTAAGATGCTCTGAATGCATAAGGTAAGTGAGGATTAACTGTTTAAAATGAACTAGTTTTGTTTTTGACATTTTGCAAAACAGAAAAAATCACAAACGCGCATTCTAATAAATGTTATATTGTGACTGGTTGGTTGAGGTTTTAAAACAAGCAAATTATTTTAAAAAGTGAGTTGTACAAAATGTCTTTAACTGGACTCCATCAAATTGCATTCTCTTTTTCTAAATACATATACATATACAAATACACAAGTTATATTCATTGATACGTCTCTATATTTCTCTAATGTTAAAATTGTGCATTTATTGCTAATGCTAATCGTGTATCGTAGCCTCATCATTTAATTTAAAGTCCAAAACGACGATCTTGTTTCTTTCTCTTCTCTACAACACTTTGAATAAATTGACATAACGAGCAGCCATCTTAATTACCTCCAATTAATACTAATAAATCTTCATCAAAGCGTTTTCTGTTGATAAATAAAATATAAGCCTTTCATCCTAAAGCTCCTTGTGTTTTTGGGGGTACAAAGATGGCCGCCTCTGTTCATTTTGTTTAAGCGTGAAATTGATCGGGCGTTTCACAGAATTTCCATCTCATTTAGCGTTTTTGTATGTAAAGCCTTTTGAATGGGCTAGCGGAGATACAGGGACATATTCTGCTGTTTGGCTAATGCCGCTAGGAGAGGATTAGCTTGGGGGGTTAGCATAGCACACACATGTACCATATTTTGGCAACAACATTGAATTTTAATCCACCGACGCTTGTCTCTGCCAAAAAATGCACCATCCCAAATGCTGCCTAGACTTTTGTTGAAAATGTTGTCCCTCAAAACAAAATATTTGTCATATTTTGTTAAGATACATGACCATTCACACAGACAATGGCTCCCTCTTTTCTGCATCACTCGCTGTCGAGAGAATTAAAGATGGACCTAAAATGGAAAAGTCTAGACCACATTAAAGTCTCATTAAAGGCACTCTACCTGATTTTCTCATATGTCTAAGCCAAATGTGTCTGGCCCAGTACAGATTTACTGTATGCAGCTCTTCAAGTCAAAATAAGGCCCCTATGTACTGTCTGCATCTGATTATAAAGCATTTTAATCCATTAATAGGACTGATATTTCAGATTCAGCTTGACCTTAAACTAGAATTTGATAAAAATAAAGAAATATTTTTGTCACTTTATTTATACTTCTACTTGTGTAACTCTACAGAATGTAATTTTGCAGCAACGCCCACACGACTCAGTCATGTTCAGAACTGCCTCAGAAGTACCAGATAAAACTGCTCATTTGTGAAAGATTCTGATGAAGATCCTCTAGCTTCAGCCCGGTGTTCATCCCGGTGTTCATCCTGGTGTGGTCATCCTGGTGTGGTCATCCTGGTGTGGTCATCCTGGTGTGGTCATCTCGGTGTTCAGCCCGGTGTTCAGCCCATATTGAGGCCATGTTCAGGCTGTGTTCAGGTTGTGTTCAGTCTAACCCAGGGAATACAGCCAAAACAGTATTATCTACTATGAATCCTGCACTGAACAAGAACAGTGGGTTCACACTGGTCCTTCTTTAGTCCTGGTTTAGTCCAAGTTTAGTCGATGTTTTGATGTGTGTGTGAACTAAACTGAAATGGTCTATTTTGTCGTGTTCAGATTCATGAGATCAACAGAAAAGTTTTTATTTTTGTTTTTGAAAAGAAAAACTTTAGTAAAAAATTCTTATAAATCAATAAGGAGCAAAGTGTGAGTGATGTTTTTCCACATTGTCTCTGTGTGAACACGTCTGTGGCTGGTCGCGTTCACGACAGGAAGCGCTTCAGGCTTTGAAAAACAAAACTGCAGAACAAGACGTCAGATCAGATCAGGCTCCTATGAAAGGAGGAGCGCGTTTAAACTGTCACTCAAACTATGTCCTACCAAGAAATGTAGCTTTAGGTTATGGGAGATCAGGAGTAACCCACAACCTCCTGGTGAGAGGGAGGATACAAGATAACCACTCTGCCACAGTCACACAGGGAGAACATGCAAACTCCACTCAGATCAGGAGTCTAACCCACAACCTCATGAGAATAATTGGTTCTTTTTTAGATGTTGTAATGTATAATTCTAGAGCCAACATTTTGAGATGAGACTGAAATCTGAGCTGCTAAACGAATCCCGAGAATTTCAGAACATGTTTGTAGAGGTCTAAACCACGCAGGGAGGGCATCTGGCACACAGGGAAGGCATCTGACACACAGCAAGCGATGTAAATAATTGCATCTTTTGGTACCTTAGAACATTTAAAAACAGATTTTTGCTGTTACTCTTTCACCTCTGTTTAGTTTGTTGAGCTAGCATCCGTCTTTTGAGTTAGCATCCGTCCGTTGAGTTAGCATCCGTCCGTTGAGTTAGCATCCATCCGTTGAGTTAGCATCCGTCTGTTGAGCTAACATCCATCTGTTGTTTTTAGTCAAGAGGAAGTCTTGGTATTTCTCAGAAGCCCTGGCTCCTCTTCACCAAATAAACCAGCCCTACTTCTGTCTGCGCTCAGCTCATCTTCAGCAGGGTGCGGGGCAAAATGGCGAGATAATAAACACACACGAAGCAATGTAATCGTACTTGTATTTGTTTGTTTGTTTGTTCGACAGGGACATTACACAATAAATATCTTCCACAAACCATATTTGCTACAAGCAAATTTTCATATGTACCAAGCCACTGTATATGTGAATGGACAGAGCTAACGCACTAGCCACTGCGTTCCAAACTGGAAGTGACCATGGGCGCAGCTGGTTCCTTTGAGTTCTGGTTGCAGTTAAAAAACTGCAGCCCCGTTCTATGTAACAGCTGCTATCAAACTCGTCATTTTGGTCTTAAAATTTTCGTATTAACATTAAAGGGGCCTACATGATCGTGGTGTCTTTATTCCACTTTTGTGTCTGTATATAAAGTTATGAACATTAATAACAGACAAATCTGGTGCCTTCTTTCCCGGAGGTCACTCCTGCTAGCATTAGCAACAGGTTTGTTTGACAGGTTTGCTAAGCACCCGCCCTCACTAAACCAGCAGTGCGGGCGGGAAGGGACCTTCGTGGCTTCGCTCCTGTTTGACGCTTTGGTTTTGCATTTGGATTTCAGAAGACATCACCTCAAATATATAAAGTGTGATATAAGGAATTATGTAGTAAAGAAATAAGTATAAAAAAATAACCAGGAACAGAACTGAACCAGGACTGAACCTGAACTGACCCAGACCCTGACTCAACAGTGAGGCCTCCTTTTGACCTTTTTAAACAGAAGTTTAAAAGTAACAGTGAATGTTGTTGAATTAAGCTGTGTATTTTCTGTCAGATGCCCTTCCTCCTGCAGTTAGAGAGCCTGGCACAGAAAGCATAGTCACAATCCATCTCTCAACATGCCTTTCTGTGATTGCTATTGTTAACGCTAATGCTAATCCAATTTGAATCAAGTCAAGAGCCTGTTGTTTGTAATGGTGAGATCATCCGGGGTCTGTTTAAACTAAAGAAGACTTCATTTTTGTGAAATGGACTGAAAAATGTTTGTTTATTTAGTTTGTTCGTATTATTATTCAAGGTCATGTTTTAAGGTCATGTTTCCGTTGTGTTTTTAAATGTGTTGCTTCAGCACAGACATCAACTCCGCCGTGCACTGTCTGCATCAAATTGTCTGAGAATAATCAGGATAATAGTGTTATTGTCTGAGAATAATCAGGACGTGCACGTTAGCATGCTAACTGTTGTTAACATTACCATGATGACAAAACTTCACTCTAGAGATGTGAAAAGTGCTTATATACTCATCCTGGTGAATAATTAGGATGTTCTGAATGTATATGGTAAGAGAGGAGTAACTGTGGACCAAAGTTTAAAATTAACTTGTTCTGTTTTTAACGTTTTTAAAACAGTAAAAATCAGGTACAGCGCCGTTTTGAACATTTCTCAGTGGTCATGAGGACGTTCAGCTGGAGCCATGGCTTATTTTGACTTCTGTTGTTTGATCCAATGGGAGAATTTTCACTGTTAAACGTTTCCTTAAAATAAAACTCAAACTGAAGCAAAATGTTTAAATCCTGTTGTATAGTTTTGGTAAAGTGGAGTTTGCCCGTTCCCACTAAAAGCCATAATCACAGAGCCAGCCTTTAGCCCAAACCACCTCAGGGTAGAATTAGCCAGTGCTGGGAGCTGGACCACGTTTCCCATGGTGCCTTGCTGCTCTCCACACGGCCCATTTGTTTGGCCTGGCTCTGACCCAGCAGCGGCAGTACAGGGAGAGCTGGTCGAAGCCATCAGCCTCGTTAGAGTCGTTACTATAATTATGTTCTATTTTTAACAGAAACCAGGACGGAAGCTTAGTCTGCCTCTGCTCCGAGCCACTCCAATGGGAACGACGCTCCAACACTCCGGTGATTCGGAAAAGGTGGAAAATTCTGTGGAGTTTTCCATAAATTAAATATCAGGGGTGTGGATATGTGGATGAATAATGTGTGGGCAGGAGGCTCTGGTTCATTATGGTATTAAAACAACACTGTGTAACTTTCTGGAGGTGGCACGTCACCTGCGTGAGATCATTTTAGAAACAATCTGTTTTTCTCTGTTTGAACAGTAATGCCATGATGGCTAATAAACCTGGACTAAACCGGAACTAAACCTGGAGTAAACCTGGAGTAAAGAGGTACTGGACTAGGATTAAAGCGGGACTAAAGCGGGACTGGACCTGGACTGGGCAAGGGCTGGACCAGGACTCAACTTAGACTCAACCTGGACTGAAGCAGGCCTGGTTCAGGCCTGAACCAGGCCTGAAGCTGAACTTTTTGGCGTTTGACGCACATCGTCAACCAATCAGGGATTACCCTCCAGTGACAAAGCAACATCATTGTCCGGAACGAGTAGAAAGACATCAGCCACAAACTAGCGGCAACTTAATTATGACGGTGCACCGGCTAGCATAAAGGCTAACATGAAGGCTAGTCCCAGCTAGATACAGACACGCCTCCACAGAGCCGATCAGATCGGAGGCATCTGCCCTCAAATGAAAAGGTGTCTAACTAGAGCAGGGGTCGGGAACCTTTTTAACCGAGAGAGCCAAAAAAGTCACATATTTTAAAATGTATTTCCGTTAGAGCCATACAATATTTTTTAACTCTGAATACAACTAAATGTGTGAATTTTTAAACAAGACCAACAATTTTAGAGTATAAGAAGTCTCTGAATGTATTGTTAATATTTTTTTAATAACATCGGTGGGAGCCAAGTTTTGGTTTATGTTTGGTAATGCATGCAAATTCAGAGTGTTAATATTTTAATGTTAATAAATTATGTTTTATGTTAATATTTGATTTATATGTATAAGCTACACTTTTCTTCACACGTTTTATTGCATTAATGTTGATTTTGGAAAATATCTTAGGATTGTCATTATTGAAGTTTTACGTAAATATGTTACCGTCACTTTAAGAGCGATTACACACACGAGGGAAAACGCTGTGAGAACGTGTCAGTTGAGGCAGCGCAAAAAGATGGAGCCAAATGGTTTTCTTACCATAGTATTGTTTATTTTTGAGAATTACTTGATTTGATTACTTCTGTATTTATGTATAATTTATTCATTACTTATTGTGTTAACAAATGTCAGCTAAGATTTACCTGAGAGCCAGATGCAGTCATCAAAAGAGCCATGTCTGGCTCACGAGCCATAGGTTCCCGACCCCTGAACTAGAGACTTCCAATGCGTTCTTGACACCCCAGTGTTTCATAGTTGCACTGCTAACATCGAACATTTATGTAAATTTGGCTGAACACATTCTGTACTGTACAGGACACACGGCACGTCCCTTAGCCAATCAGGAGGCAGAACACAATGCACGTTCATACACTGTAAAAACAAAACTACACTTAAAAAACATCCGCGAAAAGGGAACCGCAATATAGCAAGGGACCACTGTAGTTCTGTTTTTCACGTTTTAAAACGAAAATGTTATGTGTACATAAAAGTACTTTTACACAGCGTACTGTGTGCACATCAAAGTACTTTAAGTGTGTACACAGAATGGACTTTTGGATCCTTCTTTGGCTCAGTATCTTTGGATTCTTTTACACCTTCAGCCAAAAAGCCAAAGATTTAAAGGTACACTATGCAACTTTTCTGGTGAAGAATCCACCATCAGCTTGTTTCCATGGATATGCTTTAAACTTGTATCTCTTTCTCTTATCAATCAATACTGTTAATGAATACTAAAATGATTATTGTAAAACAGACTGAACTTTCCACAGATCTGACCTGCTTGTTTTCATGGAGATAGAAGCATTTAAAGTCTGTACCTTATTTTTACCATAAACAGGTTGTTCCACAGTTACTCCTCTCTTACCTTATGGTGAATAATGAGGATGCTCTGAATGCATGATGAGTTTATAAGATGAGTTCTTGCATTCGGTCGAAGTGTGGTCATGTTTGGAAGATTAGATGGAGGACAGATGTTTACTGCAGAGATGTGAGGAACAGGTCCGACTCTAGGTTAGACATGTTTTGTTCAAGTCCTATCTAGAAGATAGGGAGTACTTTGTTGAAATGAGAAAATGTGTCTCACTTAAAATGTTGCTGACCTGTGGGATGCCCCAGGGGTCAATCCTGGGACCCCTGTTGTTCAGTCTCTACATGCTGGCGATAGGCGAGTTAATACGCAGCAATAATGCACAACCATGCAGATCACACTCCGATTTATGTCTCACTGGGAACAAGTGAATTTGGACCAGTGGACTGACTTTGCCACTGCATCCACCAGATCAGTGTGAGGATGCAAAATAACTTTCTCCAGCTAAACTCAGACTAGACTGAAGTCATAGTTTTTGGCCCACTGAAACAGAGAAAGTGTCAACAGTCACCTCCAGTCTCTCTCTCTCTAAAACCTTCAAATCAGGCTAGAAACAATGGACTCAGAATTTAACTTTAACAATCACATCAAATCAATAACATCTGCAGCTTTTTACGATCTAAAATACACTGAAAAAACTAAAGGTTTACTGTCAAAACCAGACTTGGAGAGACTTATCCATGCATTTGTCTCCAGTAGGTTAGACTACTGTAACATCCTGCTCACTGGCCTCTCCAAATGAGCCTTAACACAGCTGCAGTACATCCAGAACGCTGCTGCTCGCGTCCTAACTAGAACCAGGAAGTACGAGCACATGCGTCCTGTGCTCAGGTCTCTGCTCTGGCTCCTGTGGCTCAGAGAATAGACTTTAAAGCAGCTCTGCTTGTGAACAAGTCTCTCCATGGACCAGCACCAAAGTACATCTCTGACATGTTAGAGCCACATGAACCATCTTACACTCTAAGGACTTCAGGGACTGGCCTCCTGCTGTAGTCCTGTGGTAGTACTGCTGTAGTTCTGCTGAAGTCCTGGTTTAGTCTTAGTTTAGTCCTAGTTTAGTCCTAGTGTAGTCCAGGTTAGTCCTAAACCAGGACTAACCTGGTTTAGTCCTTGTTTATTCCTGATATTGTTTGGGTTTAATCCTGGTTTAGATCTGGTTTAGTCCCGGCCTCCTGTTGGTGCCCAGAGTCAGGACTAAACATGGGAAATCAGCGTTTCAGTTTTATGCAGCTAAAACCTGGAACAGTCTTCCTGAAGATGTGAGACAGGCCTCTACTTTGACAATATTTAAATCCAGGCTCAAAAGACTATACTCTTATCTTTTAATGTTCATTTTATGATGATTATTTATGTTTTGATTTGTTAAATTGTGATTTAATGTCTTAATGATTTAATTCTTATTCTCTAAAGTACTTTGAAATACTTTGTTTATGAATTGTGCTGTATAAATAAACTTGCCTTGCCTGTAGCTAGACTGTAGATGGGCCGTAGGTGGGCTGTACTTGGACTGTAGCTGGGCTGTAGCTGGAAAGCAGCTGGACTGTAGGTGGAATGTAGCTGGACTGTAGCTGGACTGTAGGATCGTAGGTGGGGTGTAGCTTGACTGTAAACGGAAGCAGAAGTGAATCAGTGAATGATGTGTGAAACAGGCGAGTCTCTAAGAAGAACATTAAGTGTTGAAACCACAAATATGTAAAGGGCCTGAGCTCTGCAGCGTCCGGTAAAAATAGAACACTTTAATCAAAAACATAAGTGGGTTTAGTTTTGTTTATGTGCCGTTGTCATAGCGATGGGAGATTGGGCTCCTTTGGCAGAGAAAATAATATGACGTTAGTTTAAATCCCATTTGAAGCCTGTGGTTTACTGTTTTGAAAACATAAAAAAATAGAACTACTTAATTTTAAACAGTTTGCAGTGGTCCAGAGTTACTCCTCACTTACCTTATGCATTCAGAGCATCCTAATTATTCATCATGATGAGTTTATAAATACTATCAGATGTTTCAGAGGTTTGCTGTCAAAGAAGAAGTAACAACTAGTAGTATGCTAATAGCACACATCCTGGTTCACAGACACTTTATTGGATGCAGACATCACTCAACATTTAAACATATTTAACATATTTTGGGTGTTGTTTTTTTTTGTCATTGGATAAACCTGTCATAGTAGATGGCGACATCTCCCTATTTGAAGGATTCTGATCTGGAGGACCCACACGGAGAACATGCAAACTCCACTCCACACATACACAGGGAGAACTCCACACAGACATAGGGAGAACATGCAGACTCCACACACAGCTAACACAGTCTCCATTATGCGCTGGTTCTGTAGCTAGCACGGTCTCCAGAACGGTTGTTCTCTTGTCTTCTTCAGCTCTGTCAGCGTCTGGGACCAGAGCTGTGTAAACACATGACGCAGCTTTAGCTCAGACACTGGTAAAGATGGAAGAGATATTCATTTGTATTTAAGCTTGTGTAGTCTACCTTCACAGCTTCTAGAGAAACATTTAGTATTTTAAGTCAGATTCTCTGCCTGACAAAATGTGGTCTTGGTAAGTCCACACTGCTTTCTGTGTATTTTTTTATACAGAGCAATATCAGTCTGGTCCCCACTCTATCTGTCGCATCTCAAGCCAGAACCAAACATGATCTTTCAATCGGATTGCTTTATCCAGTGACTCATGTGAACGGAAGGAGCTCATTGGTCACACATCATTTACAAATAAAGTTACATTTCTCTCCTCAGATGAACAGAGGTTGTGCTTCTCTTTGATTCTCTAGAAATCCTCCACATTTCTCAGTCCTGTGATATTTGTTCTTTCTTTTCTCCTTGTGAGCAACCATATTTGTTTTGCTACAGACAGACCATGTGTGTCTCTGATTGGGTAATCCACCTGTCAGTCAGGACCATCTGAACTCAGGGCCAGACTCACATTCATTTTCAATTCAATTCATTTTATTTTTGTAATGCCCAAAATCACAACAACGGTTGTCTCGAAGGGCGTTCATGTTTTGGTTGATGGGGGAAACTGGAGTACCCGGAGGAAACCCATCCAGACACGGGAAGAAACATGCAAAACTCCACAGAAAGGCCTGGGCGACCCGGGGATCGAACCAAACCCTCTTGCTGTGAGACATGAGTGATGCCACTCAGCCACCGTGCTGCCTACACACAAAAACAAACAGGAAAATCAAACAACAGGAAAAATCAGACAAAACAAGAAAAATCGGCCAGGCGAGGAGGAGGGAGGGGGGTGGAGGAGGGCCAGGCGAGGAGGAGGAAGACCAGGCGAGGAGAAGGAGAGCCGGGCGAGGAGGATGAGAGCCAGGCGAGGAGGAGAGGTAGGCGGGTAGAGGAGGGCCAGGCGGGGAGGAGGAGAGGGTCCAGCTGTCATCGGGGCATCTGAAAGAGTTACACTCCACAGGGGGAGTGGGACAGGGGACAACATGTGAATAGCATTGCTGATGAGAAAATAGGAGGAAGCAGAGGATAGTGCTCAGGTTGCCATACTTCCCCCAGCTAGTTATCTCCTACTGCAGCCTATCTTATCCCGGGTTTTAATGTCACTCCCAGCCAATCTGATCATAGTTAGTTCAGAGTGACATTAAACTAAGTAACCTGGTCATAAGCTATACTGAAGAGGAAGGTTTTAAGCCTGGTCTTAAATACAGAGACTGTGGGGGCCTGTTTAACATCAGCAGGGAGTTGATTCCATAGCACAGGAGCTTGGTAACTGAATGCTCTCCCTCCCACTGTACTTTTGGACACTCTAGGAACCACTAATAGTCCTGCATTCTGAGAGCGGAGTGCTCTGTTTGGCTGGTACGGGACAATAGCATCTTGCAGATAGGATGGGGCCATACCGTTAAGGGCTTTGTATGTCAGGAGGAGGACTTTGAATTTGATTCTAAGCTCGACAGGAAGCCAGTGCAGATATTTTAGTACAGGACTGATGTGGTCTCTTCTTTTAGTTCCTGTTAAGACTCTGGCTGCTGCATTTTGGACCAACTGGAGGCTCCTTATAGTACTTTTGGGGCAGGCGGCGAGCAGAGAATTACAGTAATCAAGTCTGGAAGTAACAAATGCATGGATGAGTTTTTCAGCATCGTTTTTAGGTAAAAAATGTCTAATTTTAGTTATATTTCGCAGGTGAAAGTATGCTGTTTTAGAAGCTAGGTTTATATGGGCTGTGAATGAGAGATTTTAATCAAATAGGACTCCCAGGTTTTTTACCTGTAATCTCCACCTCATCAACAGGAGTAAATTTATCTAATATTATTAGAGGATCCATGTGGGATATTGGTATTACAGACTGGATTTGCTCAGAGCTGATTTTAGGAGTAGCTTTGTTGATTTTGTCTCTAATGGTTGTAATTTTGTAATCGAAGAATTGAAGAAAGTCATCACAACTAATGTTTGAGGGGATAAAAGACTCATTAGCAGTGTGGGAGTTTGTCAGCCTGACTACAGTGTTGAACAGAAATCTGGGGTTATTTTTGTTTACTTCTATTAGATTTGAATAGTATCTGGTTCGGGCTTTCCGCAGAGCGGCCTTATAAGTGAGCAGGCAGAGCTTCCATGCCTTCAGAGGCTGCTCAGAGCGCGAGCGGCGCCAAAGCTTCTCTGAGCGTCTTACATGTTGTTTGAGTGTCCTGAGCTGTAACGTGTACCATGGAGCCGGAGGGCTTGGTTTAATGCTTTTCTGTTTTAGCAGAGCTACAACATCGAGAGCAGATTTTAAGGTGAGCATTGTTGTCAGTGACAATTGGATTAAAATTATTCTCATTGTCACAGGACATATCTTTTAGTAATGGCTCAATAATTTCTTTAAACTTTGTAACCAATTTATTTTATTTTTTTTGCGGGGCTGGATAGTCTTTTAGTATAAATTCAAAGGTAATTAAGAAATGGTCAGAGAGTATAGGGTTTTGAGGAAAGACAATTAGATCATTAATCTCAATACCATAGGTTAGAACGAGATCTAGAGTGTGATTGTGACAGTGAGTTGGCTTATTCACACTCTGGGTGAAACCGATCCCATCCAGGAGCGCGCCAAAAGCATTACTGAGGTAATCACTGCCATTATCAACATGTATGTTGAAATCTCCAACTATAACAATCCTTTCCCAATTCAAGACTAAACTTGAAATGAAATCAGAAAACTCTGTCAGGAAGTCAGCATATGGACCAGGAGGTCGATAAATTATTATAAATATAACAGCTTTTTGGTTTTTCCAATTGGGGCACGTAATGGAGAGTGCGAGGCTTTCAAAGGAGAGGTATGTATAGTTGGGTTTTCTTCATGAAGTGTTGGAGAAGTGTGTTCTCAAGCTCACGTTAGGGAATAAGTGCATTCAAACAGGAAGTGCCAATGAGAACACAACAGAGAACACAATAGAGGCAACGAGAACGCAACAGAGAACTTAACTGAGCCTATGAGAACACGACAATGAACACAATAGAGAACACGACAGAGTGGATGAGAACACAACAGAGCCAATGAAAACAAGAGAACCAATAAAAAACACAACAGAGAACATGACAGAACACAACAGAGAACACAACTGAGCCGATGAGAACATGACAGAGCCAATGAGAAAAAGGACAACATCAGATCTGTGGAGAAATCGGCATACTCACAGTAAGAGATTCAAGAACAAAAACACAAGTAACTCAATAATTGCAAAAATTGATATGTGCTGTGGAACGCCTCAGGCAAAACAACAGCATCTCTATGGAGATGGACAGAAAAGTTACATAGTACTGTAAGTGATTATGTTTCAGCCAAAGCTGCTGTTGTGAAATAGTCTTATATGACCTCTGAACCTGTCCAGACCTGCTTCGCTGTCCAGACCTGCTCCGCTCCCATTCAAACACTCCACAAGTAATTCCCTAAGTACTCTCTTATTTCTTTAATAACGTCTTACAGCAACAAGATGTCTGCCATGCACACTGTGAAACATACCCTCAGGAGTCTGCTATAGCTATTTATGTCAGAGTGTTTCAGTGTTCTGTCCTGGCAGCACCAAGGTTATCAAAAGTATCAGAAATAAGACACTAATCAATACTAAAAATAGTATCGAAACCTGGTCCTCATTGTTCTCAGCACTAAAAAAGTCCCACTTACAGAAATGAACCTTTCCTGAATATCTTTAGAATGATGTTGAGCTGTATCTTTCACAAGTATAAGACACATAGACTAGTATACACCCATGGACCACTATGAACCTACTGGACACTGAGGGATTACACAGATATAAGGACACATCAAAGAAAGTATTACCATTTAATGTGGAAAATCACATTCTGCTGTCTAAAGAAAGAGTGTTTTTATTATCACTGTGTTATTGGGATCAGTATCGCGTCTATGACAACAGTACGGTCTGTGTTTCAGTGTGTTTGTGTGTTGTTCTGGGAGCATCTTAATTTTCTCTGAACTCTTTCCTGGTTCAAATGGAGGAAGCATATTGTTGCACTTAATGGTGATTAGTGCAAAGTAGTATTTTTAATGACTTTGGAGGGTTTCCTATAGGGGTAATTGGAGGGTCCGTTATGGCTCACCCCTCTCTGGCGCTTGGGAGACTACAGAAGCTCTGGGATTGTTTTGGAACATTTCGGATCACTGGGAGGGACATGTGGACAGAGATGGGAGAGAGGGGGCTGGAGTCAACACAATAGCAGGTTTACTACACAAAGTTTATCATAAATGTATAGAATGTATTTGGTTGTGTCTGATTCTTGTTCTGGTTTAGGGAGCTTTCACCTTTACTCATAGACCACATCAAAACTGGGACTTAAATCCACCCAGTTCTTCAGTCTGTTCTGTTCAGATCTTTTAACCATGATCTCACCATATTTTTGTTTGTCGTTACAGAACTTGATGGCAAAGGCGCTGTACGACAATGTGCCCGAGTCGCCCGAAGAGCTGGCATTCAGAAAGGGCGACATTCTGACGGTTATTGAGCAGAACACTGGAGGCCTGGAGGGTTGGTGGCTCTGCTCTCTGCACGGGCGCCAGGGAATTGCACCGGGTAACAGGCTGAAGCTGCTGATTGGACCCATGTTCGAGGCTCCATCCCCCCTTCAGTCCTCTTCACAATCCTCCCTGGTCCAGAGCTCCACAGGGGGGCCATCTCCTTCCTCTCACACCCAGGCTCAGGTGCAGGGGAGTGGGGCTACAGCATTGTACCAGGCCCCCTTACAGAGCCCCCAGCAGAGTGTGTACCAGGTGCCCCCCCGGAGTGCACTGTCTGTGGACAACACACCCAACAAGGTAGGTTTCAGTTCAATTCAATTTATTTTTGTAAAGCCCAAAATCACAGCAGCAGTTGCCTCTTAGAGATGAAGTAAACGGAGCAGAGTTACATGCCTGTTCTGCTCAACTCAGGACCTTGGTTTGAGATTACATCACAATCTATAGGCCATTGATGTTTAATACAGATGGAGGGATTGTACTTGTACTTGTACTGGAGTATTTTTTCAGCCATGGACTTTATACTGCATACATTTACATTACACACAGGATTCTTTCCACTGTTGAACAGAGGAAGAGCTCACACAAAGGAACACATCTTTGCCAGAGTCTGCAGCTGATCCTAATCCTGGTTTAGTCCTGATTTGGTCCTGGTCCAAATCCTGGCCAAGATCCTGGTGTAGTCCTAGTCTAGTCCAGGTTTCAGTGTGGTTTAGGTCTGGTTTTGGTCTGCTCTGGTCCTGGTTTAGACCTGGGTTGTAGTCCTGGTTTAGTCCTGGTTTAGTCCTGGTTTAGTCCTGGTTTAATCCTGGTTTTGGTCTTCTTTAGTCCTGCTTTAGACCTGGTTTAGTCCTGGTTTAGGCCTGGTTTAGTTTTGGTCTGGTTTAGTCCTAGTTTAGACATTTCTTAGTCCTGGTTTAGTCCTTCTTTAGTCCTGGTTTAGTCCTGCTTTAGACCTGGTTTAGTTCTGGTGTCGTCCTGGTTTAGTCCTGGTTTAGTCCTGGTTTTGGTCTGGTTTAGTCCTAGTTTAGACCTTGCTTAGTCCTGGTTTAATTCTGGTTTAGTCCTGGTTTAGACGTGGTTTAGACCTGGTTTAATCCTGGTTTAGACCTGGTTTTGGTCTGGTTTAGTCCTGGTATAGACCTGGTATAGACCTGGTTTAGTCCTTGTTTTGGTCATGCGTAGTCCTGATTGTAGTCCAGGACTGGGTTAGACCTGGATGTAGTCCTGGTTCAGCCCTGGTTTATTTCTGGTTTATTTCTGGTCTCATCTTGGTTTTGTCCCGGTTTAGTCCTGGTTTAGTCCTGTTCTTGTCCTGGTTTAGTCCTGTTCTAGTCCTGTTCTAGTCCTGTTCTAGTCCTGTTCTAGTCCTGTCCTTGTCCTGGTTTAGTCCTGGTTTAGTCCTGGTTTAGTCCTGGTTTAGGTCTGTGTATAATTTGTCAGTTCCTTTGCCAAAGACGACATCTGTATTTGCTCTTCTCTCGACACCGCAATTCTTTTGTTCAGGGTTTTTTGTGTGTGTGTGTGTGTGTGTGTGTCCTCTTTGGTAAATGTCTGGTCTGGTCCTGGTCTGGTCTTGTCTGGTCTGGGGCTGGTTCTTGTCTGGTACTGGTCTGGTCCTGGTCTTGTCTTGGTCTGGTTCTGGTCTGGTCCTGGTTTAGTTCTTGTTTAGTCCTAGTCTGGTCCTAGTTTAATCTTTAGCCTGTCTTTAGTGTGTCCTCAGCGTGTCCTTAGCCCATCCTTTAGCCTGTCCTTAGCTTGTCCTTAGCTTGTCCTTAGCTTGTCCTTAGCCTGTCCTTAGCATGTCCTTAGCTTGTCCTTAGCCTGTCCTTAGCGTGTACTTAGTGTCTCTTTACCATTTCCTTAGCATGTCCTTAGCGTGTTCTTAGCACGTTTTGTACCTGCAGAGCCTCTTCTACATTCTGGTGGACTAAAACTGCAGATCCTTGTGTATTAGAGCGTTTAATGAGTTTGAGCAGCTCGTGGCTTCAGGAGAGTCTCTGTAATTACACACTGAATGAGTTTTAAATGTCCAAGAGCAGAATTCTAACCATCAGAAAATGAGCCAAGGTGCAACTTTCAACTTTTAAAACACAGCCCTGGAGCTGAGGCTTTGTTCAAGTGCAAGTCTATAGACCCAGAATTAAACTGTCAGATGTTATATCAGGAGTCAAACCCACAACCTCCTGGTGAGGGGGAGGAGACAAGATAACCTCTCTGCCACAGTCACACAGGGAGAACATTCACACTCAAAGAGATTAGGAGTCTAACCCACAACCTCTGGGAGAATAAAGCGTTCCTCTGTTGTTGTTCTGTTAAAGTCAAACTGTGAAAAGTAGAGATGAAGCTTCAGCCAGAGGCTTGTGTTTAGAGCCAAAGTCTAAATAAATGTGAGGCGAGCTGTGTGTTTAAAGTCTCTGCACCTGGTTTTTAACGCCTTAAAACAGGTTCATTTTAAACGGTTAGGTCCAAAGTTACTCCTCACTTTATGCATTCAGAGCATCCTAATTACTCACCATGATGAATTTAAAAGTACTTCACAGTCACAGTAATGCAAACAACAGCTAGCACGCTAATGTGATTTTCAGAGAAACAAGAACTGCAAAGGCTTTGTAATTCAGTGCAGACAGCACACAATGGTCTTTAGTTTTATAATATACTGTATTTTCCAGACTATAAGTCACACTTTTTTTCATAGTTTGTCCGGGGGTGTGACTTATACTCAGATGACACTTGTATGTGAAATTATTAAAATATATAATTTCACATCTTTACATTGTTACACTGACAACTGCGCCAGAGCACTCTAGGCTTGTGTACCAGTGTCTACTACTCCTGTACCATTGAAAATGTAAAATTTCAACATTACGGTAATTTAAAAGACATCTGAGAAAGACTGAACAAAAATGCTCCTTAAAAGAAAATTGTATTCTAAGTCTGATGACAGACACATGGAAGCGGCGCTTCATTTACCTCTTGTTCAGAAGCAACACTGAGGGTGAAGAATTCAATGGATTTAGTGATTTGGAGTGAGATTGAGAGTAAACTTGTTTTTTATGCTTTATTTATCTGATTAACTGTTAATATCTTACGGTAAAATACCAGACACGTATTCAGTTCACTGTCTATGCTTCATGTGGCTGAATAAATATATTATGTTAGCGTGCTGTGCTGATATTCAGCCTGTTGTTCTCTATTTTGCTGTTCTTATTATAACTTGCCTTTAAAGATAAAATGTCTGTTCTTGGTCTCAGATTTTGTAAAATAAATCTTCCCCAAAAAATAAAATAAAATAAATTTCCCCAAAAAATGTGACTTATAGTCCAGTGCGACTTGTATGTTTTTTCTTCATTACTCTGTATTTTTTGCATTTTTGACTTATAGTCCAGAAAATATGGCATATATACTGGGCCAGGGAAAAGATCAAGTACAGGCCCTTTAAATAATGAATAAAATGGCCTGTTAAAGTTGCACAATGTAACTTTCTGGTGGAGCCACTTGCTTGTTTTCATGGAGGCTATATTGCTTTGTTTGGATGTTCCACAGTAGGGCATTAAGCTCATATATCGCCTTTGAGTCACACCTGACTTGAGTCAAACCTGTAAACTGTAGTTATGAGGACTGAACCTAAGGCTACTGTCTAGATATATTTTGTAGCTGAGACTGTATCAACAAGTGTGTAATGTTTAATAACACAACCAGGGCTACAAAAGGTTTAGACCAGGTTTAAACCAGGTCTAAACCAAGTTTAAACCAGGTCTAAACCAGATCTAAACCAGGTCTAGACCAGGTCTAAGTCTTGTTTACAGTAGTGAGTCTTGATGACAGGTTAAACAGTGACTCATGGTCTAAACCAAACTATGATTTTGGTCTGGTTCAATCTGTAGGAGGCTGTGGTAATGACGGGATGCTCTGGATTTACACCAAATTATTACATTCAAACAAGCTGTGTGGTAACTGTGGCAACAGCATGACCTCATCTGCCCCTCTGACACAAATGAACCCTAGTGGTAGTAACTGGAACTGCAAGAGAAGAGATGCAATAGACAGTTTGAGATTGGACAAAGTTTAATGAGTTACGAAAACATTCAGAACTATACACAGTATACTATACACACTACAAACTACACAGTACACAGTGTACTATACATGTACACAGTATACTATACACTGTACTGTGTGTAGTTTATTGTGTACTAAGTACACAGTACAACCCTATACTATACACAGTACACAGTGTACTATGCACAGTACATTGTAAACAGTATACTATACACAGTGCACAGTGTACTATACACAGTACACAGCACACAGTATAGTACAGTATACTTTACACAGTACTGTCTATACTGTGGACAGCCAGTACAATCATGTACAGTAAAACACATGGTGTGTAAATTATTACACAAAAAAACAGAAACTCCCAATGAAAGTCCTCAGGAATAATTTGCATAATGTTTTCACATGAATTTGAGCAAGTACACACATATTGTCTGAGAATCAGGAAGTGCATGCATCTTCCCTTTATAAACACCATCTCCAAACTATAGCACACTATACTGTTATTAGTAGTAGTAGTAGTAGAAACAGTAAAAACAGCAATAAAACATCTGAAAAACTCCTTTTAAACGTTATCGTCTTTATGGCTTCCATTCTCCTAAATACAGACAGGAAATATCCATATTTATCTTCAAAGTCCAGGAAGTGTCCATATAAGGGCAGGAGTGGGTGGGACGTGACCTTTAAACTTTGAACCCTGAAGTCGTATCTAAAAACAGACTTTCACAACCCGCTTCAGTAAGACTTTTAAGCTTTTCTTCCAACTGCAGTAGAGCTACTGTAAGCTTTGGCTCACCTCTCCACAGACCTGACCTGTCACTTGTAAGGCTGTCAAAAGTATTGAAAATCAGATACTAATCCATACTAAAACTAGTATCGAAACACATTTGAACAAGTATCAATACTCGAAATCAAGTGTGAAATGTTACTATCCAGCCACATCAGTGACTTGGCCTTTGTTTTCTTGTCTCCATGGCGATAAGTGTAATGCCATACTGTGGGACATGACACCCTGCTGAAGCCTTAGAGCATGGATGAAACTACAGTGCTGTGAAATGTATGTGCACCCTTACCGATTTCTTAATTTGTCTGCACCTTTGTCATTCTTAGCCATGTCAGATCAGAACTTAAATATTAGACAAAGATAATTCAATTAAACACAAAATTAAGTGGCAATTTATTTACTAAGGGAAAAAAGCCATCTGAACCTACATGGCCCATGTGAAAAAGTAATTTCCCCCTAAACCTAATAACTTGTTGAACCACTCTTGGCAGCAACAACTGCAGTCAAGCGTTGGGGATAACTGGCAATGAGTCTTTCACATCGCTGTGGAGGAATTTTGGCCCACTCTTCTTTGCAGAATTGTTATAAATCAGCCACACTGGAGGGTTTCTGAGCATGAACCACCTTTTTAAGGTCATGCCACAACATCTCTATTGGGTTCAGGTCTGAACTTTGACTTGGCCACTCCAAAATCCTCTTTTTTTTTCTTTTTTTTTTTGAAGCCATTCAGAAGTGTGCTTGAGATCATTGTCCTGTTGCAGAACCTAAGTGCGCTTCAGCTTAAGGTCATGAACTGATGGCCGGACATTCTCCTTCAGGATTTGTTGGTAGAGAGCAGAGGTCATGGTTCCTTCAGTCACAGCAAGTTGTGGAGGTCCTGAAGCAGCAAAGCAGCCCCAAACCATGACATGACCACCACCATGTTTCACTGCTGACATGATGTTGATTTTTTATCAAATGCTGTGTTCATTTTATGCCAGGGATGCAATTCTTCCAAAAAGTTCAACTTATGTTTCATCAGTCCACAGAATATTTTCCCAAAAGCTTGAGGGATCATCAAGATGTTTTTTTGGCAAAAGTGAGATGAGCCTTTATGCTCTTTTTTGTCAGCAGTGGCTTTCGCCTTGGAGCTCCGCCATGCATGCCATTTTTGCCTAGTCTCTTTCTTTAAAATAGATTTAAATGTAATATTTGTTTTGTTTCTCTGAATTCCAACAGTGTCGTCACGATACTAAAATTTAAAACTCAATTTTGATCCTAAAGAACAGACTCAATATTGATCCCGATACCACAATTATAATAGACAATATACTGTGTTTTTCCACATTAAATGTTGGTACTTTGTGTACTATTCCCATGTGTCTTATCTGTGTAATCCCTCAGTGTCCAGTAGGTTCATAGTGGTCCATGGGTGTATACTAGTCTATGTGTCTTATACTTGTGAAAGATACAGCTCAACATCATTCTAAAGATAAAGGTTCATTTCTGCAAGTGGGACTTTTTTAGTATCGATACCTGTGAAACATGAGGCTCTAGTTTCAATATTAGTTGTAGTATTGATTACCATCTGATTTTTTATACTGATTTTTGACTCACCAGGACAGAGAGTAGAGAGGGAGGTGAGAGGAGATAGTTATCAAGAGAGAGGGAGGGAGCAAGAGAGAGGGGAGGAGGTTGAGAGAGGGGGGGGGGGGAGAAAGAGAGAGGGGAGAAGGAAGAGGAGGAGAGAGAGATGGGATAGAGGGAGGAACAGAGAGAAAAATGTACAAAAGTGAGTGAGAGAGAGGAAGAAGCAAGTAAAACAGAAACTAAACCAGGTCTAAACCAGGTCTAAACCAGGTCTAAACCAGGTCTAAACCAGGTCTAAACCAGGTCTAAACCAGGACTAAACCAGGACTAAACCAGGACTAAACCAGATCTATACCAGGACTAAACCTGCGAATGGGACTTTTTCAGTATCAATAGCTCAAATGCGTTTCAATGCTAGTTTTATTATTGATTAGTGTCTGAGTTTTGATACTTTCACAGTGAGCCGGTTCTCTTCAGTATGTACAATGAAAACAGACGCTTTTTTCACCCAAGTCAGAGAATAGTTTAAACTTTGTGGTGAAAACAGGACAATGTAATATCATCTGGACAATATCAGGACAAAGTCAGAAGAATGTCAGGAAAACGTCAGGAGAATAATGTCTGGACAATATCATAATATGGTTCAGTCCTGGTTTAGACCTGGTTTAGTCCTGGTTTCATCCTGGTTTCATCCTGGTTTAGTCCTGGTATAGTTCTGGTTTCATCCTGGTTTAGTCCTGGTTTCATCCTGGTTTAGACCTGGTTTAGACCTGGTTTAGACCTGGTTTAGACCGGGTTTAGTCCTGGTTTAGTCCTGGTTTAGACCTGGTTTAGACCTGGTTTAGACTGGGTTTAGACCGGGTTTAGTCCTGGTTTAGTCCTGGTTTAGTCCTGGTATAGGCCTAGTTTAGTCCTGTCAAAATGAACTATAAATAGACATTTTTCCACAGTTGTCATTTCTGAGCACCTCCACCCAGAGATTACCCACAATGCCGTGCTGTTTTCAAAGGGCTGCTGAGTAAACATGAGGCGTGGAGCTGAATGATGACATCAGCAGATGCAGCCGAGAGGGTCTGGATTCTTTGCCTCTTCCTTGCAGTTTGACCCTGAGGAGACACTGTAGACAGGTCCATGCAGAGTCAGAGTACTGTCTGAATACTGTGTGTACTATAGAGTCAGAGTACGGTGTGATGGTGGTGGCGTGGTGGCATGGGGCCGTGGTGGCATGGTGGCTAGGGATGGGACGCTATACGATAATATTGTTGATCGCGATAAAAAAGCTCCACAGTTAATCGTTTGTGGCATTTTTTGATAATTGTGATCATCGCACCAGATTATAACCGCCTTTACGGCACCAGACTGCCTCATATTTGCAGTTTCAACACAGTGCTTAGATGTTAGTTCTGGTGTTTGTCCACAAGGGGGGCCTCTGTCATAGCAATGACACTTGTTAGCTTCTGTGCCTATTCTGAATTGGGGATGGTTCTTCATCACCATCTTGGATCTGGAGCCCAGTGAAGGTGCACATCTATATCCTCCACTAAAGAAGGTGAAGTCTGATGTGTTGAATTATAATGGCTTAGAAAAACAAAACCAACAAGATGAGCCACCAATCTGCAGAGCCTGCCAAAAAAAAAGATAGGGCTTCAAGGCCAAACATGAGTAACTTACATGCACATTTGCGAGACAACCATCCTGCATTGTTTGACAAACTTGAGCCAAAAATATCCATCATGAGTAACAAACCAGGTGAAATAAACTATTGAATGTAGTTTGTGTTAGTTTGGATTTGCATGAATGATGGTACATGTTTGTGTGGACTAGATTAGCGCTAGCCGAACAGCATTTTGCACAGCTGATTGCACAGCTTGCTAGCAGTGTTGCATGGTTTTACAACAACCATGAATTAATCTGAATACCTATAACCTCACCCATATGCACAGATGAGATACTAATCTGTGCACATTTTATATTTTTACCTACAGTAATGCAAACTGCAGACTAAAACAACACCTTTCAAACAATTGACAAATGAAGTCTAATTCATACAGCTACACAAGTGTGCCAGAGTGCATGGTTCAAATGCACTATGTGCACAGAAACAAGGCTAATGATTACACATGATATATTTTACCTGCAAATATGTCAATAGCAGAATAAACCATGCTTACTGTTCGACAACAACATCCAATCCATACAAAAATAAGGTCCTCTTCTCCTGAGTCCACAGCCATTTTCACTCTTTGCCATGAACCGCTCCGGGTCCGAGATGCCTCTAGTTTAACTTGTACTAACATCAGGAGTGTCCTCTATCGTGTACTTCCTTTGTTTTGTCCATTTCGTCATGTTTAAAACGTAAAACAACAGTGTGTAAAATGCTCACACATTACGCACAAATGTCTGGATCTACTCGGCTTTGTTTACGCACTCGTCATGCTCGGTCTGCTTACAGGAAACCATATTCGGAAAGACAAGTGCCGTAGATTTCATTTGATGTGTAGATTGTTTGTGTGGGTGTCACAGGAGTATATGTACATTGCTGTAGTTGTTAACAGGTTAATAATGATTGTGATAATATTGTTAATCGCGATTATTTTGGTCCCAATAATGAGTCTAAATTTTAATATTGTCCCATCCCTGATGGTGGCATGGCGGTGTGGTGATGGTGGCCTTATGTAAAAGGCAAAGTTGTAGTGCCTATCTGTTTTGGTGTTTTGTTCTGGGTTTGTTTGGAGCTGTGGCGTCGAGGGGACGTGGTGGATGTGGCGGTGGTGTGACCGTGTGCTGGTGTAACATAAGTTGTAGTACATCGCTGTTTTGGTGTTTTGTCCTGGGATTATTTGTGTTCACTGTTCTGTCTGAAGTGCTCATGGGAACGTCTGATCCAGGTTTATAATGTTAAAATGCTCTTGTTCTAGGGCCTGGGTTTAAAGCAGAATTCTGCATCAATTTTCCATTGGATGGTGGTGACTCACCGCGGCTGCAGTGGGATACAGACACATTCCGACATTCCTCTGTCTGCTGCTGCATTTACTACAACATGTGCTCCTAATAACGCCGACTCCTACTCAGTAAAAAATACTGTCCCGGGAATTTGGATTACAAACGATTACACCTGAGATGGATTTGATTTGGAGGAAAACAGGAGCATTTGGGCTGGGAAAACTGTTGAATCAATATTTTTTCTGTTTATATTTTTGAAGCAATTCAGAAAAGATCATTGGAATGTGTTAGGAAAATTCTGTAGTAGTACTAGTAGTAGATGTAGTAGTAATAGATGTAGCTGGAGTAGTAGTTTTGGAAGAGTTGTTTTATTGTGGAAATCCCCTTTAAGGTCATCACAGGTGTTGTGAAATAATGACAGTAGTAGTAGTTGTAGTAGTAGTAGTAGTTTTTAAGGTGATGATGTTTATTGTGGAAATCCCCTTTAAGGTCATCACAGGTGTTGTAAAACAATGACGGAAAGAGGAGGAGCTTTTGAAAAGTCTTAAATGATCATGGAAATTCCCTTAAAGTGAAGGTACTTCTATGGGATATTAAAGAGGAGGTATTTACTTATGGAGTATTAACTGTAACACATAATATATTTAGATCACCATGTTTCCTTTTATTGTTTTGAAAATGCTATTTTTACCCAAAACAACATATTGAAATATTTTATAAGTTTCGCTTTCGTTTTGACACTCTTGAGTCTTCCCTCTCTTAGCTTTCCATGCTAAGTCACTCCCCCTTCAGAGCACTAGTACAACACAATCAGCTGCGTCCCACTAATGAAACTACTGCACATCACATCAGGTTTGTCAAGTTGCTGTGTACAGTTTTGTATCATGTTTTTGTATATTTATGGAGAATTGTCATGTGGGAGCATGAGTGACGTGGGCTTGTGGGTGGAGCCTTGTTTGAAAAGGGCCCGGGAGAGATTGCTAGATTGCAAGTCATCAAACATGGATGACATCTAAAACCTCTTCAGGCATGTTTTTGATGAGGGAACAGTGTTAGAAAATGAGTAAAGTAAAAAAAAAAAGAGTTTGCATAATACCTCCCCTTTCATTTTCTCCCAGGTGTGTAGAACACTGCTGTTAATCTCAGGTTTAACAGTGAGGTGTGTGAACAGAGGGATCAGGACTTTAACAGGAGTCCCGGAGGGGCCGCTGTTCACCTCACGAACATCTAAACTTTAAAAACATGCTGATGTATTGTCGTGTTTCTCGTTCAGGCTGAGATAACTTTTCTTTATACTGATCCATCACAATTTAAACTTTATTTTATTTTGTCCTATGGAAATTAAATAAAAGGGTTAAAACAAAAGATGGACTAAACCAGGTCTAAACTGGGTCTAAACCGGGACTAAACCAGTTCTGAACCAGGACTACATCAGGACTACATCAGGACTACATCAGGACTACATCAGGACTACATCAGGACTACATCAGGACTACATCAGGACTACATCAGGACTAGACCAGAGCCATTCTACTGTGTGCTGGTAGAAGACAGCAGTCTGTCATGGCTCTTTTATCCTTTCGTCTCCTCTGTGTTTGTGCAGCGACAGGTGTGACTTCTAACAGCTCCTGTCTGTTTACCTGTCGTTTATTTGTTTACAGACTTTTGATTGACTGTTGCATCTGTGTTTGATTGACAGGTGGTGACCCCTTCTCGTGTGGGACAGTCCTACAGCTTCAGCCCCGGGCAGAACCTGCAGGATCTGTATGATGTGCCGCCCTCTAGAGCCCAGGGCGTAAGTACAGAGCCGTTCAGAGAGAGGACGAAGTCACAAGAAAAATACTCATTTACTTAGTTACTTCCAATGCTGTGGGTAGAGTAACCACAACCTGTACTTGAGTAAGAGTAATATTACTTCAAAATTGTATTACTCAACTATAAGTACAAGTAGTGGTACAAGTAATTTCTCAAGTAAGAGTAAAAAGTATTTGGGAAAAGTACTACTCAAGTAATTTGTCATCTGATTTATAAATATATGAGGATAGGAGGGCATCTGACACACAAGGATACAGGAGAATGGGACAGCATCTGACACACTCCTAAACTTATTTTTGCATACTTTGCTTGGTTCCAGGTGTATGACGTTCCTCCAGGCCACATGCTGAGCTCTCCATACCCAGGACAGAGCCGCTCTCCTGGGCAGAGTGTTTATGACGTACCTCCCTCTCAGCTGGAGCCTTGGGGGGGTCAGGGGGTCTATGACATCCCCCCTCCTGCTCAGGGGGTAAGAGTGTTTTCACTGTGGGGCATTTAAACAAGGCCCGGGTCAGACTGACAAAAAGTGCTGACATCACAATTTACTTATTACTATTTAAAGTCAAATTACCGTAAATTTCGGATTATAAGCCGCTACTTTTTTTCCACGCTTTGAGCCCTGCGGCTTTTACAGCAGTGCGGCTTATATATGGAATTTTACTGGATAACGGCCCCTGGGGGGCGCTCTCTAGCTGTAAACGTAAAAGTGAGACAGACGTGGGGAAAGATTCTGCTCTGAAGAATTCACTAGTTTTGATTTTGAACGATCATTTTGCGCATCATGAAATGGATATGATGCCGTTTTTAAGATAAAGAAACAGAAAGGAAACAGAGCAGGGGTCGGCCTTTAACACGCAAAGAGCCATTTGGATCCACTTTCCACGTAAAATAAAACACTGGGAGCCGCAAATACTTTTTGACATCTAAAATGAAGATAACACTGTATAATAACAATAATGTAACGGAATAATGTAGGTTTTACTTTCACGGACAAGCCTTCTACACGTGGCAGATAAATATGGCAAAAACAACTTAAGTGCATTAAAAAAATACAACTCACCAAACCGCTGCATCATGCATCGCGCTGATTATGTGATTATGTCTACTCTACTCCGCAGTTTCTTTAAAAAAACAACAAAAAAAAAAACTCGTAGCGTATCATTTTATCCCAGGTGCTTATTCTCCATGTGCCAAAGCAGTTTTGAAGGTTTCATTGCCTTATTTGCTTTTCCCGTATGTTACGCAGAGCGGACTGTGCGCGTGAGTCACCTGCAGCGACAAACCCAGATTTTAAGTAGGCATTGTCTGTTAAATTTATCTTTCTTTTTCTTGGAGGTCGTAGTCTCCTCTTCTGGCTCCTCAGTTGTCCTTTTCCCCTTTGTTAAAAGCTCTCCAAAGACTTTTGTTTTGGCTCATTTTCACTCGCTTGTGGCTCTACTTTTGTGCGTCGTGTCTGATGTGTTATACGTGATACGTCACCGCGGAGACAAGAGCAGATAATAAACTTGCTACTACATCAAATAGATTTCTGTGGCGATTTCCAGCAGGATTTTCATGATACATCTACGGACGAGCTTATTAGTGTGTCATTAGGGACGGGCGAAAGTTGCTCCTGACCCCTGTGCGCACAGCGTCTGAAAATCAGGGCTCTTTACGCAGGACTGTGAGCTGTGTCTGTGTTAGTTCCCAAGCCACGCAGAGCCGCAGTATGAGGCTGAAAGAGGCGCATACGGCTCCGGAGCCGCGGGTTGCCGACCCCTGAAATAGAGCCACTGCACGTAAGCTCGACATCAATGAATCCAACTTGGTCAATGTAAAAAGACGACAAAAGTTTTCAGAGGAAATAAAAGCAGATTTTCCGTGTTGGTGCAGCTTTATTTTATAAACCTGCAGATGTGTTCATCCCGTGTTGTTGTCGTGTTGGTGCCAATTTTCAGGCACAGTTTAAAAAAAAGTGTGTCGGTGCACCGTCTTTCTGTGTAAATGTCTCATGTTACAATATGAAAACCTGCGGCTTTTATTCAGGTGCGGCTTATATATGTACAAAATTGATTTTCTCTTCAAATTTAGCTGGTGCGGCTTATATCAAGGTGCGCTCTGTAGTCCGAAATTTACGGTATGTAACTTTCTGGAGGTGGCACTTACCTGCACGATTCCACAGAAATAGAAAAAAAAAATCTTAGAGCTGTCAAACATATCGATAATGAGATTCTAATTGATACTAAAACTATCAAACTAGAGCCTCATTGTTGTCAGATATCGATACTATTGTCTAATAGTTTGTGTTTAACTATCATCGTGGCATCGGTATCGGTCTATTTCTTAGTATTGAAATCGAATCAATTTTAGTATCATGTCACTTTGGAACATTCTCTATGGAGATGGATGAGTTTTATTCCATACTGTGGACTATTACAGCCAAAGGAACATTATGTCCATAGAAACAAGCAAAAACAGGCCCTCCTCCAGGCCTAATAAGAGTCAGGTCTGTGGAGATGCGAGCCTGGCTCACACACTGAGGCTCTGAAGTCACATGCTTATAGTGCTCTTTATGTTACACTTTAATGGCCCATTCAAACTAGACTGCCCCTAGACTGTAGAACCAACAACCAACAGAACTCTAGAACCAACAGAACACTCTGCTGATGCATCACATAAAAACTTTTGTTTTTGTCTTAAAATAATTTGACGTTTTCCTCAAAATGTCCTTTGGTCTTTATCAGTTTTTTATGTGATTAGCCCCTGAAATCTAAAACAGCAGCAAAAACAAACAGTGAAAGCATTAACATAACTAACGCTTTCTCTCTCCCTCTTACTCTCTTTCTCTTTCCTCTTTCTCCACTCTGTCCCCTCTCTCTCTCCTCTCTGTCCTCTCTCGCTCTCACTGGCTCTCTCCTCTTTCTCTTTCACTCCTCTTTCACTGTCCTCTCTCTTTCTCTCTCCTCTCTGTCCTCTCTCGCTCTCTCCTTATTTCTCTTCTCTCTGTTTTTCTCTCCTCTTTCTTGTCTGTCCTCTCACTCTCTCTCCTCTTTCTCCTCTCTGTCCTCTCTCTCACTCTCTCTCTCCTCTTTCCTCTTCCTTTCTCCTCTCTCTTGCTCTCTATTCTCAGGTCTACTCAGTACCTCCCTGCAGAACCACCTCCAACCATCAGGAGGCGAACTACGACTTCCCTCAGCCTATGAAGTCTGCTAAAGTGGAGGGTGTTTACGACATCCCGCCTCCCGCTTTGACCAAACCCACCCAGATCTCCTCTCAGTCCGTTTATGACTATCCTTCTCCTCCTTCTAACCCAGAATCCACCTCTTCATCGCACAGTTTTCACAACAACAATGACGAAGGAGTCTACGCCGTCCCGCCCCCCGCTTTGGCCAGCTCCAAGTCGGACATTTACGACATTCCTCGTGGTCAGGTGCCGAGTCGCGGCTCTCCAAGTGACAGCAAAGGGATTTATGACGTTCCAGTGCAAGATTCAAGAGTGAATGACGTCACCGATGGCGTAAACCGACTTTCGTTTTCGAGCACGGGTAGCACGCGCAGTAGCATGTCAACCTCTTCTTCTTCCACTGGGGGCGTCGCTGAGGGTAGACTCGTATTAGACCTGGACAGCGCTTTGCAAAGGTTGTACCGTTTACAGCAAAACGTCGAAGTAGCGGTTGGAAATTTGCACACAATGGCGGCCTCTCCTCATTGGCGGACTGTCACGTTTATGGAGAGACATGCTAACGATGTTCGCACGGTTCTAGATAGGGTTAGAGCAGCTGTGGCAGATTTCGTTGTGTTTGGGAGAGGCGCGGCGGCTAATGCTACTGCACTATCCGATTGTAGCCTGCACAGTAAGCTAAAGCGGCAGCTAGCAAGACTTGAAGACTCACAACAAATCGTGATACAGATTTATCAAGTTCTGGACCAGAGTGGATGGGCTGTTAGCGCGCTAGCAGCTTCAACTTCAGTAAGACATAACAAGACGGACGAAGTGGAGCGGTTTGTGATGGTCTCCAGGACGGTGCCGGATGATGCTAAGCAGCTAGCATCGACAATCAGCACCAACGCAGAGGTGCTGTTCCGAAGGTCACACACGGAGGGAAGCCCTGACGAAATGAACCCCGCTCTGAGCTCTCCTCCATCAGATAACGAGAGCTACAGAAACCCTCTCTCCACGACAAATCTCCAGGACAAAGATAACAGGAACCACAGCGAGCAGTGCGTCAAGAGCTGGATGGAAGACTATGACTATGTCCATCTGCAGGTACACATGGATATTACACTAAATATGTTTAAATGTCCACCTGCAGGTACACACAGGTATTACACACAATATGTTTAAATGTCTTTTTAACTTTTAGGGCAAAGAAGACTTTGAGCGTCAGCAGAAAGCTCTGCTGGACAAAGAGAACATCATCAAACAGAACCAGGAGCAGCTGGGGCAGGAGCAGGTGACCTTTACATCACAGATTTACACATGAAATGCAAATGAATTTAACAGCATAAAGTTATGTTCACAATACGACTCAGAGAGTCGAAAACAAAACTGAAACTTATTAAACATGTTAATACTTTTTTGTGCGAATATAGAAAAAACAATACAAGGAAACATGGTGATCTACATGTTACAGTTAATATCCCATAGAAATAAAATACCCCCTCTTTAATACCCCATAGAAGTAAATACCCCACAGAAGTCAAATACCCCCTCTTTAATACCCCATAGAAGTAAATACCCTCTCTTTAAGGTAACAGTGACACAGAGTTTCTGTTTGTTCTGTTAAAGTCGTGTTTAGCTGCTGCTCTTCTCATTTAGAGTTTTACACAGGCCCACGGAGATAATAAAAGTCTCAGCAGCCAACAAGAAGTGGGTCAGAGGAGGAGGAGAGAAGGAGAGGAGGAGAGGGAAAGATGGAGCGAGGACGAGAGAGGAGGGGAAAGAAGGAATGAGGAGGGAAAAGAAGGAGTGAGGAGGAAAGAGGAGGAGAGAAGAGGAGGAGAGGGAAAGAAGGAGTGAGGAGGAGAGAGAAGGAGGAAAGAGGAGAGGAAATTGGAGGAGAGGGAAAGAAGGAGTGAGGAGGAGAAAAGAGGAGAGAAGAGGAAAGAGGAGGAGACTGGAGGAGAGGAAAAGAGGGAGTCAATCATATGAAGTATAAAGCATGAACTGTTCCCAGTAAGCAGCAGCTGCTTCTTTGTGTCTCCAGATAAACCAGTTCAAACGCCTGGAGCAGGAGGTGAGCAAACCAGTGGAGAATGATATTTCACAGTGGATTTCACAGCAACGCTTCTGTCTGACCCCAAATGTAACCCCCAAAAAAACGGACTCATCCTCCTCCGCCTCCCCCGCCGCTGCCGGCCCCTCTCCACAACTCTGCTCCAGAGATAAACAGCTCCTGGTGTTCTACTGGGACCAGTGTGAGCAGCACCTCCTCACGCTCCTCAGTGCCATGGATGCCTTCTTCTCATGCGTCAGCTCTGGGCAGCCGCCGCGCATCTTTGTAGCCCACAGTAAGTTTGTAATTCTGAGCGCCCACAAGCTGGTCTTCATCGGCGATACTCTCTCTCGCCAAGTGTCCACACCTGAACTGGCCAATCGCGTGATGAACGCCAGCAACGTGCTCTGTGATTTGCTGAAGACGGTGGTGGGAGCGACTAAAATGGCAGCTATGAGTTATCCGAACACAGCAGCGGTCCAGGAGATGGTGGACAGAGTGACGCAGCTGTCCCAGCACTCACAACACTTTAAAGAACAGCTCCGGCTCATGTCCACGTCCTGATCTGTGTCATGGGCTTTTTAAAGACGCACTGTGGAACTCTTCTGATCGAGTGTTTAACAACATCTCCATAGGGACAAGCAGATGGCGCTTTACCTTGAATGTTTCACAGCAGGGCATTAAACATAAGCGTATCTATCTCGTGCTTATTCGTGGAGTTCAGAGAGGTGAAGAATTAGCACTGTTGCCATAGCAAATAATTCAAAATAAAATATCTTTTAAATAGTCAGTCATAAAAACATTTGTTTGCATTGAGTGAGTTCACCTCTCAAGAGATCTGAGCTGGAGCTGCAGCCTGTTGTTTACGTCAACAAAGTAAACATTCCAGGCAAAGCAAGAACATCTCCATGGAAACAACAAAAGGTTGCGCAGTGTACCTTTTAATTGTAAATACTTGGCAGATTAAGGTAAACATTATGAGATGGAAAAAAAAAGAGGTGAAGGGTTCTGTTCTGTTCTCATATTGTTTTGCCAGGTCCACATTTACAGCGTCCCTCTGGAGTATTCTGGAGTATCGAGATGATCAGTGTTGGAATATGTCAAACTATTGATACTCTGCAGTGATGTCACGCTGGGGGGGGGGTTCTACATGTGTCTCTATGGCGGAATGCTCAGCAGTTACCACGGTGACACAATGCACACATTAGTAAACACAGCCAAATACATTTTAAGATCGTATGAAAAATCAAACTGGATTTAAAGAACACATTTTGAGGAGCCTGTGATCAATCTGAGGGTTCATGATCCTGTTTAGGAGATTGATTTTCAGCAAAAAGGTGAGAGTGACTAACTGAAAAACTGTTGGCTCATGCTAATGCTAATGCTAGCTACTTTTGACTGTAATGTTATTTGAGAGGGACTTGTTTACCCGCACAAATCAGCTTACCTGTTGTAGTTCAGATAAATCTTTATGGTCAGACTGTGTTAAAACAAAACTCAGATTAAATTCTACCTTGAGTAACAGAGCTTCAGACAGAGCAGTGCCGCCGTTAGCATCGCACCCCAAGAGAATGGTGATGACATCAGCTGCAAATTATCAGTTGTTAAATTTGTACAATTTTGTAAATAAATAAAAATAATGGATACGTTGTGAGAAAAGTGTCCCCCTAATTTGACTTAAATGAGTTTTGTTTTTTTCTCTTTTTATTGTACTTGTTTTATTGTTCTAATATTTAATTTTTTTATATTTTAACTCTGTTGTATTTCCCCTGTGAAATTTTAACCAATGAATTCCTCTGGAAATCAAATTCATCTTAATTCTAATTTTTAACTTTAAACATTTTCTATTTAAATGTTTCAGACTCCATAGGAACGCTGTGTAAATTGTATTCGGCTAAAATTAAACAGAGGTCCTTCATTTCAATGTTTTGTCTTTAATAGTTACTTTTTAGTTTTTACATTTCTATTTGTAGTTTTGAGTTGCTGTTCATATGTTTGGTGTAAATATGGGCTCTGTTTGTTTAGATGGTTTTGTTATCGCTCTGTGTTGTAATGCTGTACATGTCTTCATTACATTCCTGTTGAAGCACCTTAGAACATCTCGGGTTTGTTTGAAATGGCCGCCTCTGTCGATAAAATTGCTGCCTCTGCCCATCTCACGCTGAACAATTCTATAGATATGCAATAGTAAAGATTTCTCATTTCAAACTTGTCTCTTTTGTTTTGTTTAACGTGCTGTTTAAAGCTAATGCACTAACTGTTGAGTAATACTGTACATCTGTTTATGCCTGAAATCACTGTGTTTCAGATGACGTCACACATTATACAGGCCAATCATATTTGACACAGATGGGGCAGCTAAAGTGAATGTTTGTGAGTTGTTAGTAAGTTCTTGGTTGTAATCTCTAATCAAAATGACCAGGTTCAACATTTGTTTAGACCCAGTTTAGTCTTGTTTTAGACCTGGTTTAGTTCTGTTTTTGACCCGGTTAAGTCATCAGTTCCTGTTCTGCCCACAGTCACTTCCTGTGCGTGGTTTGCACCCTACAGCATCACTGCACCAGGGCCCTGAGTTTGAGCAGGAAATATGAACAGGACACCATGACAGCATTTAAAAACTACTTAAACAACAATTTAAACAGTGAAATGTTCAGGTGTGTGTGTGATCAGTGAGATGTTCAGGTGTGTGGTCAGTGTGAAAAAGGTTTTAACTTGTGGTCTGTGGTCATGTCATCTGTAATATAATGACCCGTCTGTATACTCCTATTAGAAATGTAATCTGACCATAGACTATATATAAATCCATAGCTAACCTGATAGCCGCTACGTTGCAAACAGGAAGTGATCATGTGGGCGCGCTTCTGGCTCCAAATCACTTTACATTGAAAAACTGTTCTATTGTGTCCGTGATTAAAGATATGCACATTAATAACAGACAAATCAGGTGCCTTCTTTACCCGAGGTCGCTTTCGCTAGCTTGTTGCTGTTGCTAAGAATTCCAAATGTACTGGAACTTGGATCTAAATTTGCTGCTATAACTGCTAGCCTCAATGAGCTTCAGTGGGAGCCGAACGCTGTGGGTGACGTCACTCTCACTTAGTCCACTTCTTTATACCCCCCACCCCTTTCTGTTTGGAGTGGAGCATTAAAGTGGGACATTAAAGTGGAACCAAACAATAAACCAAATGTATATGGTGTTAGAACAGCATTATCTACTGTGTTTTTGGTCATTTTAGTGCAAACCTGATGAATCAGAAACATCTAAATCTAAGTGTGTGCAGCTCCTAGTGGCGTCTGTTTCACGTACTATGTGATATCACACAGGACTGCTCTGATCATAGACTGGTGTTTCTGATACAAACAGGGACAGAGTTTGAAGTGTGAATACTTGTTAGACCAATTGCCCCCAAGGGGGGTTAAACCTTTAGCCCCTTTAACACCTCTAACCATTTTAAACCCTTTAACCCCTTTAACTTCTTTAGCCCCTTTAACTCCTTTACCCTGTTCACATTAAGGCTGTTGTTTTTGTGTTCCTAAAATGTTCCTGGCCTGACTGAAAAGTTTTATACTATGATTGTATTATTTTAAAGGTTTTACCGTCTCCTCAGTTTTCAAAACTCTCAGAAGAAAACACCACTGCCACTGAGGTTGTACTAATAGTTGGGACTCTACTGCCACCCAGTGTTACACTTTGGACGCTACATTATCTTGGACAGTATTTCTATTACTAGAGTGCTCAGTACACGTTTTAATATTTTATATACTGGTCAGAAATAAACCGAAGAAGCAAATGCTGCCTATTCAACTATACGGACTTAATCAAAATTTACACCATCAACCCTGTGGCTGGTGGGCAAATGCCTAATCACTGCACCACTCTATTCTATAGAACACATTAACAACATGAAATGACTTTGTAAAAGTAACAGATGTAGAACACACAGTTTGTGTAAATACTTGGTTTATTGAGGGACCAAAGTCAAAGCCGTTACATAAACAGTGAGGTAATAGTTCAAAACGCCTATGAGGATTTGACTAAGTTTCACTTTCAAATGTTGTTTACAAAAATACCCACATTTGTTTAGACCAGGCTCTACACTCGTCTTCAGTTTAACTCTGCAGTTTGTCTTTCACTGTGTCTTTGTCTAAATTGAGTTTACATCAGAGGAATTTACTGAACAAAAATGAACAAGAAACAGAAACATTGAAATGGTGCAGACTGGACAGAGAGTTAAAGATCCATTATGTAACTTTTCTGTCTGGAAATATTAACACTTTTATTAGAATGTTCCTCAGTGTAGCATTCTAGTGGTCATTCTTGTATTTATTCAATTACAGGTGGATGGATACGTTCTACGCCATACTGTGGAACATTCTGGGCAAATAAATGGTGTCTCCTTAGAGATGAGTAGGTCAGAAACTCCCTATGAAAAAGTCACACAGTGGAGCTTTAAATATTGTGCAAAAATTTTACTGACTAAAAGCTGCTGTGTAGAAATCTTAAGGAGTTAGTTTCATTGTGGGATAGGGCCAGTGCCTTGTCAGTGGTCTGTACAGCAGTCTGAGGTCAAACTAGACCACTGCAGAATTTTTGTTTTTCGTTTTAATGCACTTTGGCTCAATTTGAGACCACTTTAAAAAGAGTACTTCAGTTTAGATCAATTGGGAACAAGACTAAAAAAACAGGCCTAAAGTGGGACTAAAAACAGGATTTAAGACGGGACTTAAACCAGACCTTAGGCACTCCACAGTTTTGAATGTCTGACCCAGTCTTTGGCTCATTTATCAAACTCAAAGACTGAGCCCGTTCTAACATATCATAATGTTCTGTTTAGGTTCTGGTTTATGTTCTGGTGAACTACACACTGAACATTTAAACCAACCTGTAAAGTGACTTTTGATCCAGGGAAGCAGCTAAACCCAGAGCCCTGTGTTTGGCCCTAAGGTGGGCTCCATTAAGCTGTCAGCTCCATCACGAGGGGACTCCATCACGAGGGGACTCCATCACGAGGAGACTCCATCACGAGGAGACTCCATCACGAGGAGACTCCATCACGAGGAGACTCCATCACGAGGAGACTCCATCACGAGGAGACTCCATCACGAGGAGACTCCATCACGAGGAGACTCCATCACGAGGAGACTCCAGAGACTGGTGGTTTTGAAAGGACATTTTCCGAGAGCTGATTTAACATTAAAAACAGGAGTATAAAGGTGATATTTCTTTGTGGATCATTTTAAGTCCATTCACCTTTTGTACAAATCACAAACCAAAACATCCACAGGCACATTTCAGATTCTCAGGGACTTCAAAAATCTGTTCAACGCCATCGAGAGAAAAACCCAAAATATCACCCACCTCAAGCTTAAAGGTGCACTGTGTATCATTTGTAGTCAAGGGTTGACCAACCCATCTCCATGGAGATGTTATAGGCTCACCAGGAATGTTCCACAAAAATAACATGAGAAACCTGCATTCTTACTGTGAGCAAGCATGCCTCTCCATAGATCTGAACTGTAACTTGGCCTAGCGACATCACCTGTGTTCATGGAGACGGGGAAGTTTAATGCCATACTGTGGAACATGTCCGGCAAAGCAATTAGATCTCTATGGTAGTGTTATAGCGATACTAATTTCAAGCTGGATTTCAATAATAAGGCATTGATTTGATACTACATACCAATCCTGAAACCACAATGATAATAATAACACTTTCTATAGACAATATACTGTGATTTTCCACATTAAATGGTAGTAATTTCTTTTCTATTCCCATGTGTCTTACATCTGTGTAATCCCTCTGTGCTCAGTAGGTTCCACAGTGGTCCATGGGTGTATACTAGTCTATGTGTCTACTAGCGGAATATGCAGATATTCAGGAAAGATTCATTTCAGTCACTGGGACTTTTTTAGTATCGATACCTTTGTATCTAGTTTCGATATCAGTTTTAATATCAATTAGTGTGATTTTTGATAATTTTGACAGGCCTACTCTATGGAGATCACAAAAGTAACACAATGCACCTTTACATATTAATATAATATAATATATATATTATATAATATTAAAAATGTCACACAGAGGAATGTGGCCGATATTAAACCAATGGCTTCTCCCTTTTGAACCAGATTAACCTGGGTAGTTTAAAGAGACCTGACCTCTGACCCTGACATCCATCAATTTCAAATTACGGTAAAACAAACAAAATAATCGTCTCTCAAAATGAAGATTCTATTTAAGAGATTTCCGGAGAGGCCAGTCTTTGCCTCGCGGTCTTGGGTCTAGACCTCAGCGAAGCCGGGTTGGACTCAGTTCTGGACTCAGATCTGGACTCGGACTCGGAGGGGGTCTCGGCCTGAGGAGTTGTTGCGTCGCTCACGAGTTCCCGAAGGAACTTAAACTTGGATAAGAAGAGCTGCCACACCACATACCAGCCTGAAGGGGGCAGAGGAAAGCAACAAACAGTGAGTAAATAGTTTTAATAAACCTTAATGAGATTTCATGTTATAACGTCGTAGTGTTGTCAAAAATAATCAAAAATCAGACATTAATCGATACTAAAACTAGATTGCAGGTATCGATACTTAAAAAAGTCCCATTGACAGAAATGAACCTTTCCTGAATATCTTTAGAATGATCTTGAGCTGTATCAGAACAAGTATAAGACACATAGAATAGTATACACCCATGGACCACTATGGAACCTGCCTGGACCACTGAGGGATTAGTCATGTAATAACAAAGTAATGTGATTACTGATTTACTTTGGAAAAAACTTATCATAAAAAGCCAGAGTTCTTTAGAGCAGTGACTCTTTGTGTTGTAGATCTAGAGTTCACACCGAGGCGGCATCGCGACCCTCCACAAACCAGAGGGTATTTGGGTTTGACCTGCATCTGACACCAGAAAATCCTAGCCTGTGTGTCTGTGTGTGTTTCAGCTACTTATACTTGTTCTGATACAGCTCAAGTTTTTCTAAAGATATTCAGGAAAGGTTCATTCCTGTCAATGGGACTTTTTTAGTATCAATACCTGAGACAAATGACTTCTGATTTTTTATACTTTTGACAGCTCTACAGAGAACAGTGTCTTTGAGTTTCCAAAAAGAGAGTTTATAGTTTGGAAAAAATCATGATATACTCAAAAACTAATCAGATACCGTTTACAAAAGCTGCAATTTATTTTTTTAAAGTAGAATTCTGTTCAGATGAACACCTCCAGGAACATCTGAGAATCAAACACTAACATATGACTAAATCTGAACTGACAAACTAACACAAGAATCACATTTGAGAACATGCTTGTACAGATCACAGGAAGGGCATGTAACACAGGAAAGGCATCTGACACACTGGGAGGGCATCAGACACACAGGACATTTCAGATCATGTTTGTGGAGGTCTAAACTACAGGTACAACATGATTTTTCTATTAAAAAAAATCATCAAAAACATCTTGTTCTGTTCTCAAGGAGAGAACGCAAACACGAGCCGGGTTCCTCTGCAAAAGTAAAAATAGAGCTGTCCAAACTCCTGCAGTGACTTACACACACAGCACACACACACACAGCCTGACACTTCTGATATGGACACGCCACAGAGATATTTTAGTTACATAACAAGGACACACAGCCCCCAAACCTCAGTTACACTAAAACGTCGTACACAAGTCATTTATTTCCTTTTTTTTTATCATTAAAGCTCCTGTATCACACAAACTGACTCTTGTGAGCTCCATGTTCTAATGCTGTTACCTCCTCAAAAACATACCTTGAGTTGTATTTTGTTTCATTCACACACGTTTAAGTAAGGCTTTATTATTAGTCTGTCTACATCTCCAAACCTCAAAATGCTCTGTTCCACCTGGTGATGTCAAGGAGAGGTAATTTTCAAGGTAACAGCTCCTTTTATCTTGAGCTCAGTAGAGATTGGCAATTCCAGGGCTGAAATCATCAAATAACTCTGTGTTTGGAGTTTAAAAACACAATGGAGCACTTCCTGTATCACCACTCAATGACATCACAAGGTGGAACAGTGTTTTCTGTTTGAGAGAAGAACTCAGCCTAAATATGCAGAGTTTGTGTGTTAAACATGTGTGAATGAAACAAGACACAACTCCAGGGCTGTCTGTGATGAGGAAACAACACTAAAACGGATCAGTGCGTAATGAACAGTTTAATTAAAAAGTTCTCACCAAAAAGCATAAAGAGCAGCGCGCAGATCAGCGTAGCCACGATGACCAGTAACGTGAGCCCGACGCTCTGCCACATGTTTCACGCCCTCTCCGGCATCAGCACAAACCCCGGGGCTTCCTTTAGTCTGAGGCTGGGTAAGAGCCTCGTTGTCTGGGGATCACGCACACGGACCCGGCTGGAGGACAGTGAAGCCCCAAAGCGCTTGTTTGTAGCGCGGCGGCGGCTAGCAGCCGTTAGCTCCTCGCAGATAGCGGCGGGTAAAATGCACAAAAAGCCGCTGAATATAAAATAAACAGTGACAGTAGCTGAAGGCCAGGGTCACGGAAGGAGTAAAGTCCTTTCACTGCGGACTACATAACTGCAGCGGGAGGTACAGGCTCAAAAGGAGCCGACAAAGACGACACAAACTGGGTTAAGACAACATCGGCGTCACGAAAAGGAGACCTACTGCGGCTGCGCGGAGGAACAAGGGCCTATGGGTAATGTAGTTATAGATAAAGTTGTTAAAAAATGTTAAGGTGCGAAATGTTTTTGTGAGCAAACAGTGTCAGAGGGTTAATGTCAGGGGTTTAAAGTGACAGTAACAGAACTATTGAACAAACAGAAGAGAGGCTTATAGAGTCTTATACAGAGTATGTTTCAGACGCTCAAAATCACAACTGCCCCAGAACAGACTGACACCATCTGCGCCATCTGTCCCTCCGATACACTGTATGTAAATTGACATAGCTAACCTGCTAGCTGCCACATTCCAAACAGGAAGTGAACATGGGCACACTTCCAGCTCCATCGACTCTGGCTCCAATTCACTATACATTGAAAAACTGTGGCCCCTCTTTCTGTAATTGCTGCAGTCAGACTCGTTATTTTGGTCTTAAAATGTTCATATTATTAGCTCTACATGATTGTGGGCTTTCATTTCACCATTGTGAGCTGAGTGCTGTGGGTGACGTCTCACTCAGTTCACATCTTTATACAGTCTGTGGGTTTAGGTTCTAAAAACATGCCATGTTATTGGAAGAATGTGGTTATGAATCTGTGGGAGGAGCATCTTTAAGATATATTTATTTGTTTATTTGTTCATCAGGTTTAGTTAAAGTCTCGCGCTGAGTTTTTTTTTTAATTCAACATGACAAATTATTGAAAAATGTATCAAATGATTCTTTTGAAAAAACAAGCTGTGATTTTGTGTGAGCAGTGACTAAAGTCATGTGATTCCAATCAAAGCGTTCAGATGTAATCTGACCTGACAATAACTAACCAAACCAGGTCAGAAACTGGACAACCACAGAGAAAATTACATTCTGTATAATGACATGGACAGAGTGAGTGTGATGTCAACCACAGCATTTGGTTCCAGTCAAATAAAGCTAATCGTGGTGGCGCTTAGTAACGCTGTCAATCAAACCTGTTGCTAATACTAGCAGGAGCGACCTCGGCCGCTAGCAGGTTAGCTACGTCCATTTATATAAACAGTCTGTGAGTATGACCAGTTGTGCACGTACCGCATGCTTATTGTTTGCTGACTCAAAGAAGAACAACAAGAAGAAGAAGAACTCCAAACATAAACCACACTGATGTTCCCCCGAGGCCAGAACACTTCAGGACTTACGAGAGAACATTAAAAACACAGTTTAAATATATGTATATAAATATATGTGTATAAACACGTGGATATGGCCTTTTGTATTTGTGAATACAACGAAAATTATTGTCCAAAACCAGGGAGCTGATCTGCTCTGGTCCTGGTTTAATCCTGGTTTAGTTCTGGCTCAGGTTTAGTCCTGTTCTACATGTCAAACTTTTGGTTAAGTTTACTATTTTCTACATTTTATAAACACAGAAGACTTCAGTTACATGAAGAAGTTTGGAATTATGTTCAAATAAATCACAGAAACAACTAAATACTTGTATCTTTTATTTTCAGATCCTCAGATTCTCACCTCTTTTCTTTTGTGGAGCTCAAACCCTCGTCCCTCTCTCAGTGAGATTCATAATGAAATCCCTCAAATGGTTTTCACTTCACATCTGCCTCAGGGTCAGAAGCAGTGACCAAAGTGACCAATGCAAAGAGTGGAGGATATTTTTTTAAAATTAGATCTAAAACAGGTTTGGCGTTATTTTGAGTGTATTTTTGTTCACTACATTCACATTTGTCATTCAGAGTTTTGATGCTTCCATGAGAATCTACAATGTTTAACTTTTGACTAGTCGTGTTCTGCAGTGTGTGCGCATGCGTGAGGTCTCTTAAAACACAGCCCTATTCTAGTTCAGCTCTTTAATTGTTGTGATTCTACAGCAGCATTATTTAGTTTTTCTTCCTGTCTCACCTGCGCCGTTCTCACCTTGTTGCGTCACGTGACCGCACCTCTGTCATCAGCTCATTTGACTATTCGGTGTGTGACCGATGTGTGGGGAGTGCACGCGCGTGGGACGCACGGGAGCAACGCCTGAAATCCACTTCCCTGTCGAGGTTCAGTCTTAAGAAAACCAGCTGACACGCGCTCTCGTGGTCTTCTCTGCGTCCGGAGGACTCACGGGACATAACGAGAGTTTGGGGAGAGCGTAACCCAAAAGGTAAGGTCGTCTATGGCATGATTTTCAACTTTTACGCACGGTTACGCAGGCGAGGAGGATTTTAGAGACGTGTCAACTCAACAGGACACGCAAAAGACTACACGTAAAGTGCTTTTCAGATGTGTTTATTATATTGTTATAATCATATAAATACACATATTTATCTTGACGTGTTGTATGTCCTTCACGTCATAAGCCAAAGACTCGCTACGCACAGTTTACATCATGACGAATGTTTTTGTGTTAGGGCTAATGTGGCTTATTGCTGTTTTTAAGTTTACATTTAACTTCTTGTATCAAGTTTGTGTGTTTTCATACATTAAAGCAACGAAGTAGAAGTATAAATACTAGTATTATAGTATTTTAATAGTGTTAGGCTTTAGCTATTACCATGATAACTTCTTGCACTACTACTAGAGAATACTGCTGCTACTACAGCTATTATTACTACTTCTACTGTTGTTACCATAAAGAGTACTTTCATGGAGTTCTTTTGTGTATGTTTTCTTTAAAACAGTTGGACAGTTCATATTTGGTAAAGATATTTTTTTTTTTCGTAAATATTGTCCAATAAATGGAAAGTTATGTCACATTATTTAAAGACGCACTGCGTAACTTTTTGGTGGAGGTTCACCACTTGCTTGTCTCCGTGGAGGTATTATTGCTTTGCCTGGAATTTTCCACAGTATGGCTTTACATTTTTATATCTCCATGGTGTAGAGCAGGTGGCAACCCCTCCCTTTTTAAAAAGTGAGAATATGATGTCTTCAGCCTGTGGTCACGTTAATATGAACGAACTTTACCACGTACCAACAAGTCATCTCCAATATGTTTAGAACACAGAGAAAGGTTTGGGCCATAAGATCTGCAACACATGGGCCAGAAACACATGTGCCAGAAATTCTGCCATAGTTTTGGGCTGATATTTTCAGACAATTTTGAATATATGTTTCATGGAAATTTACTACAAAGTCTTTTTTGACTACAAACGTGTAAAAGAGTTGCGGTCACGTTCAGTTTTCTCTTTGATCAAAGGATTAACATAAAGCTTTATGTAGATTTGTAGGCAGATCGACCAAAACAAAATGTTGGCCTTTGCTGGAGATTTAAGGCTGATAGTCGATACGCTAAAAGGGCCTCTAAAAGACCCAAATATATCTCTATTATAAACATGTGTATTCATGCTTTTAGGTTCAGTGTCAGACCCTTCAAAAAAAATATAAGTTCATATTTATTTATTTTCAATTTAGTTAATTTTTTTATTTATATGTATCCTGGGTTCACTCCTGATTGAGCCAATCAGACACGACTTACAACCTCAGTTTCCTCTTCAAAGTTTAGTATTTTCAGTTTGGAGAATTCTACAAATTGTGTTTTTACAGTTGTGCTTAGAGGTAACAGTTTAAATCTTTGCACTGGACCATCTTTATGTTTACTGTTGTACTACAGGTGCTGAGATGAGTCAATCTTCTATGGACAGAGATGAATTCCGAGGTCCTTTTCGCTAGAAACATTTGGACTGAAATGTTCCAGGATAGGTCTTTAACATGGCCGTCGTCTCCTCCTCCCTCCTCCACCTCCTCCACCTCCCTGAGTCTCCCTGACTCTCTACACCAGCAAGCACACTCCAGATCCCAGCTGGAACTCTTCCACAAACTGGGTTACACCACGGAGCAGGTCCAGAAGGTGGTGCTGAAGTTTGGGCCGGGAATGGACACGGACAAACTGCTAGAGAAGCTGGTGAAGATTGACGAGACGAAGCATTCTGACCCTCAGACTGTGCGGATGAACGTTCCAATCGTACAGGGCGGCACGTGCACAACGAGAGCCCCGACGCAGATGCCTGTTCTGGGGTCAGGGCTGAGCCAAGGCCCTGAGGAGAGCGGAGAGGAGGAGGACCCCTATAGACACGTGGTCATTGACGGGAGCAACATCGCCATGAGGTCAGTTTAACAAGTTTGTCCAGTTTATCATGGCATTTACAGTATTTGATGTGTCATTTACATGTTTTTGACCTTGTTATTGTTAGTGACATAACAGACCACCCTCACCCCCGTCCCCCAAAGTTAATAATGTAAACAAACATTAACATAACACGTTCAGGCATATGAATGCTAAAGGACTAAACCGGGACTAAACCAGGACTAAACCAGGTCTAAACCAGGATTAAACCAGGACTAAACCAGGACCAAACCAGGTCTAAACCACGTCTAAACAAGGACCAAACCAGGTCAAAACTAGGACTGAACCAGGACTAAACCAGGACTAAACCAGGACTAAACCAGGATTAAACCAGGACTAAACCAGGACTAAACCAAGTCTAAAGCAAGACTAAACAAGAACCAAAACCAGATCTAAACTAAGTCTAAACTAAGTCTAAACCAGGACTAAACCAGGACTAAACCAGGACTAAGCCAGGACTAAACCAGGTCTAAACCAGGTCTAAACCATGACTAAACAAGAACCAAAACCAGGTCTAAACTAAGTCTAAACCAGGACTAAACCAGGACTAAACCAGGACTAAGCCAGGTCTAAAACAGGTCTAAACCAGGACTAAGCCAGGACTAAACCAGGTCTAGACCTGTGCAGGCTTGTGCTTGTCTGTTGACGTCTGCAGAGTGAATATGCAAATCAGACATACCTCTGGCTGCTGTTTCAAAACTGGCCCGATCACTTTGAGCTCCAATGTTCACACACATACACACACATACACACACATAACGCATATATACAGACACACAAACACACATGCAACACATACATACACACACATACACATCATAAACACACATATATACACAGCACACTTACACACACACACACACACACACATATGCACACACATATTCACACACATATACATCAGAATCAGAATCCTTTTATTGCCATCGTTTGTGAACACAGTTCACAAACTGGGAACTTATTTTGGTGATAAAGTGCAACATAAAACATAAAACACACTGAATAAATACAAATACAAATAAGGGCATGCACGAAGTTAAAAAAGATATGCTTAAAAATCAAATAAAATACTTAAAGGTAGAAAATATATACAACAGCAGCATCAGAACAACAGTGCAAACATGACTTATTAAAGTGACCGGTGTTATAAAGTGTCCAGTTTTGTGCAAATATTATAAAGTGTTGATGAGACAAATGGCAGAGGGGAAGAAACTGTTCTTATGACAAGAGGTTCTGGTCCCAATGGACCGTAGTCTCCTGCCAGAGGGAAGTGTCCATGTCCAGGGTGAGAGGTGTCAGCTGCTATACGGCCTGCTCGCCCCCGAGTCCTGGAGACGTACAGGTCCTGTATAGATGGAAGGAGCAGCCAATCACCTTCTCAGCAGAGCGCACAATGCGCTGCAGTCTCTGTATGTCCCTGGCAGTGGCCCCAGCGAACCACACAGTGATGGAGGAGGTGAGGATGGACACAATGATGGAAGTGTAAAACTGCACCATCATCTGGACCGGCAGCTTGCATTTCCTCAGCTGCCGCAGGTGGAATATCTTGTGATGGGATTTCTTGATGAGGGAGCTGATGGTCGGCTCCCACTTGAGATCCTGGGTGATGCAGGTGCCCAGGAAGCGGAAAGAGTCCACAGTGGTGATGGGGGAGTCCGTCAGGGTGAGGGGAGGCAGGGGGGCTGTGACTTTCCTGAAGTCCACAATCATCTCCACTGTCTTCTGGGCGTTAAGCTCCAGGTTGTTGCTGCTGCACCAGGACACCAGCCGGTCCACCTCCCTCCTGTAGGCAGATTCATCGCCGTCCGAGATGAGTCCAATGAGGGTGGTGTCATCTGCAAACATAACCAGTTTGACGGAGTCGTGGCTGGAGGTGCAGCAGTTGGTGTACAGGGAGAAGAGCAGGGGAGAAAGTACACAGCCCTGTGGAGATCCTGTGCTGATAGTCCGAGTGTTCGAGACATTCTTCCCCAGCCGTACGCGCTGCCTCCTGTCCGTCAGGATGTCAGTGATCCACCTGCAGGTGGAGTCAGGCACATTGAGCTGAGCGAGCTTGTCCTGGAGCAGAGCAGGGAGGATGGTGTTGAATGCAGAGCTGAAGTCCACAAACGGGATCCTGGCGTAGGTTCCCGGGGAGTCCAGATGCTGGAGGATGAAGTGAAGTGGCAGGTTAATGGTGTCGTCTACAGAACGATTGGCTCTGTAGGCAAACTGCAGAGGGTCCAGAAGGGGGATTGGTGAGGGACTTGAGGTGGTGCAGGACCAGGCGCTCAAATGACTTCATGACTACGGACGTCAGCACCACAGGTCTGTAGTCATTAAGTCCAGTGATCCTGGGTTTCTTGGGGACGGGGACGATGGTGGACAGCTTGAAGCAGGCTGGGACGTGACATGACTCCAGGGAGGTGTTAAAAATGTCTGTGAAGACAGGAGCCATTTCCTCAGCACAGTGTCTAAGGGTGGAAGGAGCCCATCTGGGCCCACAGCCTTACAGGGATTCTGCTTCCTGAAAAGCTTAGTCACGTCCTGCTCCAAAACTGTGAGGGCAGTGGGGGAGGAGGGGGGGGTCCAAGGTGGGTTTGGAGGTAATGTCCATGATGGTGAGGGAGGAGGGGGAGGGGTGTGAAACTTCAAACCTCGCATAAAAGCTGTTTAACTTTTCTACTAGTTGTTAGTTGTCCACGAAGGGAGGGGCTTTGGGCCTGTAGTTGGTGATTTGCCTAAGCCCTCTCCAGACAGAAGCAGACGTGTATTGTACTTCCCTTTAGCCTTTTCCACCTCTTTGCTAAACGCATACTTGCAACGCCTGTAGCCTTCACGATCTTCTGCCTTGAAAGCCATCTCATTTTCCCTCCTCAGATGTCTCAGTCTGGGTGTGAACCAGGGTTTGTCGTTGTTAAAAGTCACCCTGGTCCATGATGGAACGATGCTGTCCTCACAGAACTGAATGTATGACGTCACAGTGTCTGTGTACTCATCCAAACTGTCTGTGGCAGCCTTGAACACATCCCAGTCTGTAGTGTCCAAAGACGTGCGAAGCTCCTCCACAGCCTCACTGGTCCACTTCTTAGAAGTCCTCACAGCAGGTTTGGAGAGTTTCAGCCGTTGTTTCTAAGCAGGGATGAGGCGAACCATGATGTGATAAGAGAATCCCAGAGCAGCGCGGAGCATGGCTCTGTAGGCTCCACTGACCGTTGTGTAACAATGATCCAGCATCTTCTGCTCTCTCGTCAGGCATTTAATAAACTGTTTGTACTTGGGCAGTTCCTGGCTCAGATTTCCTTACATACACAGACACACATCAGATTTCATAAGCTAAACCTAAACACAAAGAGGTTCATGACGACTAAACACCAATGAAATGTTCACATCTTTAGCTCAACAAATGACACACAATTAAACAAAGTGAAACGAAGATGAGTGTGGATTCATCATTCAGGACTCAGGAGTCAGGATTCATTTAAGTACCAGTATAATTCTAAAATATCAGTTTCAGTATGGGATCAGATTGTACTATCATATGTGTAACTGCCCCTTGTTCCTCCGGCAGTCACGGGAATAAGGAAGTGTTTTCCTGTTTGGGAATCCAGATCGCGGTAAACTTCTTCCTGGAGCGAGGTCATAAAAGTGTGACTGTGTTTGTGCCATCCTGGAGGAACGAGAAACCTCGTCCAGATGTCCCCATCTCAGGTACATCACGAGCAATCCAGTTATGCTCTGATCTCTGTTCTGTTCCTCATCAAACAGACTTGTTTCATTGACAGATGTTTAACACAGAAATGCTGCATATTTAGACTGAGTTCTTCTCTCAAACAGAAAACACTCTGTTCCACCTTGTGATGTCATGTGGTAATACAGGAAGTGCTCCACTGTGCATTTTGAGCTTAGATTTAGACAGACTAATAAATAAAGAGTTACTCAAACTTCTGAGAATGAAACAAAATACAATTTGGGGCAACAGGGGGCAGTTTGCAAATGTTAACTGTTTAAAAAAAAAAAACTATACCCCCCCCCTCCCCTTTTCTTGTTCTCTCCTTCGCCCCTTGTCTTGTTCTCTCCTCTCCTTCTCTTGTTCTGTCCTCTCCTTCTCTCACTTGTTCTCTCCCTCTCTCCTACTCTCCTGCTCCCCTTCCTCTCTCCTCTCCTTCTGTCCTTCTCTCTCTGCAGATCAGCATATTTTGCGAGAGTTGGAGAAAAGAAAGTTGCTGGTGTTCACTCCATCGAAGCGTGTTAACGGTAAACGGATAGTTTGCCATGACGACCGCTACATCGTGAAGCTAGCATATGATGAGGACGGGCTAATCGTGTCCAACGACATGTACCGTGACCTTCAGCGCGAGAACCCGGAGTGGAAACGGTTTATCGAAGAACGGCTCATTATGTTCTCCTTTGTCAACAACAAGTGAGTCTGCTACTCTGCTCCACTAACCCTCTGCTCCTCTCTTCCTCTGACCCTCTGCTCTTCTGCTTGTCTGCTCCTCGGACCCTCTCCTCCGCTGACCCTCTCCTCCGCTGACCCTATGACTCTCTGATCCTCTGCTCCTCTGCTCCTCTCCTCCTCTAACCCTATGATCCTCTGCTCCTCTGACCCTCTTCTCCTCTGACCCTATTACCCTCTGATCCTCTGCTCCTCTGACCCTCTCCTCCTCTGCTCCTCTCCTCCTCTGCTCCTTTGACACTATGACCCACTGATCCTCTGCTCCTCTAACCCTCTCCTCCTCTGCTCCTCTCCTCCTCTGCTCCTTTGACCCTATGACTCACTGATCCTCTGCTCCTCTGACCCTCTGCTCTTCTACTTCTCTCCTCCTCTGCTCCTCTGACCTTTTCCTCCTCTACTCCTCTCCTCTGCTCCGCTGACCCTCACCTCCTCTGCTCCTCTGACCCTCTCCTCCTCTGCTCCTCTGGCTCTCTGCTCCTCTGACCTTTTCCTCCTCTGCTCCTCTGACCCTCTTCTCCTCTTCTCCTCTGCTCCTCAGGTTCATGCCTCCTGATGACCCAATGGGGAGACATGGTCCTTCTCTGGATGACCTGCGTCGTAAATGTCCTGTGGTCCAGAAGAAGCAGCCGTGTCCTTATGGTGAGACACGATGAGATTGGACGCACACGATAAATACTGAAAGTAGTTGGTTCAAAATATACTTTTGTGTCTAATGCCCTTTGGCAAAACACACCCACCTGTGGCACTGATTTGGAGCCATGTTTTTCTCAGTCTGCCCCTGGACAGCTGTGGCATGATATTAGCTCCAAAATGTGACTGGTCTGACCAAAGCTGTAAACATTCAGAGATGAATGGAAGGAGGGCTCAAAATCAATGGATATCCATGTTCAAACAATAATTATGGTGACGTTACGTTTACGGCGACATCAGCTCCCATTGGGCACCGTAGTTTTCTAACTCGGAAGTCAGCAAACTTGTTTCTTTAATTAAGTCATTATAGATGAATATTGTGTTTTAAAATGTGTAAATTATAACATAATGATCCACAGGTGTTGGAGATTAGAACCATAGAAACACAAGCACAAGAGGACTGATTTAAGGTTCTAGTCCTGTAGGTTTAGCTCAGGAGTCACTGCACCCACCTCATGTTTGTTACAATGAAACCAACAGATGCACCACAAGAAAATGGCTCCTGCTGCGCAAATTTTCCACACAGGGACAAATATTTGTTTGTTCACTTTTATTAAACCAAATCATTTTGTCTTTCCAGGAAAGAAGTGCACGTTTGGGATCAAGTGCCGGTTCCTGCACCCGGAGCGCCCCAAGCAGTCCAACCAGAGCCTGGCTGATGAACTCCGCAGCCGCAGCTCTGCACCGGCCCTTACACCTGCTCCCGGGCACAGCCTCTCTCTAGTGGAGGACATGGCCAAAAAACTAACTCTGGGTGGTACCATGAAGAAAGAGCATCATCCAGAGCTGAGTACTATTTCTCCCGGGGTCAAAGGTCACAGTAAGAAGAGCTGCTCTAAGAAGGACAGAAAGTCCCGGCAGACCTCACTAGAGCAGGGTTCGGTCACCAGTATCGACTCCCACGATCTGGACTCGGGTTTGGGCTCCATCGACCCTCACTATGACGCCACCTACGGGACAAACCTGTACTCACAGCCTCACAGCGCCCCCTGTCACTGCTGCCACGTCACTGCACCTCACCATAGCTTCCAGCAGCATCCCCACATCACCCAATCAGAAATCAACTTTGCTTACAACATGACTGCTCATCCCAACTACGGCTCGTACAGTGGTGGGATGAGAGCGTACAGCCAGCACAGACCGCCACAGCAAATGTACTGGTCCGATCCATATATGGCGGCCCCTAGAGCCATGTGCAGGGCACCAGAGGAGAGTTCACAATGGGAGCAGAGCCAAGTGAGCGCAGGACACGCCAAAGACCAGAGAGAAGCAGTTAGAAAGAAGTTGCTAGCGATCTTTAACGTGCAGTTGGTGGATACAGCGATGAACTTAAACCCTCAACTTTTAGACCCTCAGAGATTATTAGCAGAGATACTGAGGCTGCAGGGCCAGGGACTGTAAAATAAAAACAATTTGAGGCACGTTTTTGGACATGAACTCTTGAAAACGAGAAAAACACTGCAAATCCTGGAGTTTTTTTGAAAGTTAGTCTGGTGGACTGGTCTATTTTTATACTTTTATCTCAAATGGTTGGACACTTTCAGCCCAAATCAAATGAAAAGGAATGGATTGTGCTAGATTCACAGCACAAAGGTTCTCAGTTCAATTCCCAGACTATGGAGTCTTCTGTGTGAAGTTTGCATGTTCTCCCTGTGTCTGTGTGAACTAATACATGCACAATAGGCAAACTCATCCAGCTGCTGTTTGTAATCATGAGCAAAATGCTCACGGTCACATCTGCAGATGGACTCTTTCACTCGGGTCACATCTGCAGACAGGTCTTTTCACTCTAGTTACATCTGCAGACAGGTCTTTTCACTCAGGTCACACCTACTGACGGGCCCTTCGAGGTCACGTCTGCAGACGGGTCCTTGGGCAGTGCTGACCACGACTCTCCGAGATGTTGAGTAATAATTATGATCTTTGTTCTGTAAAGACAGATACTGTTGACCCTGTTCAGAAGTAATGTTATTCAAATAGTTCTGACCAAGAGCTCTTGGTTTAGTCCTGGTTTAGACCAGGTTTAGTTATGGTTGAGAATTGGTTTAGTCCTGATTTAGTCCTGGTTTGGACCTGGTTTAGACTTGGTTTATTCCTGGTTTATTCCTGGTTTAGTCCTGGTTTAGACCTGATTTAGACCTGGTTTAGTCCTGGTTTATTCCTGGTTTAGTCATGGTGTAGACCTGGTTTAGTTCTGGTGTATTCCTGGTTTAGACCTGATTTAGACCTGGTTTATTCCTGGTTTATTCCTGGTTTATTCTTGGTTTATTCCTAGTTTATACCTGGTTTAGACCTGGTTTAGTCCTGGTTTATTCCTGGTTTAGTCATGGTGTAGACCTGGTTTATTCCTGGTTTATTCCTGGTTTAGTCCTGGTTTAGACCTGGTTGTGGTGGGTTGCAGGTGGTATCCACTCTGCAGGTCCCAGTTGAACTGAAGCTGTCTCAGTGTTTGGTAAAGGCAGCATTCTGTTGATGCAAATTGTATCTTTATTTAAAATGTTGTGATCTGCTCTGGTTAAATGTGTAAATACTTAAAGTTTATGTTTTGTCAGATCCATGACTCAAACTGTTTTTTGTGTGTCAGTTTTAAAGACGAGGGTTGATGTATACTTGACCATGTATCTTTCACCCATGTTCTAACACTGTACCCTCAACAAAAACATGGAGAAGTTTCAGATGTCATCCATACATGTTTGAGTATTCTAGAGATCTCTCCTGGACCCTATTCCAACCCTCCAACCTTACAGTTAGCAGTACGAGTCTGTACAAGGCTCCGCCCACATGCCTACGTCACCCATGCTCCCACACAACAGTTCTCCATAAATATACAAAAACATGATACAAAACTGTACACAGCAACTTGACAAACCTGATGTGATGTGCAGTAGTTCCATAAGTGAGATGCAGCTGATAGTGTTGTGATAGTGCTCTGAAGGGGGAGTGACAGTGCAGAGTGCAAAGGGAGGGGGGGACTCAGAGCATCAAAATACCCCCTCTTCAGTACCCCATAGAAGTAAATACCCCCTCTTTAACGTGAGGTCTGCCTGACTCCGCCTCTTCTCATTCAGTAGTTATTACTAGTTATTATTATTAGTTTAGGTTATTTTGGTTTTTTTATATATATATATTTTTAAAGGGACAGTCCAGTGGGTAAAGGAAAATGGTCATAATTCGTTCCATCATCTGTATCATAATAATCGTGGTTGTTCTTGCTTTATGTAGCACCATGACAAACTGAACGTTCCTGATTGTGCCTTTACTGTTTCCAAAGCCCCTCCCTGTTTTAAATCTAATTCCTATTTCACAAAATTATTTAAATAAACTTATAACAAATTTATTTTTGGATTTAAAATGGACTCCTTATTTCCTACAGGAGACAAAGTCTAGTACTACGTGACATCCCACAGGACTGCCCTGATCACGGCCAGGTGTTTCTGATGACAAATTCTGTTCTAATGTAGTTTCCTCATCACAAACAGACCTGGAGTTGTGTTTTGTTTCATTTACACATGTTGAACACACAAACCCTGCACATTTAGGCTGAGTTCTTCTCTCAAACACAAAACACCCTGTTCCACCTTGTGATGCCATGTGGTAATACAGGAAGTGCTCCACTGTATTTTGTTTGGGTTTTTTTTTTTAACTCCATACAACTAGAATCCAACTAGAATAATTTGGATGATTTCAGCCCTGGAATCTCTTCTGAACTAAAGGTAAAAGGAGCTGTTAATAATAAAATCACCACTTCATGACATCAAGGTGGAACAGAGCATTTTGAGGTTTGGAGATGCAGACAGACTGATAATAAAGTGTTATTCAAACATGTGTGAATGAAACAAAACACAACTCCAGGTCTGTTTTTGACAAGGTAACAGCATTAGAACATGGGGCTTAGTTTGTGTAATATTGGAGCTTTAAATCTACTGTGACATTTGATAAGTTAAATAATAGCTATAATAAAACGGAGTTGTCAGAAATGCATGCTGGGAAACGTCTTGTGTTTAGAGCAGTTATTAAAATGATTCAACTGATTTGCATAATATGTTTAATGACAACAATAACAGAAAGCAGCAGTGACATGTTCAGTGCCCCACCCAGAGGAGGATCAGATCTGTCACAAGCCTCACTGCACCAAGCCACTGTTAGTCTGGGTCCACATTTCAAAATGGAGACAGAAGTGGGACAAAGTGAGCTGAAGCAGGTGGCACCAGAGCCTGGTTAAAGATATTTACATTTGGCTTTTTAATTATTTATTTAATTGATATGACAATTAGCATTTTTGATAAAGCAATTAATGAAAATAATGTGAGGCCTGACCCTGAGGCCTGCACACGGTCAGAGGTCAGGGGTCGTATTCAGACATGTGACAAATTAGACACACTACAAAACTCATACAGTTCTGAGGCTATAACAGGAACAGATTTTTTCCCCAAAAAAATCAAATATGTTTCTTACAAAAAAAATGTGATGCAAATGTTTTCCTTTTGTGTGTTCCCCTTGTGTGTTCCTCTCATTGTTCCTGTTGTGTGTTCCTCTCATGTGTTCCTGTTGTGTGTTCCTCTAGTGTGTTCCTCTCATGTGTTCCTGGTGTGTGCTCCTCTCATCTGTTCCTGTTGTGTGTTCCTCTTCTGTGTTCCTGTTGTGTGTTCCTCTTCTGTGTTCCTGTTGTGTGTTCCTCTAGTGTGTTCCTCTCGTGTGTTCTTCTGGTGTGTTCCTGTTGTATGCTCAGTGTGCAGTTTGTGTCATGTTTAAACTGCAGACATCTCAGGGTTTTGGCAGAGCTCATATGCAAATCAGAAGCAGAGATGTAGAGTAGCCAAAAATGTAATTGGAAAAAATTGAAGAATAACTGTTGGATGTCACATCTTATTTATAATTTTAGTGAATGTGACAAAACATGAAATAAGTCACTAAATGGGGAATTTTCAAGAGCCACAAAAATTTGCCAAACTAAATCAGAGCTGAAGGAGCCAGAAACACAACAGTTCAAACTGGGACTAAACCAGATCTAAACCAGGTCTAAACCAGGTCTAAACCAGGACTAAACCATGACTAAACCAGGACTAAACCATGACTGAAACAGGACCAAACCAAATCCAATCCAAATCTAAACCAGGATTAAACCAGGTCCAAACTAAATGATCCAAACTAAATTATATCTGAAAGAGCCAGAAACACAAATGTTCAAATCATTTCACATTGTTACATAAAGCTCAAGTCACTTTAGACTCACTTACAGTCGGAAGAGGAAGCCCAATTTTCAGCCGAGTGAGAGTACTGTTACACTGCACTATATATTACTTGAGTAAGAGTAAAAATAGGCTGCTAGAAAAGTACTCTGAAAAGTACCATTTCTTTAAAAAGTTGCTCCATGTAAGTAAGTAGGATCCACTCACCTCTGATCTGGAGAGGTGTTTGTGCAGGAGCAGACAGAAGGGGGCAGTATGGGACTTAGATAAACTTGAGTCACACTAGAGGGAATGAATGACAGCTCTTATTTACATTATAAAAACTATCACAACAGAAAGAGCCAATAGAAACAGAAGAATATTAGGAGAAAATATGTGTAAAATAATGGGGGTTTTTTTGTGAGTATCGATTTATGGCACTATTGCAGTTCAATAAATTGAAAAACATAAATTGAAGAACACAGCTCAAAGCTCTGAGAAGAACAGTCTGAAGAACACGGCTCAAACCTCTGAAGAACAGTTTGAGGAACACGGCTCAAAGCTCTGAAGAACAGTTTGAGGAACACGGCTCAAAGCTCTGAGGAACAGTTTGTAGAACATGGATCAAGGCTCTTAGAAGAACAGTCCGAAGAAAGTGGCTGAAAGCTCTGAGAAGAACCGTTTGAAGAACATGGCTCAAAGCTCTGAAGAACAGTTTGAAAAACATGGCTCAAAGCTCTGAGAAGAACAGTTTGAGGAACACGGCTCAAAGCTCTGAAGGAAAGTTTGAGGAACACGGCTCAAAGCTCTGAAGAACAGTTTGAGGAACACGGCTCAAACCTCTGAAGAACAGTTTGAGGAACACGGCTCAAAGCTCTGAGAAGGGCAGTCTAAGGAATAGTTCTGATTTTAATATGTTCAGATGGAGGAATTGTAGATTGTGTTTGTCAAAATTGTGTTTTTCAAAAATAGCCCAGGTGTTTAATCAGATTCTGTTGTACAAAGAACCGGTTGAGGAAGTGCACGCACCCTTTGGCATCTGAGCAATAAGATTATGTTTCACTGTTTCACTTGTTTATGTGCTTTGTTAGAGCACTGTGATTACAGACCGACACAGAAGTATGACTCAGTTTCCGTTCAACACCCAAAGTCCTAGCAGCAGTTGCCTCAGGCCTGAACAGGATCACTGATTTAAACAGCAGAGTTAGAAAGTCCAACAGTGAAAGAGGTCAAAATGAACCATAGGACATGCCCCAAATCTCTGTTAATGGAGTAAAAATGCCCTGTGTGAGGCCCACCGGCCCTGTGTGAGGTCCACCGGCCCTGTGTGAGGCCCACCGGCCCTGTGTGAGGCCAGTTCTGGGTGCATTTGCCAGGTCACCCAGGCCATTCTGTGTGGAGTTTGCATGTTCTCCCTGAGTCTGTTTAAAGTTTGCATGTTCTCCACGTGTCTGTGTCGTTTCCCGTGTGGGTTTCCTACCCAAAACATGCACCATAGGTGAAATTCTCCAGCTAAGGTTGTCCTGACCAAGTCTTGTCCATAGAGGGACAGTAAAGTGTACCTCACCTTATCTTGTACTGAAAGAAAAGAGGTCATGAAGGCTACTATTTGCAAGTGTATTTCTTGTTTTTTGTTTGGTTTTTTTTTTACTGTTGAAGGCTCCCCCTATCTGGCCCCTCCCTTCTCTAGAATTTAGTGCATTTAAGATTTAAGATCATTATCATAAAATAGACAGTTACAGGAGTCCAAATCCAAACCATATCCTCAAATGGCCCACTTTACCAAACACACATTAAAACTATTTTGGTTGTTGGCTTTTGACAAGATTTCATATTTTTAGTTAATAACAGATCACATCTTTAATTCTTCTGTGCAAACTGCGGCCCTGTCTGATGTCTGATATCTGATCCCTGCGTAAAGTTCAAACCAGGTTACAAAGGCGTGTTCTCTTGGTATGCGCCAGTCGCCTCAGGGAACTCTCACCTTAAAACTTAAAGGAGACAGAATGTGACAGAACATCAGAACATCAGAGACATGGAACGTATAGATCCAAAGGAGTTCATCTGTGGAGGCATTGGAGAGTCCCAGCCTGCGGACCCAGAGGTGCAGGCCATCTGTGACTCTGTAAGTATCACACACTTAAAGCTTTACTGTGGATTTTTTCTGCTGAGGGCGTGTCCACTCAATATTTGTCTAAACTTTGTTACACTTTTTTATTGATAAAATACACCTTGAAAAACATGTAATCTTTCTGTGAGTGGGATCACCTCTCCACAGATCTGACCTGTAACTTGGGGTGTTTCTCAAAGCCTAAGTATGTTTCCTTCCCTCGGTCTATTCAGGGCATGGCAGGGCATCCAGGCCATCCAAGTGGTGTTCATGTCCTCCACAAGCATCTGTCCTGTTTAGTTGCATTTTCCCAGGGACACACAACTGTCTTGTCTTGTACTTTTATTTGTTTGCATCATATTAAAATATGACTTTCCTGATGATTAAAACCGCGTCTGAAACCCGGAAAATGGCAAAAATCAAGTAGTAAACACGCCCCGACATGGCAGTGAGTGGTGTCAAAAATTAGAACTCGACGAGCTCTAATTGTCACAAAAGACCCCGAGAAAAAATAACGAAAGACGACTCGGTAGCGCCACCTCAAACTTTGATTTTCATGGGGCCAATGGGAGCCCGACTCGGAAAAAAGTTGACGTAAAAATCCGAAACTCACATCAAGAAATAGTACATGTCGGGATATGACAAAAATGATATTATGGCCCTGCCCTAAAATGTACAGGACGCCGGCCATATTGGATCAAACCCGGGAACGACAAAAGTGCGCACCCTCACATTCAGGACATTTTCTTGCACAGTTTTCATCAGAAACACGTCAAATTTGGTCAAATCCCTCTAAACCCATGTGTGATTAAAGATTAACAATTACATTTTGATTATGACTTTGGGTGTGGTCAGGGTGAATTTTCAACAAAATCGCAATTTTTGCAATATTTCAATAAAATATTTATCTTTCACACATTTTTTGTTGGGAAAACGCTAATACAGCGTTTATATGCACATTTGTTGAGCTGAATGCAATGATATGCAAATCAAGGCACTCTCTCACAAAATGGCTCTCTAGCGCCCTCTTCAAATTTCATTTTCAAAAATTCGTAGAAGACAATCGATTTGTCGTGGACGTATGAAAAAATTCACAGGGGCCTTATTTGTGATGGGGCACAATGTGAGGAAAGTCACATGACTGTAGCTGTTATGGGTTTAGGAGAAAAATAATAGGTGGAAAATGCGTTTCCATTATTATTATTCTTATTTTGGTCGCGACTTTGAATCCACTTTTGACCCCCTGGAACATTAACGAAAAAGTCAATTTTATTGGACCCAAAATTCAAGATTGGTGAAAAATTTTGTATTTTAATGTTCAAAAAAATTCATGTACGAAAATGACCTCAATAGCGCCACCTCAAAATTTGAAATACATTGCGGCAATGAGAGACCTTTTTCATCGTAGACAAATGAAATTTGATACAAACGTAGGGACATGTCAAGACAAGTAAAAAATTATATTATGACCCCACCCTAAACCCTACAGGAAGTCGGCCATTGTGGGCGGAACCCCATTTTTTCAAATTTTACCTCTCACATTTGAATTTTTGCGCCTCAAATGTTCATATCAAAAATGTGCAAATTGGTTCAAAATGAACTAGACCCATGTGGGATTATAAGCAACTCTTTTGGAATTTTCTAAGTAATAAAATGAGGGTGTGGCCAGCCTGCAAAGAAAAAAGCCATTTTTTAAAAGTTTTTAATTGCATGTAACTCACACAGTTAGTGTCCTACGTCCCGGCATGAACATACTTTTTATTCAAAATGTTGATCTGAACACATAGATATACAATTTACACAGGCCAGACATTTATATTGCTCCACAGCGCCACCTCAAACTTTGATTTTCATGGGGCCAATGGGAGCCCGACTCGGGAAAAAGTCAACTTAAAAATCTGAAACTCACATCAAAAAATAGTACATGTCGGGACATGACAAAAATGATATTATGGCCCCCGCCCTAAAATGTACAAGAAAGTCGGCCATATTGGATCAAACCCGGGAACGACAAAAGTCCGCACCCTCGCATTCAGGACATTTTCTCGCACAGTTTCATCAGAAACACGTCAAATTTGGCCAAATCCCACTAAACCCATGTGTGAGTAAAGATTATCAATTACATTTTGATTATGACTTTGGGTGTGGTCAGGGTGAATTTTCAACAAAATCGCAAATTTATGAATATTTCAAAAAAATATTTCTCGTTCACACATTTTTTGTTGGGAAAACGCTAATACAGCGTTTATGCCCATTTGTGAGCTGAACGCAATGATATGCAAATCAAGACACTCTCTCAGAAAATGGCTCTCTAGCGCCCTCTTCAAATTTTATATTCAAAAATTCGTCGAAGACAATCGCTTTGTTGTAGACTTGTGGAAAAATTCACAGGGGCCTCATTTGTGATGGGGCACAATGTGAGAAAGTCACATGACTGTATCTGTTATGGTTTAGGAGAAAAATAATGGGTGGAAAATGCGTTCCCATTATTAGGCCCGAGCCTGGGAACTCCGTCCCGGCGAGGGACTCATTAAAACCGCGTCTGAAACCCGGAAAATGGCAAAATCAAGTAGTAAAACACGCCCCGACATGGCAGTGAGTGGTTGTAAAAAAATTAGAACTCGACGAGCTCTAATTGTCACAAAAGACCCCGAGAAAAAATAACGAAAGACGACATGGGGCCAATGGGAGCCCGACAGGAGCCGGCCATATTTGGATCAAACCCGGGAACGACCAAAAGTGCACACCCTCGCATTCAGGACATTTTTCTCGCACAGTTTTCATCACAAACACGTCTAAATTTGGTCAAATCCCTCTAAACCCATGTGTGATTAAAGATTAACAATTACATTTTGATTATGACTTTGGGTGTGGTCAGGGTGAATTTTCAACAAAATCGCAATTTTTGGCAATATTTCAATAAAATATTTATCTTTCACACATTTTTTTGTTGGGAAAACGCTAATACAGCGTTTATGCACATTTGTGAGCTGAACGCAATGATATGCAAATCAAGGGCACTCTCTCACAAATGACTCTCTAGCGCCCTCTTCAAATTTCATTTTCAAAATTCGTAGAAGACAATCGATTTTTCGTAGGATCGGTGTGAAAAAATTCACAGGGGCCTTATTTGTGATGTGGCACAATGTGAGAAAGTCACATGACTTGTAGCTGTTATGGTTTAGGAGAAAAATAATAGGTGGAAAATGTGTTTCCATATTATTATTCTTGTTATTTGTGGTCGCGAATTTGAATCCACTTTTGACCCCCTGAACGTTAAGGAAAAGTCAATTTATTGGACCCAAAATTCAAGGTTTTTATTTTGATCTTTAAAAAAATTAATGTTTAAAAATGACTCAATAGCGCCACCTCAAAATTTGAAATACATTACGGCAATGAGAGACCTTTCTCATCGTAGACTAATGAAATTTGGTATAACATAGAAGATGTCAAGACAAGTAAAAAATTATATTATGACCCCACCCTAAACCCTACAGGAAGTCGGCCATTGTCGGCGGAACCCCTATTTTTCAAAAATTTTACCTCTCACGTTTGGATTTTTTGCGCCGTGGATTTTCATTCGAGAAACATGAAAAATTGGTCAAAAGGAACTACACTTATGTGGATTATAAGCAACTCTTTTGGAATTTTCTAAGTTAATAAATGTGGGTGTGGCGAGCCTGGCAAAGAAAAAAACCATTTTGTAAAGTTTTAAATGCATGTAACTCACACAGTTAGTGTCCTACGTTCCAGCATGAATATACTTTTTATTCAACTGATGATCTGAACACATAGATATACAATTTACACAGGTCAAGACAATAAATTGCTCCACAGCGCCCCCTTGAACTTTTGATGTACCAAAAAAATTACTTTGGACGTAACATTTTGAAATTCGACATGACATTTGGCTTCGCAACTGAACACAAAAGCCAATGAGAACATACCTCTATTTCAACGTATATTGCCGTGGTAACATAATAATGTGTCATTGAAATGAATGGGTTCAGAGTACTGCACTTTGTTGTAGACTAAATAGATGCTCTACACTCAATCAAACTATGGCCTAAAAATTCAAGATTGGCAAACAAGTTGTTATTTCCATGTGGAAAAAAATTTACGTATCAAAATGACTCAATAGCGCCACCTCAAAAATCAAAATGCATTATGTCAATGAGAGACTTTTTTCATTGTAGACAAATGAAATTTGGTACAAACATAGAACATGTCAAGACAAGTAAAAATTATATTATGACCCCACTCTAAACCCTACAGGAAGACGGCCATTGTGGGCGAAACCCATTTTTCCAAAACTTTACCTCTCACATTTGGATTTTTTGCACCTTGGATTTTCATTCAACAAACTTGCAAATTGGTCAAAATGAACTAGACCCATGTGTGGATTAGAGACTATTCTTCCTAATTTTTTTAATTTATAAAATGTGGGTGTGGCCAGCCTGGAATAAAAAAAGCAATATTTTGAACTTATAAATTGCGCGTAACTCACACATGCAGTGTCCTATTTCCTGGCATTAATATACATTTTTTTTCAAAAATGTGGATCTGAACACATACATATACAATTTACATCGGTCAGACATGATATTGCTCCACAGGCGCTGCCACTTGGAAATTTTGAATTGGAAGGCGCAAAAAAATTACTTGTGACATAAAACATCTTAAAATTCAAGGGGGCATTGACATTTGGCGTTGTCAAACGTGAGCAGCAAACGGATGGGAGGGGCCAATGGAAAGAAATACATCTATTGCCAACCGTAGCAGGCGTGACAAATGTGATAAATGCTACACGGCATTGGAATAAATGAGAGTAGTATTACTCAGTTGACTGATTTTGGGGGGGAGAGGAGCCGATGTAAGAAGGGAAGCGAAACGCAGGATCTCCGTAGAGTGGCGATGTACCCCCGGCTGGTCCAGAACGGGCAGTGGAGCGAGGGCGCTTTATACAGCATGCTTGGCATGTTTTAATTTCATTTATTTTTTCATCCACTAAAAGGAGATTTATTTATTGTTTGTTTCTGCTCATTCACTCTGAAGCCTGTTCCATGAGCTCTGTGTTTGGCTGAGGATGGACTCTTGTCTTGAAAGGAAGTGACTTTGGAGGAGCCCACAGCCAAGGAGGCTCTGTGAACAACCTTGGTCTAGAATGTTACCAGCATGTCTCCATGGAGACAAATAAGTGTAATGTCATACTGAGGAACATTCACAGCATTAACATCTCCATGGAGCCATGCAGCTGGTAGACCCGACCTGAAAATTATCACAGTTTATATACACCTGTATTGTGTGTGGGAACACATTTTAAAGCCACAGTATGTCACTTTTTAGCCAAAAAATAAAAGTATTTTATACTCGCATCTCCACAAACCTGACTCCTCCTCCTGCTGGTTTCCATGGAAACGTTGTTGCTTTGACTGTAATCTTTCACAGTATGGCATGAACTCATCTATCCCCACTTTCTATTAACTTTAACTCTAACCTTCTGTTTCCATGGAATCATGCAGGTGTCAGAAAGTTCCAGACTGTGGCTTTCATGCTCTTGCTTGTGTTTTGTGTTGTCCAGGTGAAGAGTCATGTGGAGGAGAAGACAGGTCAGAAATATGACATTTTTGAGGCAAAAACCTACAAGAAACAAACCGTAGCTGGATATAACTACTTTGTCAAGGTCAGTGGGCTTCGATCAGGGCTGAGCCCGATGACAAAAACAAAACTCACAATATTATTCATACCATTTCATCAAACCAAGCTCGTAACCAAGGAAACAAAGCCATAGTGCGGGCACTTTACTTGCTTCGTTCACACATGACCCTGTTCTGGAAAAATTCAGTTAAATTCCCGGGTCAGGCTACGTGTGTGAATGGGGCTTATCCCATAATATGTCTTAAACCAACCACTGCACACTGTATTCAGCCATTTGACAAACATCATTGTGAGTAGTGATGTCTCCATACTAAAATATCAAACTCAGTTTCGATACTGAGGAATAGACTCGATACTCAATACTGATCCCGATATCGTAGTGTTAATAAAAACACTCTTTTTTTAGACAATATACTGTAATTTTCCATATTAAATGGTAGTACTTTGTGTACTATTCCCATGTGGCCTTATATCTGTGTAATCCCTCCGTGTCCAGGTAGATTCACAGTGGACCATGGGTGTATACTAGTCTATGTGTCTTATACATGTGAAAGATACAGCTCAACATCATTGTAAACATATTCAGGAAAAGTTAATTTCTGTCAAGTGGACTCTTTCAGTATCAATACCTGTGAAAAAGGAGTTTCTAGTTTTGATACTAGTTTTAGAATGGATTAGTTTCTGATTTTCAATACTTTTGCCAGCCCTAAATGTGAAATATTCCTTCATTCTTTTGCTTGTTTAGGTCCACATTGTAGGGAACAAACACCTGGACCTCCATGTGTTTGTAGGACTGCCTCACACCAACAGTGGGCCAGTCCTCCGCAGAGTTCAGGAGTCCACAGACGACTGGATGTCTGACTTGGAGCAGAAGACCACAGACATGGAACCTATAGATCCAAAGAAGTTCATGGTTGGAGGCATTGGAGAGTCCCAACCTGCGGACCCAGAGGTGCAGGCCATCTGTAACTCTGTAAGTATCACACACTTAAAGCTATACTATGGAACCTTTTTGTTGAGGGTGTGTCCCACACCTTCTGCTTGCATTGCTTTGCCTGGAAAGATTCCCACTTTGGCATTAAGGGTGCAGTACCTGATTGTCTTCAAAATCAAAACAGAGCTAGTTCATTTTATCATGTGTGAATGAAACAAAACACAACTCCAGGTATGTTTGTGATGAGGAAACACCATTAGATGTGTTTAATGTAATACTGCGGAATATTTCAGGAAAACTAATTCATCCGTGGAGACGAGCAAATGACCTAAGAAACTTCTGTTTTCTGACTGAATCTTGTGCTGTTCAGGTGAAGAGTCATGTGGAGGAGCAGAGAGGAGAGACATATGAGATTTTCGAAGCCATATCCTACAAGACACAAACTGTAGCTGGGTTAAACTACTTTGTCAAGGTCAGTTTATACATTAGTTGTATTTTTTATTAACCCTATAACTATATGTGAATAAATGTGTTGGTGTGGACTGGACTGTGAATCTGCCACTAAAGATTATAAATATGACCTTCAACTATGACCATTACCACAGGTACCACCCACCAAACACGGGAATAACATGAACACCTGTCACATGACCTTCAAGCTCCAATAGGCTGTGTTCACCTTCTACAATTTGATGATGTCATCATTTCAGATGGACCGCATGGGCCTATAGAGTTGTTAAGTGACTATGTCACTTCCGGGTCCAACCCGAAACTTCACAGCTGATTTGTTTCTTTGTTTTTGTTCTTTCTTCATCAAACTACAGACAGTTACATTTCAAAAGTGTTCAACCTCAAACAGTGTCAAATACGTAAATACTCTGGTAATTATCATAACATAGGATTACCAGTGTGTGTATCTCACTAACTGCCACGCACTGCTAACGCAAGCTTAGCCTAGCCTAGCTTCTTACCTCAGCCTCCATCGTACACTTTCTGTCACAGTTATAAGCATAGATCCATGCTAATGACCATGTTATCTTTAAATGACTCAGTCTCTGTTTAACGATGCGCCTTTGCTATTTAAAAAAAGAGGACATTTCGACATGTTCATTGATTTCAATCAGCTGATGGACAGGAAGTGACATCACACTCTACAGCTCTATATGAGGCTATGGGAGATTCACTGTTATTGGAATAAAGCTCCAAAATGATGATCCACAAATGTTGAACCTTCTCAGTATTTGTTTGGAACCAGCTCCACAAACTTGTCATTAATCTTGGCTCCACTTTCTGTTCCTCATTGAATCTTCTGCTTGTTTAGGTCCACATTGGAGGGAACAAACATCTGGACCTCGTAGTGTTTGTGGGACTGCCTCACACCAACAGTGGGCCAGTCCTCCGCAGTGTTCAGGAGTCCACAGACAAAGTCACAGAACGTGAGCTTTTACATCCAGAGGGCTTCCTGTGTGTATTCACCAGACAGCCGGAGGTCAGGTGCCCAGAGAAGCCGGTCATCTATGAGATTGTAAGTATCACAGGCTTAAAGCGACACTACGGAACCTTTCTGTTGAGGGAGTCCACCATGTTCTGCTTGCATTGCTTTGCCTGGAAAGTTTCCCACTAAAGCATTAATTAAGGGTGCTGTACCCGATTGTCTTTCAAACTAAGATCATTCTAAAGCTACTCAGGGAAGGTTAATTTCTGTCATGTGAATGGAACTTTTTTTTTTGAAGCAGGAAATCAAAGAACGGGAACCTATAGATCCAAAGAGGTTCATGCTTGGAGGCATTGGAGAGTCCCAACCTGCAGACCCAGAGGTGCAGGCCATCTGTAACTCTGTAAGTATCACACACTTCAAGCTTTACTGTGGATTTTTTCTGCTGAGGGCGTGTCCACTCAATATTTGTCTAAACTTTGTTACACTTTTTTATTGATAAAATACACCTTGAAAAACATGTAATCTTTCTGTGAGTGGGATCACCTCTCCACAGATCTGACCTGTAACTTGGGGTGTTTCTCAAAGCCTAAGTATGTTTCCTTCCCTCGGTCTATTCAGGGCATGGCAGGGCATCCAGGCCATCCAAGTGGTGTTCATGTCCTCCACAAGCATCTGTCCTGTTTAGTTGCATTTTCCCAGGGACACACAACTGTCTTGTCTTGTACTTTTATTTGTTTGCATCATATTAAAATATGACTTTCCTGATGATTTCATTTATTTTTTCATCCACTAAAGGAGATTTATTTATTGTTTTGTTTCTGCTCATTCACTCTGAAGCCTGTTCCATGAGCTCTGTGTTTGGCTGAGGATGGACTCTTGTCTTGAAAGGAAGTGACTTTGGAGGAGTCCCACAGCCAAGGAGGCTCTGTGAAACAACCTTGGTCTAGAATGTTACCAGCATGTCTCCATGGAGACAAATAAGTGTAATGTCATACTGAGGAACATTCACAGCATTAACATCTCCATGGAGCCATGCAGCTGGTAGACCCGACCTGAAAATTATCACAGTTTATATACACCTGTATTGTGTGTGGGAACACATTTTAAAGCCACAGTATGTCACTTTTTAGCCAAAAAATAAAAGTATTTTATACTCGCATCTCCACAAACCTGACTCCTCCTCCTGCTGGTTTCCATGGAAACGTTGTTGCTTTGACTGTAATCTTTCACAGTATGGCATGAACTCATCTATCCCCACTTTCTATTAACTTTAACTCTAACCTTCTGTTTCCATGGAATCATGCAGGTGTCAGAAAGTTCCAGACTGTGGCTTTCATGCTGTTGCTTGTGTTTTGTGTTGTCCAGGTGAAGAGTCATGTGGAGGAGAAGACAGGTCAGAAATATGACATTTTTGAGGCAAAAACCTACAAGAAACAAACCGTAGCTGGATATAACTACTTTGTCAAGGTCAGTGGGCTTCGATCAGGGCTGAGCCCGATGACAAAAACAAAACTCACAATATTATTCATACCATTTCATCAAACCAAGCTCGTAACCAAGGAAACAAAGCCATAGTGCGGGCACTTTACTTGCTTCGTTCACACATGACCCTGTTCTGGAAAAATTCAGTTAAATTCCCGGGTCAGGCTACGTGTGTGAATGGGGCTTATCCCATAATATGTCTTAAACCAACCACTGCACACTGTATTCAGCCATTTGACAAACATCATTGTGAGTAGTGATGTCTCCATACTAAAATATCAAACTCAGTTTCGATACTGAGGAATAGACTCGATACTCAATACTGATCCCGATATCGTAGTGTTAATAAAAACACTCTTTTTTTAGACAATATACTGTAATTTTCCATATTAAATGGTAGTACTTTGTGTACTATTCCCATGTGGCCTTATATCTGTGTAATCCCTCCGTGTCCAGGTAGATTCACAGTGGACCATGGGTGTATACTAGTCTATGTGTCTTATACATGTGAAAGATACAGCTCAACATCATTGTAAACATATTCAGGAAAAGTTAATTTCTGTCAAGTGGACTCTTTCAGTATCAATACCTGTGAAAAAGGAGTTTCTAGTTTTGATACTAGTTTTAGAATGGATTAGTTTCTGATTTTCAATACTTTTGCCAGCCCTAAATGTGAAATATTCCTTCATTCTTTTGCTTGTTTAGGTCCACATTGGAGGGAACAAACATCTGGACCTCCATGTGTTTGTAGGACTGCCTCACACCAACAGTGGGCCAGTCCTCCGCAGAGTTCAGGAGTCCACAGACGACTGGATGTCTGACTTGGAGCAGAAGACCACAGACATGGAACCTATAGATCCAAAGAAGTTCATGGTTGGAGGCATTGGAGAGTCCCAACCTGCGGACCCAGAGGTGCAGGCCATCTGTAACTCTGTAAGTATCACACACTTAAAGCTATACTATGGAACCTTTTTGTTGAGGGTGTGTCCCACACCTTCTGCTTGCATTGCTTTGCCTGGAAAGATTCCCACTTTGGCATTAAGGGTGCAGTACCTGATTGTCTTCAAAATCAAAACAGAGCTAGTTCATTTTATCATGTGTGAATGAAACAAAACACAACTCCAGGTATGTTTGTGATGAGGAAACACCATTAGATGTGTTTAATGTAATACTGCGGAATATTTCAGGAAAACTAATTCATCCGTGGAGACGAGCAAATGACCTAAGAAACTTCTGTTTTCTGACTGAATCTTGTGCTGTTCAGGTGAAGAGTCATGTGGAGGAGCAGAGAGGAGAGACATATGAGATTTTCGAAGCCATATCCTACAAGACACAAACTGTAGCTGGGTTAAACTACTTTGTCAAGGTCAGTTTATACATTAGTTGTATTTTTTATTAACCCTATAACTATATGTGAATAAATGTGTTGGTGTGGACTGGACTGTGAATCTGCCACTAAAGATTATAAATATGACCTTCAACTATGACCATTACCACAGGTACCACCCACCAAACACGGGAATAACATGAACACCTGTCACATGACCTTCAAGCTCCAATAGGCTGTGTTCACCTTCTACAATTTGATGATGTCATCATTTCAGATGGACCGCATGGGCCTATAGAGTTGTTAAGTGACTATGTCACTTCCGGGTCCAACCCGAAACTTCACAGCTGATTTGTTTCTTTGTTTTTGTTCTTTCTTCATCAAACTACAGACAGTTACATTTCAAAAGTGTTCAACCTCAAACAGTGTCAAATACGTAAATACTCTGGTAATTATCATAACATAGGATTACCAGTGTGTGTATCTCACTAACTGCTACGCACTGCTAACGCAAGCTTAGCCTAGCCTAGCTTCTTACCTCAGCCTCCATCGTACACTTTCTGTCACAGTTATAAGCATAGATCCATGCTAATGACCATGTTATCTTTAAATGACTCAGTCTCTGTTTAACGATGCGCCTTTGCTATTTAAAAAAAGAGGACATTTCGACATGTTCATTGATTTCAATCAGCTGATGGACAGGAAGTGACATCACACTCTACAGCTCTATATGAGGCTATGGGAGATTCACTGTTATTGGAATAAAGCTCCAAAATGATGATCCACAAATGTTGAACCTTCTCAGTATTTGTTTGGAACCAGCTCCACAAACTTGTCATTAATCTTGGCTCCACTTTCTGTTCCTCATTGAATCTTCTGCTTGTTTAGGTCCACATTGGAGGGAACAAACATCTGGACCTCGTAGTGTTTGTGGGACTGCCTCACACCAACAGTGGGCCAGTCCTCCGCAGAGTTCAGGAGTCCACAGACGACTGCATGTCTGACTTGGAGCAGAAGACCACAGACATGGAACCTATAGATCCAAAGAGGTTCATGCTTGGAGGCATTGGAGAGTCCCAACCTGCAGACCCAGAGGTGCAGGCCATCTGTAACTCTGTAAGTATCACACACTTCAAGCTTTACTGTGGATTTTTTCTGCTGAGGGCGTGTCCACTCAATATTTGTCTAAACTTTGTTACACTTTTTTATTGATAAAATACACCTTGAAAAACATGTAATCTTTCTGTGAGTGGGATCACCTCTCCACAGATCTGACCTGTAACTTGGGGTGTTTCTCAAAGCCTAAGTATGTTGCCTTCCCTCGGTCTATTCAGGGCATGGCAGGGCATCCAGGCCATCCAAGTGGTGTTCATGTCCTCCACAAGCATCTGTCCTGTTTAGTTGCATTTTCCCAGGGACACACAACTGTCTTGTCTTGTACTTTTATTTGTTTGCATCATATTAAAATATGACTTTCCTGATGATTTCATTTATTTTTTCATCCACAAAAGGAGATTTATTTATTGTTTTGTTTCTGCTCATTCACTCTGAAGCCTGTTCCATGAGCTCTGTGTTTGGCTGAGGATGGACTCTTGTCTTGAAAGGAAGTGACTTTGGAGGAGCCCACAGCCAAGGAGGCTCTGTGAAACAACCTTGGTCTAGAATGTTACCAGCATGTCTCCATGGAGACAAATAAGTGTAATGTCATACTGAGGAACATTCACAGCATTAACATCTCCATGGAGCCATGCAGCTGGTAGACCCGACCTGAAAATTATCACAGTTTATATACACCTGTATTGTGTGTGGGAACACATTTTAAAGCCACAGTATGTCACTTTTTAGCCAAAAAATAAAAGTATTTTATACTCGCATCTCCACAAACCTGACTCCTCCTCCTGCTGGTTTCCATGGAAACGTTGTTGCTTTGACTGTAATCTTTCACAGTATGGCATGAACTCATCTATCCCCACTTTCTATTAACTTTAACTCTAACCTTCTGTTTCCATGGAATCATGCAGGTGTCAGAAAGTTCCAGACTGTGGCTTTCATGCTCTTGCTTGTGTTTTGTGTTGTCCAGGTGAAGAGTCATGTGGAGGAGAAGACAGGTCAGAAATATGACATTTTTGAGGCAAAAACCTACAAGAAACAAACCGTAGCTGGATATAACTACTTTGTCAAGGTCAGTGGGCTTCGATCAGGGCTGAGCCCGATGACAAAAACAAAACTCACAATATTATTCATACCATTTCATCAAACCAAGCTCGTAACCAAGGAAACAAAGCCATAGTGCGGGCACTTTACTTGCTTCGTTCACACATGACCCTGTTCTGGAAAAATTCAGTTAAATTCCCGGGTCAGGCTACGTGTGTGAATGGGGCTTATCCCATAATATGTCTTAAACCAACCACTGCACACTGTATTCAGCCATTTGACAAACATCATTGTGAGTAGTGATGTCTCCATACTAAAATATCAAACTCAGTTTCGATACTGAGGAATAGACTCGATACTCAATACTGATCCCGATATCGTAGTGTTAATAAAAACACTCTTTTTTTAGACAATATACTGTAATTTTCCATATTAAATGGTAGTACTTTGTGTACTATTCCCATGTGGCCTTATATCTGTGTAATCCCTCCGTGTCCAGGTAGATTCACAGTGGACCATGGGTGTATACTAGTCTATGTGTCTTATACATGTGAAAGATACAGCTCAACATCATTGTAAACATATTCAGGAAAAGTTAATTTCTGTCAAGTGGACTCTTTCAGTATCAATACCTGTGAAAAAGGAGTTTCTAGTTTTGATACTAGTTTTAGAATGGATTAGTTTCTGATTTTCAATACTTTTGCCAGCCCTAAATGTGAAATATTCCTTCATTCTTTTGCTTGTTTAGGTCCACATTGGAGGGAACAAACACCTGGACCTCCATGTGTTTGTAGGACTGCCTCACACCAACAGTGGGCCAGTCCTCCGCAGAGTTCAGGAGTCCACAGACGACTGGATGTCTGACTTGGAGCAGAAGACCACAGACATGGAACCTATAGATCCAAAGAAGTTCATGGTTGGAGGCATTGGAGAGTCCCAACCTGCGGACCCAGAGGTGCAGGCCATCTGTAACTCTGTAAGTATCACACACTTAAAGCTATACTATGGAACCTTTTTGTTGAGGGTGTGTCCCACACCTTCTGCTTGCATTGCTTTGCCTGGAAAGATTCCCACTTTGGCATTAAGGGTGCAGTACCTGATTGTCTTCAAAATCAAAACAGAGCTAGTTCATTTTATCATGTGTGAATGAAACAAAACACAACTCCAGGTATGTTTGTGATGAGGAAACACCATTAGATGTGTTTAATGTTATACTGCGGAATATTTCAGGAAAACTAATTCATCCGTGGAGACGAGCAAATGACCTAAGAAACTTCTGTTTTCTGACTGAATCTTGTGCTGTTCAGGTGAAGAGTCATGTGGAGGAGCAGAGAGGAGAGACATATGAGATTTTCGAAGCCATATCCTACAAGACACAAACTGTAGCTGGGTTAAACTACTTTGTCAAGGTCAGTTTATACATTAGTTGTATTTTTTATTAACCCTATAACTATATGTGAATAAATGTGTTGGTGTGGACTGGACTGTGAATCTGCCACTAAAGATTATAAATATGACCTTCAACTATGACCATTACCACAGGTACCACCCACCAAACACGGGAATAACATGAACACCTGTCACATGACCTTCAAGCTCCAATAGGCTGTGTTCACCTTCTACAATTTGATGATGTCATCATTTCAGATGGACCGCATGGGCCTATAGAGTTGTTAAGTGACTATGTCACTTCCGGGTCCAACCCGAAACTTCACAGCTGATTTGTTTCTTTGTTTTTGTTCTTTCTTCATCAAACTACAGACAGTTACATTTCAAAAGTGTTCAACCTCAAACAGTGTCAAATACGTAAATACTCTGGTAATTATCATAACATAGGATTACCAGTGTGTGTATCTCACTAACTGCCACGCACTGCTAACGCAAGCTTAGCCTAGCCTAGCTTCTTACCTCAGCCTCCATCGTACACTTTCTGTCACAGTTATAATCATAGATCCATGCTAATGACCATGTTATCTTTAAATGACTCAGTATCTGTTTAACGATGCGCCTTTGCTATTTAAAAAAAGAGGACATTTCAACATGTTCATTGATTTCAATCAGCTGATGGACAGGAAGTGACATCACACTCTACAGCTCTATATGAGGCTATGGGAGATTCACTGTTATTGGAATAAAGCTCCAAAATGATGATCCACAAATGTTGAACCTTCTCAGTATTTGTTTGGAACCAGCTCCACAAACTTGTCATTAATCTTGGCTCCACTTTCTGTTCCTCATTGAATCTTCTGCTTGTTTAGGTCCACATTGGAGGGAACAAACATCTGGACCTCGTAGTGTTTGTGGGACTGCCTCACACCAACAGTGGGCCAGTCCTCCGCAGTGTTCAGGAGTCCACAGACAAAGTCACAGAACGTGAGCTTTTACATCCAGAGGGCTTCCTGTGTGTATTCACCAGACAGCCGGAGGTCAGGTGCCCAGAGAAGCCGGTCATCTATGAGATTGTAAGTATCACAGGCTTAAAGCGACACTACGGAACCTTTCTGTTGAGGGAGTCCACCATGTTCTGCTTGCATTGCTTTGCCTGGAAAGTTTCCCACTAAAGCATTAATTAAGGGTGCTGTACCCGATTGTCTTTCAAACTAAGATCATTCTAAAGCTACTCAGGGAAGGTTAATTTCTGTCATGTGAATGGAACTTTTTTTTTTGAAGCAGGAAATCAAAGAACGGGAACCTATAGATCCAAAGGAGTTCATCTGTGGAGGCATTGGAGAGTCCCAACCTGCAGACCCAGAGGTGCAGGCCATCTGTAACTCTGTAAGTATCACACACTTCAAGCTTTACTGTGGATTTTTTCTGCTGAGGGCGTGTCCACTCAATATTTGTCTAAACTTTGTTACACTTTTTTATTGATAAAATACACCTTGAAAAACATGTAATCTTTCTGTGAGTGGGATCACCTCTCCACAGATCTGACCTGTAACTTGGGGTGTTTCTCAAAGCCTAAGTATGTTGCCTTCCCTCGGTCTATTCAGGGCATGGCAGGGCATCCAGGCCATCCAAGTGGTGTTCATGTCCTCCACAAGCATCTGTCCTGTTTAGTTGCATTTTCCCAGGGACACACAACTGTCTTGTCTTGTACTTTTATTTGTTTGCATCATATTAAAATATGACTTTCCTGATGATTTCATTTATTTTTTCATCCACAAAAGGAGATTTATTTATTGTTTTGTTTCTGCTCATTCACTCTGAAGCCTGTTCCATGAGCTCTGTGTTTGGCTGAGGATGGACTCTTGTCTTGAAAGGAAGTGACTTTGGAGGAGCCCACAGCCAAGGAGGCTCTGTGAAACAACCTTGGTCTAGAATGTTACCAGCATGTCTCCATGGAGACAAATAAGTGTAATGTCATACTGAGGAACATTCACAGCATTAACATCTCCATGGAGCCATGCAGCTGGTAGACCCGACCTGAAAATTATCACAGTTTATATACACCTGTATTGTGTGTGGGAACACATTTTAAAGCCACAGTATGTCACTTTTTAGCCAAAAAATAAAAGTATTTTATACTCGCATCTCCACAAACCTGACTCCTCCTCCTGCTGGTTTCCATGGAAACGTTGTTGCTTTGACTGTAATCTTTCACAGTATGGCATGAACTCATCTATCCCCACTTTCTATTAACTTTAACTCTAACCTTCTGTTTCCATGGAATCATGCAGGTGTCAGAAAGTTCCAGACTGTGGCTTTCATGCTCTTGCTTGTGTTTTGTGTTGTCCAGGTGAAGAGTCATGTGGAGGAGAAGACAGGTCAGAAATATGACATTTTTGAGGCAAAAACCTACAAGAAACAAACCGTAGCTGGATATAACTACTTTGTCAAGGTCAGTGGGCTTCGATCAGGGCTGAGCCCGATGACAAAAACAAAACTCACAATATTATTCATACCATTTCATCAAACCAAGCTCGTAACCAAGGAAACAAAGCCATAGTGCGGGCACTTTACTTGCTTCGTTCACACATGACCCTGTTCTGGAAAAATTCAGTTAAATTCCCGGGTCAGGCTACGTGTGTGAATGGGGCTTATCCCATAATATGTCTTAAACCAACCACTGCACACTGTATTCAGCCATTTGACAAACATCATTGTGAGTAGTGATGTCTCCATACTAAAATATCAAACTCAGTTTCGATACTGAGGAATAGACTCGATACTCAATACTGATCCCGATATCGTAGTGTTAATAAAAACACTCTTTTTTTAGACAATATACTGTAATTTTCCATATTAAATGGTAGTACTTTGTGTACTATTCCCATGTGGCCTTATATCTGTGTAATCCCTCCGTGTCCAGGTAGATTCACAGTGGACCATGGGTGTATACTAGTCTATGTGTCTTATACATGTGAAAGATACAGCTCAACATCATTGTAAACATATTCAGGAAAAGTTAATTTCTGTCAAGTGGACTCTTTCAGTATCAATACCTGTGAAAAAGGAGTTTCTAGTTTTGATACTAGTTTTAGAATGGATTAGTTTCTGATTTTCAATACTTTTGCCAGCCCTAAATGTGAAATATTCCTTCATTCTTTTGCTTGTTTAGGTCCACATTGGAGGGAACAAACATCTGGACCTCCATGTGTTTGTAGGACTGCCTCACACCAACAGTGGGCCAGTCCTCCGCAGAGTTCAGGAGTCCACAGACGACTGGATGTCTGACTTGGAGCAGAAGACCACAGACATGGAACCTATAGATCCAAAGAAGTTCATGGTTGGAGGCATTGGAGAGTCCCAACCTGCGGACCCAGAGGTGCAGGCCATCTGTAACTCTGTAAGTATCACACACTTAAAGCTATACTATGGAACCTTTTTGTTGAGGGTGTGTCCCACACCTTCTGCTTGCATTGCTTTGCCTGGAAAGATTCCCACTTTGGCATTAAGGGTGCAGTACCTGATTGTCTTCAAAATCAAAACAGAGCTAGTTCATTTTATCATGTGTGAATGAAACAAAACACAACTCCAGGTATGTTTGTGATGAGGAAACACCATTAGATGTGTTTAATGTTATACTGCGGAATATTTCAGGAAAACTAATTCATCCGTGGAGACGAGCAAATGACCTAAGAAACTTCTGTTTTCTGACTGAATCTTGTGCTGTTCAGGTGAAGAGTCATGTGGAGGAGCAGAGAGGAGAGACATATGAGATTTTCGAAGCCATATCCTACAAGACACAAACTGTAGCTGGGTTAAACTACTTTGTCAAGGTCAGTTTATACATTAGTTGTATTTTTTATTAACCCTATAACTATATGTGAATAAATGTGTTGGTGTGGACTGGACTGTGAATCTGCCACTAAAGATTATAAATATGACCTTCAACTATGACCATTACCACAGGTACCACCCACCAAACACGGGAATAACATGAACACCTGTCACATGACCTTCAAGCTCCAATAGGCTGTGTTCACCTTCTACAATTTGATGATGTCATCATTTCAGATGGACCGCATGGGCCTATAGAGTTGTTAAGTGACTATGTCACTTCCGGGTCCAACCCGAAACTTCACAGCTGATTTGTTTCTTTGTTTTTGTTCTTTCTTCATCAAACTACAGACAGTTACATTTCAAAAGTGTTCAACCTCAAACAGTGTCAAATACGTAAATACTCTGGTAATTATCATAACATAGGATTACCAGTGTGTGTATCTCACTAACTGCCACGCACTGCTAACGCAAGCTTAGCCTAGCCTAGCTTCTTACCTCAGCCTCCATCGTACACTTTCTGTCACAGTTATAATCATAGATCCATGCTAATGACCATGTTATCTTTAAATGACTCAGTCTCTGTTTAACGATGCGCCTTTGCTATTTAAAAAAAGAGGACATTTTGACATGTTCATTGATTTCAATCAGCTGATGGACAGGAAGTGACATCACACTCTACAGCTCTATATGAGTCTATGGGAGATTCACTGTTATTGGAATAAAGCTCCAAAATGATGATCCACAAATGTTGAACCTTCTCAGTATTTGTTTGGAACCAGCTCCACAAACTTGTCATTAATCTTGGCTCCACTTTCTGTTCCTCATTGAATCTTCTGCTTGTTTAGGTCCACATTGGAGGGAACAAACATCTGGACCTCGTAGTGTTTGTGGGACTGCCTCACACCAACAGTGGGCCAGTCCTCCGCAGAGTTCAGGAGTCCACAGACGACTGCATGTCTGACTTGGAGCAGAAGACCACAGACATGGAACCTATAGATCCAAAGAGGTTCATGCTTGGAGGCATTGGAGAGTCCCAACCTGCAGACCCAGAGGTGCAGGCCATCTGTAACTCTGTAAGTATCACACACTTCAAGCTTTACTGTGGATTTTTTCTGCTGAGGGCGTGTCCACTCAATATTTGTCTAAACTTTGTTACACTTTTTTATTGATAAAATACACCTTGAAAAACATGTAATCTTTCTGTGAGTGGGATCACCTCTCCACAGATCTGACCTGTAACTTGGGGTGTTTCTCAAAGCCTAAGTATGTTGCCTTCCCTCGGTCTATTCAGGGCATGGCAGGGCATCCAGGCCATCCAAGTGGTGTTCATGTCCTCCACAAGCATCTGTCCTGTTTAGTTGCATTTTCCCAGGGACACACAACTGTCTTGTCTTGTACTTTTATTTGTTTGCATCATATTAAAATATGACTTTCCTGATGATTTCATTTATTTTTTCATCCACAAAAGGAGATTTATTTATTGTTTTGTTTCTGCTCATTCACTCTGAAGCCTGTTCCATGAGCTCTGTGTTTGGCTGAGGATGGACTCTTGTCTTGAAAGGAAGTGACTTTGGAGGAGCCCACAGCCAAGGAGGCTCTGTGAAACAACCTTGGTCTAGAATGTTACCAGCATGTCTCCATGGAGACAAATAAGTGTAATGTCATACTGAGGAACATTCACAGCATTAACATCTCCATGGAGCCATGCAGCTGGTAGACCCGACCTGAAAATTATCACAGTTTATATACACCTGTATTGTGTGTGGGAACACATTTTAAAGCCACAGTATGTCACTTTTTAGCCAAAAAATAAAAGTATTTTATACTCGCATCTCCACAAACCTGACTCCTCCTCCTGCTGGTTTCCATGGAAACGTTGTTGCTTTGACTGTAATCTTTCACAGTATGGCATGAACTCATCTATCCCCACTTTCTATTAACTTTAACTCTAACCTTCTGTTTCCATGGAATCATGCAGGTGTCAGAAAGTTCCAGACTGTGGCTTTCATGCTGTTGCTTGTGTTTTGTGTTGTCCAGGTGAAGAGTCATGTGGAGGAGAAGACAGGTCAGAAATATGACATTTTTGAGGCAAAAACCTACAAGAAACAAACCGTAGCTGGATATAACTACTTTGTCAAGGTCAGTGGGCTTCGATCAGGGCTGAGCCCGATGACAAAAACAAAACTCACAATATTATTCATACCATTTCATCAAACCAAGCTCGTAACCAAGGAAACAAAGCCATAGTGCGGGCACTTTACTTGCTTCGTTCACACATGACCCTGTTCTGGAAAAATTCAGTTAAATTCCCGGGTCAGGCTACGTGTGTGAATGGGGCTTATCCCATAATATGTCTTAAACCAACCACTGCACACTGTATTCAGCCATTTGACAAACATCATTGTGAGTAGTGATGTCTCCATACTAAAATATCAAACTCAGTTTCGATACTGAGGAATAGACTCGATACTCAATACTGATCCCGATATCGTAGTGTTAATAAAAACACTCTTTTTTTAGACAATATACTGTAATTTTCCATATTAAATGGTAGTACTTTGTGTACTATTCCCATGTGGCCTTATATCTGTGTAATCCCTCCGTGTCCAGGTAGATTCACAGTGGACCATGGGTGTATACTAGTCTATGTGTCTTATACATGTGAAAGATACAGCTCAACATCATTGTAAACATATTCAGGAAAAGTTAATTTCTGTCAAGTGGACTCTTTCAGTATCAATACCTGTGAAAAAGGAGTTTCTAGTTTTGATACTAGTTTTAGAATGGATTAGTTTCTGATTTTCAATACTTTTGCCAGCCCTAAATGTGAAATATTCCTTCATTCTTTTGCTTGTTTAGGTCCACATTGGAGGGAACAAACATCTGGACCTCCATGTGTTTGTAGGACTGCCTCACACCAACAGTGGGCCAGTCCTCCGCAGAGTTCAGGAGTCCACAGACGACTGGATGTCTGACTTGGAGCAGAAGACCACAGACATGGAACCTATAGATCCAAAGAAGTTCATGGTTGGAGGCATTGGAGAGTCCCAACCTGCGGACCCAGAGGTGCAGGCCATCTGTAACTCTGTAAGTATCACACACTTAAAGCTATACTATGGAACCTTTTTGTTGAGGGTGTGTCCCACACCTTCTGCTTGCATTGCTTTGCCTGGAAAGATTCCCACTTTGGCATTAAGGGTGCAGTACCTGATTGTCTTCAAAATCAAAACAGAGCTAGTTCATTTTATCATGTGTGAATGAAACAAAACACAACTCCAGGTATGTTTGTGATGAGGAAACACCATTAGATGTGTTTAATGTAATACTGCGGAATATTTCAGGAAAACTAATTCATCCGTGGAGACGAGCAAATGACCTAAGAAACTTCTGTTTTCTGACTGAATCTTGTGCTGTTCAGGTGAAGAGTCATGTGGAGGAGCAGAGAGGAGAGACATATGAGATTTTCGAAGCCATATCCTACAAGACACAAACTGTAGCTGGGTTAAACTACTTTGTCAAGGTCAGTTTATACATTAGTTGTATTTTTTATTAACCCTATAACTATATGTGAATAAATGTGTTGGTGTGGACTGGACTGTGAATCTGCCACTAAAGATTATAAATATGACCTTCAACTATGACCATTACCACAGGTACCACCCACCAAACACGGGAATAACATGAACACCTGTCACATGACCTTCAAGCTCCAATAGGCTGTGTTCACCTTCTACAATTTGATGATGTCATCATTTCAGATGGACCGCATGGGCCTATAGAGTTGTTAAGTGACTATGTCACTTCCGGGTCCAACCCGAAACTTCACAGCTGATTTGTTTCTTTGTTTTTGTTCTTTCTTCATCAAACTACAGACAGTTACATTTCAAAAGTGTTCAACCTCAAACAGTGTCAAATACGTAAATACTCTGGTAATTATCATAACATAGGATTACCAGTGTGTGTATCTCACTAACTGCTACGCACTGCTAACGCAAGCTTAGCCTAGCCTAGCTTCTTACCTCAGCCTCCATCGTACACTTTCTGTCACAGTTATAAGCATAGATCCATGCTAATGACCATGTTATCTTTAAATGACTCAGTCTCTGTTTAACGATGCGCCTTTGCTATTTAAAAAAAGAGGACATTTCGACATGTTCATTGATTTCAATCAGCTGATGGACAGGAAGTGACATCACACTCTACAGCTCTATATGAGGCTATGGGAGATTCACTGTTATTGGAATAAAGCTCCAAAATGATGATCCACAAATGTTGAACCTTCTCAGTATTTGTTTGGAACCAGCTCCACAAACTTGTCATTAATCTTGGCTCCACTTTCTGTTCCTCATTGAATCTTCTGCTTGTTTAGGTCCACATTGGAGGGAACAAACATCTGGACCTCGTAGTGTTTGTGGGACTGCCTCACACCAACAGTGGGCCAGTCCTCCGCAGAGTTCAGGAGTCCACAGACGACTGCATGTCTGACTTGGAGCAGAAGACCACAGACATGGAACCTATAGATCCAAAGAGGTTCATGCTTGGAGGCATTGGAGAGTCCCAACCTGCAGACCCAGAGGTGCAGGCCATCTGTAACTCTGTAAGTATCACACACTTCAAGCTTTACTGTGGATTTTTTCTGCTGAGGGCGTGTCCACTCAATATTTGTCTAAACTTTGTTACACTTTTTTATTGATAAAATACACCTTGAAAAACATGTAATCTTTCTGTGAGTGGGATCACCTCTCCACAGATCTGACCTGTAACTTGGGGTGTTTCTCAAAGCCTAAGTATGTTGCCTTCCCTCGGTCTATTCAGGGCATGGCAGGGCATCCAGGCCATCCAAGTGGTGTTCATGTCCTCCACAAGCATCTGTCCTGTTTAGTTGCATTTTCCCAGGGACACACAACTGTCTTGTCTTGTACTTTTATTTGTTTGCATCATATTAAAATATGACTTTCCTGATGATTTCATTTATTTTTTCATCCACAAAAGGAGATTTATTTATTGTTTTGTTTCTGCTCATTCACTCTGAAGCCTGTTCCATGAGCTCTGTGTTTGGCTGAGGATGGACTCTTGTCTTGAAAGGAAGTGACTTTGGAGGAGCCCACAGCCAAGGAGGCTCTGTGAAACAACCTTGGTCTAGAATGTTACCAGCATGTCTCCATGGAGACAAATAAGTGTAATGTCATACTGAGGAACATTCACAGCATTAACATCTCCATGGAGCCATGCAGCTGGTAGACCCGACCTGAAAATTATCACAGTTTATATACACCTGTATTGTGTGTGGGAACACATTTTAAAGCCACAGTATGTCACTTTTTAGCCAAAAAATAAAAGTATTTTATACTCGCATCTCCACAAACCTGACTCCTCCTCCTGCTGGTTTCCATGGAAACGTTGTTGCTTTGACTGTAATCTTTCACAGTATGGCATGAACTCATCTATCCCCACTTTCTATTAACTTTAACTCTAACCTTCTGTTTCCATGGAATCATGCAGGTGTCAGAAAGTTCCAGACTGTGGCTTTCATGCTCTTGCTTGTGTTTTGTGTTGTCCAGGTGAAGAGTCATGTGGAGGAGAAGACAGGTCAGAAATATGACATTTTTGAGGCAAAAACCTACAAGAAACAAACCGTAGCTGGATATAACTACTTTGTCAAGGTCAGTGGGCTTCGATCAGGGCTGAGCCCGATGACAAAAACAAAACTCACAATATTATTCATACCATTTCATCAAACCAAGCTCGTAACCAAGGAAACAAAGCCATAGTGCGGGCACTTTACTTGCTTCGTTCACACATGACCCTGTTCTGGAAAAATTCAGTTAAATTCCCGGGTCAGGCTACGTGTGTGAATGGGGCTTATCCCATAATATGTCTTAAACCAACCACTGCACACTGTATTCAGCCATTTGACAAACATCATTGTGAGTAGTGATGTCTCCATACTAAAATATCAAACTCAGTTTCGATACTGAGGAATAGACTCGATACTCAATACTGATCCCGATATCGTAGTGTTAATAAAAACACTCTTTTTTTAGACAATATACTGTAATTTTCCATATTAAATGGTAGTACTTTGTGTACTATTCCCATGTGGCCTTATATCTGTGTAATCCCTCCGTGTCCAGGTAGATTCACAGTGGACCATGGGTGTATACTAGTCTATGTGTCTTATACATGTGAAAGATACAGCTCAACATCATTGTAAACATATTCAGGAAAAGTTAATTTCTGTCAAGTGGACTCTTTCAGTATCAATACCTGTGAAAAAGGAGTTTCTAGTTTTGATACTAGTTTTAGAATGGATTAGTTTCTGATTTTCAATACTTTTGCCAGCCCTAAATGTGAAATATTCCTTCATTCATTTGCTTGTTTAGGTCCACATTGGAGGGAACAAACATCTGGACCTCCATGTGTTTGTAGGACTGCCTCACACCAACAGTGGGCCAGTCCTCCGCAGAGTTCAGGAGTCCACAGACGACTGGATGTCTGACTTGGAGCAGAAGACCACAGACATGGAACCTATAGATCCAAAGAAGTTCATGGTTGGAGGCATTGGAGAGTCCCAACCTGCGGACCCAGAGGTGCAGGCCATCTGTAACTCTGTAAGTATCACACACTTAAAGCTATACTATGGAACCTTTTTGTTGAGGGTGTGTCCCACACCTTCTGCTTGCATTGCTTTGCCTGGAAAGATTCCCACTTTGGCATTAAGGGTGCAGTACCTGATTGTCTTCAAAATCAAAACAGAGCTAGTTCATTTTATCATGTGTGAATGAAACAAAACACAACTCCAGGTATGTTTGTGATGAGGAAACACCATTAGATGTGTTTAATGTAATACTGCGGAATATTTCAGGAAAACTAATTCATCCGTGGAGACGAGCAAATGACCTAAGAAACTTCTGTTTTCTGACTGAATCTTGTGCTGTTCAGGTGAAGAGTCATGTGGAGGAGCAGAGAGGAGAGACATATGAGATTTTCGAAGCCATATCCTACAAGACACAAACTGTAGCTGGGTTAAACTACTTTGTCAAGGTCAGTTTATACATTAGTTGTATTTTTTATTAACCCTATAACTATATGTGAATAAATGTGTTGGTGTGGACTGGACTGTGAATCTGCCACTAAAGATTATAAATATGACCTTCAACTATGACCATTACCACAGGTACCACCCACCAAACACGGGAATAACATGAACACCTGTCACATGACCTTCAAGCTCCAATAGGCTGTGTTCACCTTCTACAATTTGATGATGTCATCATTTCAGATGGACCGCATGGGCCTATAGAGTTGTTAAGTGACTATGTCACTTCCGGGTCCAACCCGAAACTTCACAGCTGATTTGTTTCTTTGTTTTTGTTCTTTCTTCATCAAACTACAGACAGTTACATTTCAAAAGTGTTCAACCTCAAACAGTGTCAAATACGTAAATACTCTGGTAATTATCATAACATAGGATTACCAGTGTGTGTATCTCACTAACTGCCACGCACTGCTAACGCAAGCTTAGCCTAGCCTAGCTTCTTACCTCAGCCTCCATCGTACACTTTCTGTCACAGTTATAAGCATAGATCCATGCTAATGACCATGTTATCTTTAAATGACTCAGTCTCTGTTTAACGATGCGCCTTTGCTATTTAAAAAAAGAGGACATTTCGACATGTTCATTGATTTCAATCAGCTGATGGACAGGAAGTGACATCACACTCTACAGCTCTATATGAGTCTATGGGAGATTCACTGTTATTGGAATAAAGCTCCAAAATGATGATCCACAAATGTTGAACCTTCTCAGTATTTGTTTGGAACCAGCTCCACAAACTTGTCATTAATCTTGGCTCCACTTTCTGTTCCTCATTGAATCTTCTGCTTGTTTAGGTCCACATTGGAGGGAACAAACATCTGGACCTCGTAGTGTTTGTGGGACTGCCTCACACCAACAGTGGGCCAGTCCTCCGCAGAGTTCAGGAGTCCACAGACGACTGCATGTCTGACTTGGAGCAGAAGACCACAGACATGGAACCTATAGATCCAAAGAGGTTCATGCTTGGAGGCATTGGAGAGTCCCAACCTGCAGACCCAGAGGTGCAGGCCATCTGTAACTCTGTAAGTATCACACACTTCAAGCTTTACTGTGGATTTTTTCTGCTGAGGGCGTGTCCACTCAATATTTGTCTAAACTTTGTTACACTTTTTTATTGATAAAATACACCTTGAAAAACATGTAATCTTTCTGTGAGTGGGATCACCTCTCCACAGATCTGACCTGTAACTTGGGGTGTTTCTCAAAGCCTAAGTATGTTTCCTTCCCTCGGTCTATTCAGGGCATGGCAGGGCATCCAGGCCATCCAAGTGGTGTTCATGTCCTCCACAAGCATCTGTCCTGTTTAGTTGCATTTTCCCAGGGACACACAACTGTCTTGTCTTGTACTTTTATTTGTTTGCATCATATTAAAATATGACTTTCCTGATGATTTCATTTATTTTTTCATCCACTAAAGGAGATTTATTTATTGTTTTGTTTCTGCTCGTTCACTCTGAAGCCTGTTCCATGAGCTCTGTGTTTGGCTGAGGATGGACTCTTGTCTTGAAAGGAAGTGACTTTGGAGGAGTCCACAGCCAAGGAGGCTCTGTGAAACAACCTTGGTCTAGAATGTTACCAGCATGTCTCCATGGAGACAAATAAGTGTAATGTCATACTGAGGAACATTCACAGCATTAACATCTCCATGGAGCCATGCAGCTGGTAGACCCGACCTGAAAATTATCACAGTTTATATACACCTGTATTGTGTGTGGGAACACATTTTAAAGCCACAGTATGTCACTTTTTAGCCAAAAAATAAAAGTATTTTATACTCGCATCTCCACAAACCTGACTCCTCCTCCTGCTGGTTTCCATGGAAACGTTGTTGCTTTGACTGTAATCTTTCACAGTATGGCATGAACTCATCTATCCCCACTTTCTATTAACTTTAACTCTAACCTTCTGTTTCCATGGAATCATGCAGGTGTCAGAAAGTTCCAGACTGTGGCTTTCATGCTGTTGCTTGTGTTTTGTGTTGTCCAGGTGAAGAGTCATGTGGAGGAGAAGACAGGTCAGAAATATGACATTTTTGAGGCAAAAACCTACAAGAAACAAACCGTAGCTGGATATAACTACCGTAAATTTCGGACTACAGAGCGCACCTGAATAAAAGCCGCACCAGCTAAATTTGAAGAGAAAATCAATTTTGTACATATATAAGCCGCACCTGAATAAAAGCCGCAGGTTTTCATATTGTAACATGAGATATTTACACAGAAAGACGGTGCACCGACACGCTTTTTTTTTAAACTGTGCCTGAAAATTGGAACCAACACGACAACAACACGGGATGAACACATCTGCAGGTTTAGAAAATAAAACTGCACCAAAACGAAAAATCTGCTTTTATTTCCTCTGAAAACTTTTGTCGTCTTTTACAATGACCAAGTTGGATTCATTGATGCCGAGCTCACTTGCAGTGGCTCTATTTCAGGAGTCGGCAACCCGCGGCTCCGGAGCCGTATGCGCCTCTTTCAGCCTTATACTGCGGCTCTGCGTGGCTGAAGTGTATTTTATTTGTGTTAGCTCTTTTTTGTTGTAGTTTAAATTGGAAGATTATTATGATCTTAAAATAAAATTATATTTTCTTATTTTTCGTTGCTCAAAATAAGCGTCACACTCGCGGAACAATGTTCAAAACAAACACCGCTCACGTCTCACGTCTCACAGACACAGACACAGACACTGACACACACACCCCCACACACACAGACACAGACACTGACACACACAGACACAGTCCTGCGTAAAAAGCCCTGATTTTCAGACGCTGTGCACAGGGGTCAGGAGCAACTTTCGCCCGTCCCTAATGACGCACTAATAAGCTCGTCCGTAGATGTATCATGAAAATCCTGCTGGAAATCGCCACAGAAATCTATTTGATGTTGTAGCAAGTTTATTATCTGCTCTTGTCTCTGCGATGACGTATCACGTATAACACATCAGACACGACGCACAAAAGTAGAGCCACAAGCGAGTGAAAATGAGCCAAAACAAAAGTCTTTGGGGAGCTTTTAACAAAGGGGAAAAGGACAACTGAGGAGCCAGAAGAGGAGACTACGACCTCCAAGAAAAAGAAAGATAAATTTAACAGACAATGCCTACTTAAAATCTGGGTTTGTCGCTGCAGGTGACTCACGCGCACAGTCCGCTCTACGTAACATACGGGAAAAGCAAATAAGGCAATGAAACCTTCAAAACTGCTTTGGCACATGGAGAATAAGCACCTGGGATTAAACGATACGCCTTTAGAGTTTTTTTGTTGTTGTTTTTTTTTTTTTTTTTTTGAAAGAAACTGCGGAGCAGAGTAGACATAATCACATAATCAGCGCAGGGCTCCCTCTGATGCAGCGGTTTGGTGAGTTGTATTTTTTTAATGCACTTAAGTTGTTTTTGCCATATATATCTGCCACGTGTAGAAGGCTTGTCCGTGAAAATAAAACCCAGGGGCCGTTATCCAGTAAAAATCCATAAATAAGCCGCACTGCTGTATAAACCGCAGGGTTCAAAGCGTGGAAAAAAAGTAGCGGCTTATAATCCGAAATTTACGGTACTTTGTCAAGGTCAGTGGGCTTCGATCAGGGCTGAGCCCGATGACAAAAACAAAACTCACAATATTATTCATACCATTTCATCAAACCAAACTCGTAACCAAGGAAACAAAGCCATAGTGCGGGCACTTTACTTGCTTCGTTCACACATGACCCTGTTCTGGAAAAATTCAGTTAAATTCCCGGGTCAGGCTACGTGTGTGAATGGGGCTTATCCCATAATATGTCTTAAACCAACCACTGCACACTGTATTCAGCCATTTGACAAACATCATTGTGAGTAGTGATGTCTCCATACTAAAATATCAAACTCAGTTTCGATACTGAGGAATAGACTCGATACTCAATACTGATCCCGATATCGTAGTGTTAATAAAAACACTCTTTTTTTAGACAATATACTGTAATTTTCCATATTAAATGGTAGTACTTTGTGTACTATTCCCATGTGGCCTTATATCTGTGTAATCCCTCCGTGTCCAGGTAGATTCACAGTGGACCATGGGTTTCTGATTTTCAATACTTTTGCCAGCCCTAAATGTGAAATATTCCTTCATTCTTTTGCTTGTTTAGGTCCACATTGGAGGGAACAAACATCTGGACCTCCATGTGTTTGTAGGACTGCCTCACACCAACAGTGGGCCAGTCCTCCGCAGAGTTCAGGAGTCCACAGACGACTGGATGTCTGACTTGGAGCAGAAGACCACAGACATGGAACCTATAGATCCAAAGAAGTTCATGGTTGGAGGCATTGGAGAGTCCCAACCTGCGGACCCAGAGGTGCAGGCCATCTGTAACTCTGTAAGTATCACACACTTAAAGCTATACTATGGAACCTTTTTGTTGAGGGTGTGTCCCACACCTTCTGCTTGCATTGCTTTGCCTGGAAAGATTCCCACTTTGGCATTAAGGGTGCAGTACCTGATTGTCTTCAAAATCAAAACAGAGCTAGTTCATTTTATCATGTGTGAATGAAACAAAACACAACTCCAGGTATGTTTGTGATGAGGAAACACCATTAGATGTGTTTAATGTAATACTGCGGAATATTTCAGGAAAACTAATTCATCCGTGGAGACGAGCAAATGACCTAAGAAACTTCTGTTTTCTGACTGAATCTTGTGCTGTTCAGGTGAAGAGTCATGTGGAGGAGCAGAGAGGAGAGACATATGAGATTTTCGAAGCCATATCCTACAAGACACAAACTGTAGCTGGGTTAAACTACTTTGTCAAGGTCAGTTTATACATTAGTTGTATTTTTTATTAACCCTATAACTATATGTGAATAAATGTGTTGGTGTGGACTGGACTGTGAATCTGCCACTAAAGATTATAAATATGACCTTCAACTATGACCATTACCACAGGTACCACCCACCAAACACGGGAATAACATGAACACCTGTCACATGACCTTCAAGCTCCAATAGGCTGTGTTCACCTTCTACAATTTGATGATGTCATCATTTCAGATGGACCGCATGGGCCTATAGAGTTGTTAAGTGACTATGTCACTTCCGGGTCCAACCCGAAACTTCACAGCTGATTTGTTTCTTTGTTTTTGTTCTTTCTTCATCAAACTACAGACAGTTACATTTCAAAAGTGTTCAACCTCAAACAGTGTCAAATACGTAAATACTCTGGTAATTATCATAACATAGGATTACCAGTGTGTGTATCTCACTAACTGCCACGCACTGCTAACGCAAGCTTAGCCTAGCCTAGCTTCTTACCTCAGCCTCCATCGTACACTTTCTGTCACAGTTATAATCATAGATCCATGCTAATGACCATGTTATCTTTAAATGACTCAGTCTCTGTTTAACGATGCGCCTTTGCTATTAAAAAAAAGAGGACATTTCGACATGTTCATTGATTTCAATCAGCTGATGGACAGGAAGTGACATCACACTCTACAGCTCTATATGAGTCTATGGGAGATTCACTGTTATTGGAATAAAGCTCCAAAATGATGATCCACAAATGTTGAACCTTCTCAGTATTTGTTTGGAACCAGCTCCACAAACTTGTCATTAATCTTGGCTCCACTTTCTGTTCCTCATTGAATCTTCTGCTTGTTTAGGTCCACATTGGAGGGAACAAACATCTGGACCTCGTAGTGTTTGTGGGACTGCCTCACACCAACAGTGGGCCAGTCCTCCGCAGTGTTCAGGAGTTTAGAGAATAAAGACCCAAAAGAGCCAAGAACATCCCCTCAAGTCCAGCAGCTTTATTCTATATAAAATGTAATCTGAAGCCAACAAAATAAAAAACATCTGTTTTGTATAAGCAGCATTAAAAGACCTGGTGCCCACATCACGACTGTGATTTTGTTTACTTTTTTATCTTTGCTCTTTGATATAAATGATTTCTTCATCCACACTCTGACAAGATCAGGTTTAAATTCTTTTTTTTCTTTTTTTTATTAAAATTCTGTGCGTTCACTATATGGTTAAACTCCACTGTATCTTTACACTCTGAGCTTCAGAATATAGTTACTAAAAGTCAATAGGTAAGTTACTTCCAAAGCCTCTGCCTTCTCTAAAAGGGGTGGGACTGAATTACACACATATTATATTTAAATAAAAGTGCCATATGAAATATTTATAATGATTTTTGTGTTTGTTCTAATTAAGCCTTATTCCTGAGGTTCATTTCATTTTTAAACATTTACCCATTGTTCTGTAAGAGATAATGTAGCCCGATTCTATAATGTGGTGTGTTCAGATCAGGACAAACTCATGATACTTCCAAGAAGTGCCTCAGGTTCACTTTTACAGAACACAGTCTTGCAAACAGGCTCGCATTATTTTGAGTAAGACTATGAAGCATTACCAGTCATTTCTATTGTTCGAATTAGGCAAAGGCCATTTGGAAGAAGCTATTGTATAAAAAATTACTATAAACCAACTTAAAGGGGACCAAATGTAAAACTGAAACACTTTTAACCATGTTCCTTCATCATTTTCTCCTTCCTTTATTAAATATACCAAAAAAATATAGAGAATTAACACATAACAATTATAAAAATGTTAAATTAAAATGCCATGGTCATATGACCATTTGTTTTGACTCGCTCTCGAGCACCCCCTACCCCCACCCTCAGAATAAACAGGGTTGGTGCGATGACACTGTCCTGAGGTAAACCAGATTGCATGTTCCCTCAGATCCCAAAAGACGGAGGCTTGTACAAGACGGCCTCATAAGGCCAAAAATGCTGCTAAACAAGTTTCCTTATTTTCTGCAGTTTTTAACTAAGTGATGATCGTCCCACATCAGCCGATCTAAGGTAGGTCATTTACTCTGCTCTCGACGACTTTTCCAATGCAAGAGCTGAGTGATATCGACCTGTAGCTAGACGGGCGATTTCGATTTAATGTGTCCTACCACAACTATGCAAATGACACTGACTAGAACCAGGAAGTACAAGCACATGCGTCCTGTGCTCAGGTCTCTGCTCTGGCTCCTGTAGCTCAAAGAATAGACTTTAAAGCAGCTCTGCTTGTGAACAAATCTCTCCATGGCCTAGCACCAAAGAACATTTCTGACATGTTAGTGCCACATGAACCATCTCACACTCTGAGGATTTCAGGGACTGGCCTCCTGCTGGTGCCCAGAGTCAGGACTAAACATGGGGCATCAGCATTTCAGTTTTATGCAACTAAAACCTTCCTGAAGATGTGAGACAGGCCTCTACTTTGACAATGTTTAAATCCAGGCTCAAAACAGTTCTGTTTAGCTGTGCATACGACTGAAAGGTTTTTATTCTGCAGTCTTCTCTTTAATGTTAATTTTATGATGATTATTTGTGATTATTTATGTTTTGATTTGTGTGATTTTATTGTCCTTCTTATTCTGTAAAGCACTTTGAATTACTTTGTGTATGAATTGTGCTATACAAATAAACTTGCATTGCCTTGCCATAAATCGTGTCACATATTTGGGTAGTTGTGATACAGTGATTAAAAGTCTGAACAGGTGGGTCAATAGGCATCAGTTCAAGAGCTGTGTTCGAGGAGTGTTTTTGGAATCAGGTTTGTACCCACAGTAAGGAGATATAAACACATTAGTGATTCATCCATTTTGGATTTTGGGCTGAGGGGCAGTCAAAGTGGTAAAAAATGTGGCCTTTTCTGCATCATTTACATATTACATAAAACTTACAGAGATCAGAGTGCATGCCCCAATAATGTTTTGACAATAACTTGATGCCAGGTTCTGAGCTCGCTGTGTGAAATAGCGGAGCTGGATCTAAGTTGTTTCAGTGTCCAATGTATCTCTGGCTTTTTGTAAGCACTTAGGTCACTGAGGACTTGAAGTTTGAGCAGTGTGGTTCATAACTCTAACGAATGAGGCCCATACATGAGGCCTATACAGGACAGTTTATGAGGCCCATACATGAGGCCTATACAGGACAGTTCATGAGGCCCATACATGAGGCCTATACAGGACAGTTCATGAGGCCCATACATGAGGCCTATACAGGACAGTTCATGAGGCCCATACAAGAGGCCCATACATAAGGCCCATACAAGACAGTTGATGGCACCAATACATGAGGCCCATACATGAGGCCCATACTTGAGGCCTTTACAGGACAGTTCATGATGCCCATACATGAGGCCCATAGGGTACAGTTCATGAGGCTCATACAAAACAGTTCATGAGGCCTATGGATTGCCTCTGTTGTATTGGTTGTGGGCCTGGCCTGTTACAGAGCTACCTCAATGATGTCATGATCTGAAGTTCTAAGCGGAGCAGAGACAGGCACTACAGAAAACATCTCAGGGGTGTTAATGTGGGCCTGTCTGTGGGTGTTAATGTGGGCCTGTCTGTGGGTGTTAATGTGGGCCTGTCTGTGGGTGTTAATGTGGGCCTGTCTGTGGGTGTTAATGTGGGCCTGTCTGTGGGTGTTAATGTGGGCCTGTCTGTGGGTGTTAATGTGGGCCTGTCTGTGGGTGTTAATGTGGGCCTGTCTGTGGGTGTTAATGTGGGCCTGTCTGTGGGTGTTAATGTGGGTCTTTCATGATAGTCACTATATAGCGACTTATTGACACATGACAGATGGAACAATCATTTTTGGGGGTCAATATTTATTGATGTTTTCTTTGCACTGGGGGAAACATTTGGTTATTTTTCTGTTCTGAGATTTGAGCTTTGGAAGGTGGAATTATGAACTCTGACTCATTACAGACACAAACTCACCACTGAAGTGTTGCATTTTTTACTTATTTATTGCAGCTGTGTGCATATGTTTTAACAATATTGTACATATGGAATACTTTTTGGGGATATTTCTGCTTTATGGTTTGTTTATTGTTTTTCGTCTATATAGCTCACTTTAAAATGTGTTATGGTGACAGGCCTTATATGAAATGATGAGGTAACCATTTGAGACGAGCCTTGGGCACACACAATAGTCCTGTCTATAACGGTGTTTTGTTTTCAGGCCACTATAGTCTAAGGTACACTGAGTTAACAGACCAAAGTTCTAATGCCTCCGTCACATGAAACACAAACTCAGAGTTGTATTTTGATAAAATAATACATGTTTGAGTAATCCAGTATTGTCATTCCATTGATGCTTGAGTGCTAAAAAAAAAAAAAAAAAAAAAATAATAATAAATCTAATTTTTACCTAACCCCTATCTTCGTCCACTGCTCTGTTAAATTTAGAATTTAAACTGTTCAAAAATGTTATTATTCTTCGAAAATATGACGTGGCCAAATATAACACAGATGACATCACCACATTCTACAGGCCAATCATATTTGACACAGATGGGGCAGGTGTTAACATAGTTAACACATAAAGGAAGGTTCAACATTTGTGCATTTACCTCTTGGAGATTTCATGGCAAAGTACAGTGTCATCAATAGGGAAATGTGATGAGTATGACATCATCACATCTGAAAAATGTCCAATCAGGAAGTGTGATCACAAACTTCACCAAAATGATCACATTAGAGTCATGTTAGACTTTGAAAAATAGAAACTTAAATATAATCAAGTTTAGCAGGTTTCAGTGGTCTAAGCTGTCACGTGGCACTAGAATGTGTCTGGAGTTACAAAGTGAAGTGAATGTCGTTTTAAGCAGGGCTTTATCTGAATTCTGATCAAAACAAAAACAGGAAGTCTGTGCAGCCTCCGATTGACCCACTTTTCTAAATGAGAGACACAGAGGCAAAAAAGTACATTTGAACTGTTTGTATATTATAGTTTATTATTGATGATTATATTAATTTTAAATTGTTTTATTGTGTGTGCAAATTGTGGCCTAATAAATTGTCATATTTTTGTAGTAAAAAAAATAATGGTACGCTCCACCAAACACAAATAACTCAAATACCATGGTCACGCTCCCACTGCTCTTCCGTCAGAAACATTCCAGTTTGCGTACAGTTAGTTCATAGTTAGCTTACGGTTGTAGTCATTGCAGAAATGGGAGCTGCTGTGACAACCCCCCAAGAGATGACAAAACTTAAATTTGCAGATGAAGAGGTTAAAAGAATGTGCTTCTCTGTAAGCATCCAAAAAGAAACTTCACTTTTTTATTCTGTTCAAATGTTTTGCATTTGGTGTTGAGAATTTGCATTTGTTTTCTTGTTAAGGTCAAAGGTCAGGTGGAGGAGAAAACAGGAAAGAGATATGACACTTTCAAAGCTAAATCGTTCAAAACCCAAGATGTAGATCATCAAACCAACTACTTCATCACTGTAAGTGGACTCAGCTTTTTTAAGTGACTTTATCACGCTGTAGAACGGACTGCAGATGTGTTAACCCGATTCAAACCTGGTTTAGTCCTGGTTTAGACCCATTTTAGTCCTGGTTTAGATCCAGTTTAGTAAGGGTTCAGACCTGGTTTAGACCTGGTTTAGTCCTGGTTTAGACCTGGTTTAGAGGCAGAAAAGTACATTTGAACTGTTTGTATATTATAGTTTATTATTGATGATTATATTAATTTTAAATTGTTTTATTGTGTGTGCAAATTGTGGCCTAATAAATTGTCATATTTTTGTAGTAAAAAAAATAATGGTACGCTCCACCAAACACAAATAACTCAAATACCATGGTCACGCTCCCACTGCTCTTCCGTCAGAAACATTCCAGTTTGCGTACAGTTAGTTCATAGTTAGCTTACGGTTGTAGTCATTGCAGAAATGGGAGCTGCTGTGACAACCCCCCAAGAGATGACAAAACTTAAATTTGCAGATGAAGAGGTTAAAAGAATGTGCTTCTCTGTAAGCATCCAAAAAGAAACTTCACTTTTTTATTCTGTTCAAATGTTTTGCATTTGGTGTTGAGAATTTGCATTTGTTTTCTTGTTAAGGTCAAAGGTCAGGTGGAGGAGAAAACAGGAAAGAGATATGACACTTTCAAAGCTAAATCGTTCAAAACCCAAGATGTAGATCATCAAACCAACTACTTCATCACTGTAAGTGGACTCAGCTTTTTTAAGTGACTTTATCACGCTGTAGAACGGACTGCAGATGTGTTAACCCGATTCAAACCTGGTTTAGTCCTGGTTTAGACCCATTTTAGTCCTGGTTTAGATCCAGTTTAGTAAGGGTTCAGACCTGGTTTAGACCTGGTTTAGTCCTGGTTTAGACCTGGTTTAGAGGCAGAAAAGTACATTTGAACTGTTTGTATATTATAGTTTATTATTGATGATTATATTAATTTTAAATTGTTTTATTGTGTGTTTTTTATATTTTTGTAGTAAAAAAAACAATAGTATGCTCCAACAAAGACACATAACTCAAATACTTCACACTCACACTGATCTTCCATCAGAAACATTCCAGTTTAGACCTGGTTTAAACCTGGTTTAGTCCTAAACTGGGATTTAGAGTTATATAGTGTTATACAGAGTTATATTGAGTTATATAGGATTATATAAAGTTATATAGAGTTAAATATATTTATATAGGGTTATATAGTGTTATATAGATTTATATAGGGTTATATAGAGTTAGATTGAATGATATAGGGTTATATAGAGTTATACAGTGTTATATATCATCAAATTCTAGATCAGATTGTGAAAACAGCCTCTGAGAGGATCTGTTGTTGATTCTTCCTCATCTCCTCCTCATCACAGGTCCAGGTCGGAGGGAATGAACACGTGGACATATTCATCATTAAACATGGGTCTGGTCAGCTCACCGTACAAAGTGTTCATGAATTCTAAAACTATGAACAGGGACTCAAACATGTTAGTCATTTTGATTCTATGATAACAAATGTGACGTCATAGTTAATAAATGACTTTGTTGAACAAATTATTTTTGCACAAGTGTCAAAAGACCCACAGGGGCTCAGTTGGTGGAGTGTTTGTCCACTGACCCACACATTAGCAGTGCAATTCCAGCTCTCACAGATGAATACTTTCCCTGTGTCCTTCGGCAAGACACTTCCTCGGGCACCAGTGTCTGTGTACACTGGTGTATGAATGTGTGTGTGAATGGGTGAGTGATTCTTTGATATTAAGTGTTTCAAGGTGGAAAAGTGCTGTATAGAAATATGTTGTATGTTTTGAAGTAGTCATTTTGTGTTGATTTTGATTCTGAGACATCACAGCTCTATGTAACACTTTAATAAGTCCATGAGATGATTTAAACTTTATCAGAATGTCAATAAAGAACCAATTTTCATTTGCAATAACAACCTGGTCCAGAGACAGCACTGCAAGAGACCCGTCCTGAAGAAATTAGGGATTACACTGACTCTTACCCCTTTTCTGTTTGTCTGATCCAGAACACACACTTCTTCAATACTTTACAAAGATGTGAGTCTCGTAACAGTGAATCTCCCCAAGTTCAGATGGGTGTGATTGACAGGTGCATTAGCCAATCAGAGACACACATGGTCCGTCTCTATCAAAACAAATATGGCTGCTCACAAGGTTAAAAGAAAGGACAAAATTATCACAATACTGAAAAACATTTTTCAGTATTGCAGTTTGGATCATAGCCTGTATAAAGCAGTGGGTTAAGTGAGAGTCACGTCACCCACAGTGTTCGAGTCCAGTCAAATGAAAGTCATCAAGGCTAGAGCAGTTCTAGGGGCCAATTTGGAGCTCAGTTCCATATTTGGAATTCTGACCACAAGTATCATAGCAACCAAAGAGCCAATCCAGAGCGAGGCTGTTGAAGGTGACACTCCTTCCCACCACTGGTTTAGCAGGGAGCGGATGCTTAGCAATGCTGTCAATCAAACCTGTTGCTAAGGCTAACAGGAGCGACCTCAAGGAAAGAAGACATTTTTTCTGTTATTAATCTTCTTGTCTTGATTTACAGACACGATAGTGAAATAAAGCCCCCAGGATCATGTAGAATGGGTTAATACAAACATTTTAAGACCGAAATGACGAGTCTGACAGCAGCAGTTACAAAGAGAAGGGCCACAGTTTTTCAAAGTAAAGTTAATTGGTTGATGGACCTGGAAGCGTGCCCATGATCATTTCCTATTTGGAACACGCTGGCTAACACGCTGGCTACCATGCGGCTAACTTGCTGGCTAACGGGCTGGCTAACGTTCTGGCTAACGCGCTGGCTAAGGCGCTGGCCACAGCAAAGGCATGTGTTACTGTCTGTTTTCCAGTGCAATAAAGACAACCAACATGAAAAAACATGTTTTATAATTTAGGTTGTTTTTTTGTTTGTTTGTTTTTTTTGGCTAAAAAATTACATACTGTGGCTTTAAGGTGATAACTCTCATCCACCATCACTTTGTTTGCTGATATTCCTCTGTGCTCCTCCATTCCCCTTCACCAGACTCATTCAAGCCATTTTAATGCTCAGATTTCCACTTCAGTGTAGCAGCTACTTATTTTAAACTGATTATAAAATGTGAAACACCCAAAGCAAAAACCGTGGGAAGGAAAAAAGTGAAATAATACAGAATAGAGTTGAGTCATAGTTATGGTAGATCTGGGTCAGTTCAGACTTGCATTTCCTTGGAACCATTTGTGCCATAACTTGCAAATGGGAGTCATCAAGTTCAGAAAATCAGCTTCAAATCAGGTTCAAATCAGGTGAACATGGGGACAAAGCCAGAAGAGAACTAAAGTCAACAAGTTTATTAATGTCTACTAATCTGCAGATCTTGTGGTGTGGTTTGATAAAAAAAATATATATATATTTATTTGCCCTGGTTTGATCCTGATTATGACTTGGTTTAGTCTTGGCTTACTCCTAGTTTGGTCTTGGTTTGGTCCTGGTTTAGCCCTGGTTTAATCCTGGTTTAGTCTTGGTTTAGTCCTGGTTTAGTCCTGGTTTAGTCCTGATTCAGGCCATGTTTGAGTAATCCTAATTGTTCTGCATTTGAGGCTTGAGTGCTCAGTTTAATGCAATACTGTGGAATATTGCAGCCAAAGGAAGAACACTTCCTTGGAAAAAAAGCCCGAAGAGACCCTCCTCCAGGCCAAATAAGAGTCAGGTTTGTAGAAATGAGAGCTCATTCAGAGTAAGGAGTTATGTTTTTCTAAAATGTTCAGTACAGTAAACACAACCAAAATGAAAAAAAAGCTTTTATTTGAGTCTATGTTTTTGCTATGTCTATGTGCCATACTATGGCTTTATAATGACCCAAATGTAAAATCATGATCTATGCATGTATCATTAAATACCATCCAGACCACAGTTCTTCTAACCTCTACTGCAGTTTCTCCTCCTCCACTGGATCCTGGTCCTAGATTTTGGACGGATCTGTGAGACCATGGGGACATAGGTCTCATTAGGTTCTTCAAATTTCAGTGGTCTTTCTGAGTAGTGATCATGTGGTCTGTAATCTGATAAGTCCAGTTCTGGAGATCTGAACTTTGTTGCGCTGGGTTCATGAGGTCTGGTATGATCTGGTTCATGTGGTCCACCTCTGGTTAGGTCGAGTTCTCCTGGATCTACTTTGCGTCTTGAGTCTGGTCTGTTTTGTTCTGATTCATTTGACCCTGGATTAGGTTCAGGTTTTCCTTGTTTGTCCTCCACTTTGCTATCTTCATTTACGCTTGATTCTCTTGATTTTGGTTCATTTTCTTCAGTTAAACCAAGTTCAGTTGTCTTTACTGGCAAGGGTTCTTGTTTTTTCTCTTTGTTTTCATCACTTGAGTCTGCTTCACTTGACTCTAGTTCATTGGGTCCTGGTTCTGGTTCACTCGATTCTGGTTTAGTTGTCTCTTTTGGAGAGGGTTGTTGTTCTCCTTGTTCCTCCTTGTTTTTTTCACTTGACTCTGCTTCATCAGGTTTAGTTAAGTCTGGTTCATCTACTCCATGTTTTGACTCTGGTGCATTTGAAGATGGTTCTGTAGGTTTTGGTGTAGGCTCAGGTTCTTCTTGTCTCTCCTCTTTGTTTTCATCACTTGTATTTGTTTCACTTGATCCTGATTCATTAGGTCCTGGTTCTGTAGGGCCGTGTGTCGGTTTAGGCTCAGGTTCTTCTTGTTTCTTCTCTTTGTTTTCATCACTTGTATCTGTTTCACTTGATCTTGGTTCATTAGGTCCTGGTTCTGTAGGGCCGTGTGTCGGTTTAGGCTCAGGTTCTTCTTGTTTCTTCTCTTTGTTTTCATCACTTGTATCTGTTTCACTTGATCCTGATTCATTAGGTCCTGGTTCTGTAGGGCCGTGTGTCGGTTTAGGCTCAGGTTCTTCTTGTTTTTCTTTGTTTTCGTCACTTGTATTTGTTTCACTTGATCCTGATTCATTAGGTCCTGGTTCTGTAGGGCCGTGTGTCGGTTTAGGCTCAGGTTCTTCTTGTTTTTCTTTGTTTTCGTCACTTGTATTTGTTTCACTTGATCCTGATTCATTAGGTCCTGGTTCTGTAGGGCCATGTGTTGGTTTAGGCTCAGGTTCTTCTTGTTTCTCTTCTTTGTTTTCGTCACTTGTATTTGTTTCACTTGATCTTGGTTCATTAGGTCCCGGTTCTGTAGGGCCGTGTGTTGGTTTAGCCTCAGGTTCTTCTTGTTTCTTCTCTTTGTTTTCATCACTTGTATCTGTTTCACTTGATCCTGATTCATTAGGTCCTGGTTCTGTAGGGCCGTGTGTCGGTTTAGGCTCAGGTTCTTCTTGTTTCTTCTCTTTGTTTTCGTCACTTGTATTTGTTTCACTTGATCTTGGTTCATTAGGCCCTGGTTCTCTAGGGCCATGTGTTGGTTTAGGCTCAGGTTCTTCTTGTTTCTCTTCTTTGTTTTCGTCACTTGTATCTGTTTCACTTGATCTTGGTTCATTAGGTCCTGGTTCTGTAGGGCCATGTGTCAGTTTAGGCTCAGGTTCTTCTTGTTTCTCTTCTTTGTTTTCGTCACTTGTATTTGTTTCACTTGATCTTGGTTCATTAGGTCCTGGTTCTGTAGAGCCGTGTGTTGGTTTAGCCTCAGGTTCTTCTTGTTTCTCTTCTTTGTTTTCGTCACTTGTATTTGTTTCACTTGATCCTGATTCATTAGGTCCTGGTTCTGTAGGGCCGTGTGTTGGTTTAGGCTCAGGTTCTTCTTGTTTCTCTTCTTTGTTTTCGTCACTTGTATTTGTTTCACTTGATCTTGGTTCATTAGGTCCCGGTTCTGTAGGGCCGTGTGTTGGTTTAGGCTCAGGTTCTTCTTGTTTCTTCTCTTTGTTTTCATCACTTGTATTTGTTTCACTTGATCCTGATTCATTAGGTCCTGGTTCTGTAGGGCCGTGTGTCGGTTTAGGCTCAGGTTCTTCTTGTTTTTCTTTGTTTTCGTCACTTGTATTTGTTTCACTTGATCCTGATTCATTAGGTCCTGGTTCTGTAGGGCCGTGTGTCGGTTTAGGCTCAGGTTCTTCTTGTTTTTCTTTGTTTTCGTCACTTGTATTTGTTTCACTTGATCCTGATTCATTAGGTCCTGGTTCTGTAGGGCCGTGTGTCGGTTTAGGCTCAGGTTCTTCTTGTTTCTTCTCTTTGTTTTCATCACTTGTATCTGTTTCACTTGATCTTGGTTCATTAGGTCCTGGTTCTGTAGGGCCGTGTGTTGGTTTAGGCTCAGGTTCTTCTTGTTTCTCTTCTTTGTTTTCGTCACTTGTATTTGTTTCACTTGATCTTGGTTCATTAGGTCCCGGTTCTGTAGGGCCGTGTGTTGGTTTAGGCTCAGGTTCTTCTTGTTTCTTCTCTTTGTTTTCATCACTTGTATCTGTTTCACTTGATCCTGATTCATTAGGTCCTGGTTCTGTAGGGCCGTGTGTCGGTTTAGGCTCAGGTTCTACTTGTTTCTTCTCTTTGTTTTCGTCACTTGTATTTGTTTCACTTGATCTTGGTTCATTAGGCCCTGGTTCTCTAGGGCCATGTGTCGGTTTAGGCTCAGGTTCTTCTTGTTTCTCTTCTTTGTTTTCGTCACTTGTATCTGTTTCACTTGATCTTGGTTCATTAGGTCCTGGTTCTGTAGGGCCGTGTGTCAGTTTAGGCTCAGGTTCTTCTTGTTTCTCTTCTTTGTTTTTGTCACTTGTATTTGTTTCACTTGATCTTGGTTCATTAGGTCCTAGTTCTGTAGGGCCGTGTGTTGGTTTAGCCTCAGGTTCTTCTTGTTTCTCTTCTTTGTTTTCGTCACTTGTATTTGTTTCACTCGATCCTGATTCATTAGGTCCTGGTTTTGGTTCACTTGGTCCTGGTTCTGTAGGTTCTAGTATTGGATTATGCATGGGTTCCTCTTTGCTATATTCATTTAAGTCTTTTCCTGATTCAGTCTTATTTGGTTCCAGTTCTTCTTGTATCTCTTTTTGTTTCTCTTCACTTACCTCTGACTTAGTTTCTCCAGTTTTACTTTCTCCTCGCTCACTTAAGCCTGGTTCAGTTGTGCCTGTGTCTTCTTGATTTGTTAAACTTTCACTTGGCTCTGGTTTGTTTAAACCTGATTCAGTAGGTTCTTGCATTTGTGAAGGTTCTAGGTCTTTTTGTCCTGGTTCACCTGGCTCTTCTGTTGGTTCATCTGATCCTGACTCACTTAATCCTGGTTTGGCTATTAGTTCTTTTTTAATTAATCCTGGTTCACTTGGCTCTGATTCCTTTAAGCCTAGTTCAGTAGACTGTTGTATTGATGTAGATTCTGGTTCTTCTTGTACCACATCATGTTTCTCTGTTAAACCTGTTTCATCTAATTTCGGTTCACTTTCTTGCATCTCCTTTTCCTCATTTGCCGCACCACTCTCTCCACCACCTTGTCCTTTCATGTTTTGACCCTGGTTACCATGACTACAATCACAGTGTCCCACGTTGATGATGTCACCAATAAGTGTTGGACCAGGGAAGTCCACACTGACCACTCCCAAACAGCGTTTTTTCACTTGCTGCATTTTAACCACTGTATCAATTTTCTCATTAACTTTCAACGCCCATTTTTTAGCATTATCCAAGTATGACATGGACTTTTCAGTGACAACAATATAACTTTGACACAATGTAGACTCAATCTGTTCCAATGTTCTATCAATGTTTTTCAGTTCACCGTTTTCTAGTAAGTACGATTTCTTCCTATCCACCCCCAAATGTAGCATGTTGCTCCTAACTAGCACTATTTTACCTCGTACTTGCCCCAAATTTGGCATGGACAAATCCTCCCAAATTTTACTTTGAAACTTCTCTATCGTTTTCTTGACAATTCCCAGAACAGTGTCTTTTAAAAGCCCACGTATCTTGATTTTCATCAGTACCATCTCACTAGGATAGTCTTGTAGATATTTCAAAACGATCTCAAAAACTTCATCAAGCGTCATGTGTTGCTTGAACTTCCAGTGGCTATCCCGCACTTGGGCTGTTTTTTGTCCGGGTTGCCAGATACCGACGTATATATCAAGGTATCGAACTCCTGCCTTCAGCTGCTCCTCCAAAGTCCAAACCTGGCACACAGCGAGCACTCCTCCAAATCGGGACAAACTTTCGTGAGTCCCAGGAATCGTAATCCCAGAAAGTAACACATCATCAGGTACAGAAGACATCCATTTCAGGTTAAAAGAGCTGCTGTCAAGGTGCTTTTTATCATTGAATATTCCAAGTTTAGTTAGCTCAGGTTCATTTGACCCTGGTTCATTTGATCCTGATTCATTTGGTCCGGGTTCATTTGACTCTGGTTCAGTTGACCCTGGTTCAGTTGATCCTGGTTCAGCTGGTCCTGGTTCAGTTGATTCCAGGGATATCTCATCATTGGACATTTCTGAGCCATAGGCGAACCTCGATCTGAAAACATATTGATTAAGCATGTTACATCACTTTATAGCTGTTAAATCCTGTATTGTTGTTGTATTGTTGTTATGAATGTTTATTTAATTTATTTTTCATTTTCATTTACTTTTTGTACTTTAAATTACCTTGTGTACCAATACTGTTCCACTTATCCCCCTAAACTTTAACTGAGATAGAGACAGGTCCAAATGTCTTTAGCTAATCTGCAGAAGCTGAGGTGTGTTCAGATAACACTAGATATAAGCAGGTTCAACACGTGTAGATGTAGATTTCTTTTGAACATGATAAATGGTCTTTAGAAACATGGAGGTGCACATCTTGGAATACCACCACATTGCATCACATAGACAACAAGTGATTTTGAGCTCTGGAGAGAACGACGGGTATTAGCAGTGAGAGAGAGACAGATGTTAGCAGTGATAGATCGACGGATATTAGCTGTGAGAGTGACAGATATTAGCAGTGAGAGAACGACAGGTATTAGCAATGAGAGAGACAGGTATTAGCAGTGAAAGAGAGACAGATAATAACAATGAAAGAGAGACAGGATTAGCAATGAGAAAGAGAGAGAGAGACACGGTATTAGCAGTGAGAGAATGACAGGTATTAGCAATGAAAGAGACAGGTATTAGTAGTTAGAGAACAACAGGATAAAGCAGTGAGAGAATGACACGTATTAGCAGTGAGAGAGAGACAGATGTTAGCAGTGATAGATCGACGGATATTAGCTGTGAGAGTGACAGATATTAGCAGTGAGAGAACGACAGGTATTAGCAATGAGAGAGACAGGTATTAGCAGTGAAAGAGAGACAGATAATAACAATGAAAGAGAGACAGGATTAGCAATGAGAAAGAGAGAGAGAGACACGGTATTAGCAGTGAGAGAATGACAGGTATTAGCAATGAAAGAGACAGGTATTAGTAGTTAGAGAACAACAGGATAAAGCAGTGAGAGAATGACACGTATTAGCAGTGAGAGAGAGACAGATAATAACAATGAAAGAGAGACGGGATTAGCAATGAGAAAGAGAGACGGTATTAGCAGTGAGACAACAACAGGTATTACCAGCGCTCAAATGTGTGAATGAAACCAAAAACAATTCCAGTTCTATTTTTTAATAGCATATTGACACTAAAATATTTTAAATGTTTAGATATGTGCTTTTTGAATCCTGCTACATTGATCCAACTTTGAAAATATTGGTTGGTTTTCAGTGATGATGTCATACTCCCACGTGAGCACAGACACAGTTCTATTGATCACACTGTACTTCACCATGAAACACCCAAAATACATGTTGAACCTGATCATTTCTAACAGTAACTAGACCCAAGAACTGTGTTACGGCACACATCTGAATTTGACCATGATTTCTTCTGTGTTAAATATGATTGGCCTGTAGAATGTGGTGATGTCATAGTGAATATTCTGTTACTTACATAAAAATAACGCAAATCAAAATGCAGATGTTCATTCTTGTGTTTAGTCCAGCTCCACACTAAAGCCTTGTGCTCTTTTCCTGTTCGCCGCAGATAGCTGTCTGTGGTGGAACAGTCGCACTGCTCCAGATAAAACCTCGTTTACATGAGTCTAATCTTTATGGAAAGTGGAGAATATTTGACTTGTAATGTAACAGGCACATAGGTGTAGGTGTAGTGGAGTAATGCTGCTGTGAGACTGACAAACCTGAAACCCTATTGTTATGTCTTAAGTGTATTTATTTTGAGAATGTTCTCCAGGTGTCTGTGTAGAGTTTATGTGTTCTTCCTGTGTCTGTGTGGAGTCTGCATGTTCTCTCTGTGTCTCTGTAGAGTCTGTATGTTCTCTTGAGTTTGCATGTTCTCTCTGTGCCAGTAGGTCAAATCCTCCAGCTAAGGTCATCCTGACCAAGATTTGGAGATGTCACTGCTCCTGTCAGTTTCAACCCAGAGGCACTGAAGGATGTGTCAATGTCATATTCTTTGTGCAGAGAAAACGTCAAATGAAAAACAAAGGAGTTCAACTGTTTTATGTTTGTTTCATTAGCAGCTCCCGTCTGCCACTCCAAACTGTCTAAACATGATGTTTATTTTCTGTGGTCATGTTTTCCCTCATGCTCTGATCCTACTGGCTGCTGTGGGCTCATGCCAAGCTTATCTGGACCAATCACCTTTGGCCCTGGTCTGTGTCTGACCATCTGCTGTGGGTCCAAATCTGCCTAAGGATTTAACCTGCTCCAGAAGAACACAGCAGAAGAGAACAACTACTCCCAGAGGAACAACTGCTCCCCTGAGGAACACAGAGGAGGAGAACAACTGCTCCCCAGAGGAACACAGAGGAGGAGAACAACTGCTCCCCAGAGGAACACAGAGGAGGAGAACAACTGCTCCCCAGAGAAACACAGAGGAGGAGAACAACTGCTTCCCGGAGGAACCCAGAGGAGGAGAACAACTGCTCCCCAGAGGAACACAGAGGAGGAGAACAACTGCTCTCTTTATCTCCTCATTCTCTGTGTGTGTATTTGTTTTGATAATGGCTTCATGTGTTAACGTCATGTTTTGTATTTTGTTTTAATGGATGGTCAATTTTGGATTTTTTGGACATTTTGTAAAAGACGCTTCAAGATTTTGCATGTCATACTTCTGTGCTGATATCAGAGGTGGGTAGAGTAACTAGAGGAGAGTACTCGAGTAATACTGCTTTAGATTACTGTTATTCAGGACGTAGTAATCATGCAGAGACCCAGATAACAGTTATGTGGACTGGGGCACATATTACATTGTTATTCACTTTATTCTTTAGACCGGAGCCTGTGCACGTTTGTGGAGAGCACATTACAACATGTGACTATAGCGTAAACAAAGCTAAACTCACAAAGGGAGGAGGGCATCTGACACACAGGGAGGGCATCTGACACACAGGGAGGGCATCTGACACACAGGGAGGACATCTGACATACAGGGAGGGCATCTGACACACAGGGAGGACATCTGTCACACTGGGAGGGCATCTGACACAAAGGGAAATGTTTGTAGAGTCTAAAGTACAGGGTTAGCAGCTTTACACAGAATAAGACAGTTGTTCCACTCAAAGCCCAAATTGCTCCTCATCTCTGCTCAAATTTTTTCTAGACTTTCAAAACTTGAAAATGTCAATGTGCGCTCTGCCTCTGCTCTTCATAAATCTTGGAGGAGAGATGCTCTACATTCTGGAACAGCGTTTACAGAACACGCCTGCAGATGGCACCGACAAAGGTATGAACACGAAACCCTCCCTCAGACACAGCTCGTAAACCTGTCTGTTTCACCTCTGGCTCATCAAATAAGATGTCGGTCTGGTTTTGCTGTAGGGCTGTGGACAGATGGAGACCGCCGGAGAGGTAACAACACCTAACCTAACTCTGACGCTAACCCTGGCCCTAATACAAGCCTAACCCAACCATACCCCAACCCTAACCATACCATAACCCAACCCTAACCCAACTATAGCCCTAACCCAACCCTAACCGTACCATAACCCACATGAGTCAAATTCAAGGCCCGCGGGCCAAACGTGGCCCTCTACATCATTTTATGTGGCCCTCGACAGGTATGATGGTCTTACAATCTCTATTTATCAGGAGATACGCAGTTACACAGCCATATTTTTACATCTAGGTAAATGCATATGCAATATTTGTAACTTGAATAAGTAATAAATACAGAAACAGTTAATTAAAGAGTTAAAAAATGTGTTAGATTTATTTTACATTTGGCCCTTTGAGAGCAGCCATTTTGCTGATGTGGCCCTGGGTGAAAATGTGTTTGACACCCCTGCCGTAACCCAACCATAAAACCCAACCTTAATCCAAACCCAACCCTAACCCAGCATTGACTTTAACCCAACCCTGACCCTAATCCAACCCTAACCCAACTGTAACCCAACTGTAACCCAACCTCAACCCAGCCCAACCCTAACTTAATCCTGACCCTAACTCTTACCCAACCTTAACCCAACACTAACCCTAACAACACAGAACATAAACACAACATGCAAATCCAGAAGGAAAAATCTAAAATTTAAATTCAAAATAAACCACAAAGGTCATGACTGAGAGAGAGATTTTCACTGAGCTTTGAAAAATATTAAAAAGGACTATTGGACTAAACCTGGACTAAACCTGGTATTTTGTTTACAGTTCTGAACGACATTGTGGGCACACTGTTCAGCAAAGCATTCTTGGATGAGCTGTTTAAACCACAGCAGTTGTATTCTCACAGAACGATGAAGACTGTTCTGTCCAGACTGGCCCAAGGATCCATCATGAGACTCAACCCAGCCTCCATGGACCGGGTAAGGACCAGAACGGGTGTTAGGGTTGGACTGGTGAGGACCAAACCGGGTAAGGACCAGACTAGATAAGGACTGGACCGCGTAAGGACCAGATGAGGTCTGGACATGATTGTCCAATCAGATTTGTTTATTTTAGTGACACATGTGAAATGAAGGAGCTCATTGGTCACCATCATACTTAACAAAATCAAATTTCTCTCACCTCAGATGAACAGAGTGTAGGTCCCCAGCGTAATTTTTGTCCTTTCCTTTTTCTTGTGAGCAGCCATATTTGTTTTTATACGGACGAGCCATGGGCGTCCCTAATTGGCTAATCTACCTGACAATCACGACCATCTGACCACCATTGGCCAGGCAGTGTATAAGACTGTAGAGACTGGATTTAGACCAGGTTTGGACTAGGTATAAATTGGGTACAGATTGGGTTTGGACCGGATATACACTGGATATAAGCCAGGTTTGGATCGGGTATAGACCGGGTAAGAGGTAGGGCTGGGACAAGCCCTGAATTGCAGTGTAAAGAATGAATATGCAGCATGTCGTATAAACATGTGCGTTACCAGAACGGCCATCGTGATGCTGCTGTTGTTGTTGCTGTTGATATTTTGAGCTCAGCTCTTGTGAAACAGGTCAGACAGTTCAGCCCTCCCATCCTCTTGTATCCTATGTGTCAGATGCCCTCCCATTCTCCTGGTGCCCTCCCAGATCTTACAATGTGTCCGATGCCCTCTGAGATGTAGTAGTGTGTCAGATGCTCTCTCAGATTGTTGTTGTTTTTGTTTATGTTTTTATTTATGTTTTTTGTAGTTGTATGAGTTGATAGTGATGACATTGAAGTACCAAGTGATCCTTTGCCCTCGGCCCAGAGACCTGCTCCTGATTTCCTACAATCATCTGGACTCAACCAAACGCTTGGTCCAAGACACACCTGGAGTCCTCAACCAGGTCCATGAAGCCCACCGCAGGGTCATTGAGGTACTAAAAACTAAACCAGGACTAAAGCAGGATTGAACTGGGACTGAACCAAGATTAAAGCAGGACCAAACCAGGACCGAACCAGGACCGAACCAGGACCGAACCAGGACCGAACCAGGACCGAACCAGGACCGAACCAGGACACTACTGTTTTTAAAAGCTAAATATTGATATTGACATATGGGTTATCGGCCATAGTAGCAGGAAAAATGTGGGATATCAGAAAGTATTGGCCTGTCCCTCATGTCTCTGATATTGTCGGCCTGTCCCTCATGTCCCTGATGGTATCAGCTCGTCCCTTATGTCTCTGATGGTTTTTTCTGTGGTCTTCAGGCTTACACTCGTCTGCCTCCTGGAGAACTGCAGCTCCTCAGACAAACTCTGCTCAACTTTTGTGAGGACTTCCACATCAGAGTAAGTCAAAATTCAGGATTTCAAATTTTATATTTGGTGTTTACTCCAAACTCTATTTCTATTACTGTTTCAGGTCTCGCTGTTCCTGAAGAGTCAAATCCAAAACCCAAACGGTCGATTTGTTTTAGCCACAAGTGGACCAGTGCCTCAGGGAGTGGAGGTGCCAGGACTCATCAGGTCTAAACCAGGACTAAACCAGGACTAAACCAGGACTAAACCTGGTCTAAACCTGGTCTAAACCAGTACTGAATATGTCTGTAGAATGTTAGCTCATTTGCATATGTCTGAAGAATGTTTTTCTTTAAATGTTTTCACTTTAAACTGGAGCTGTCATATGCAAATGAACCCAGGAGGCAGCGCTGAGTAAACCATGAGCTCTTAAAGGCACAGGTTCAGTTTAAAGGATCTATGTGTATACTGCCTCCTACCGTTTAACAAAGGTACTACAATCACATCTGAACCTGAGCCTTTACCTGAAGAAAGAGGACTCATACTCAGTATATGAACAAACTTCATGTGAAAGAATCGCCAAAATTTCAGTCACTGAGCTGCAGAGGCTGCACTAGCACTGAGTCATGCTTGGCTGTAGGAGCTGAGGTTTTGTTAGTGACTATTCAGATCAGAGAGAGGCATTTTAGTTTTAAACCAACTGGATTTCATCATTGACGCTGGCAGTGGGAGTGATGTGAAGCTCATTCTGCTTTCTGTTTGGATAATCGTCTTAAATTAAAACACTAGATTATTACATAAAAAAATCATGTCATGGCCAACGTTTTTGTCATTAAGAATAAATCAGCTTTAGAGTTGTTAGAAGTAGAAGTTCTGTTTGATTTGAACAGTTTCACCTGGCCTCTGGGGTCACGGAGAGGTCGTCTCTGGGGTCACAGAGACATCATCCCGGGGGGGTCACGGAGAGGTCGTCTCTGGGGTCACGGAGACGTCATCTCAGAGGTCACAGATAGGTCACTTTCATGTTTATGTTGTGCAGAGTGTTCGACTGCAGAGGCCGAGAGGTGCAGCGTTGTGAGTTTCCTACAGGGGGCGACTACATCAGTCCAACCAGAGAGGGCAGTTTTGACCTGTATGGAGACAGAGTCCTCAGGCTGGGGTTAAACATGTGAGTTTCTCTGTAACATCTGACCTGCTCTGCTCCTCCTCTCTGCCCCTCTTCTTTGCTCCTCTCCTCTTCTGCCCCTCTCCTCCTCTGTTCCTCTTCTCCTCTACTCCTCTCCTGTGCTCCTCTATTCTCCTGCTCATTTGACCCTCTGCTCCTCTCCTTTTCTCCTCTGCTCCTCTACTCCTCTCCTTCTCTGCTTCTCCCCTCCTTTACTCCTATCCTCCTGTACTCCTCTCCTCTGTTCCTCTCCTGCTCATTTGACCCGCTGCCCCTCTCCTCTGCTCCTCCTCTCCTCTACTCCTCTCCTCTGACTCTCTGTTTCTCTCCTGCTCCTCTGACCCTCTGCCCCTCTCCTCTGCTCCTCCTCTCCTCTGCTCCTCTCCTCTGCTCCTCCTCTCCTCTGCTCCTCCTCTCCTCTGCCCCTCTCCTCTGCTCCTCTCCTCCTCTACTTTTCTCCTCCTCCTCCTCCTCCTCTCCTCTGCTCCTCTCTTCCTCTGCTCCACTCCTTCTCTGTTCCTCTTCTCCTATGCTCTCCTTCTATGCTCCTCTTGTCTTACCCTCTTTGTATCGTGTCCATAAAATTTGTCTGGGAAATAAATCCTGAAACGTGTCAGAACAGAGACTTTAATGACAGGTGTGATTTTTGTTTGTGAGACAGATACAGCAGTGTGAGCCCTGAGGAGACGCACACCTCCAACACAAAGGTAACCACGCCCACGCCCACGTCCACACCTTCACCCACACCTTCACCCACACCTTCACACACCCATGCCCTCACCCACAAACACAAACACACACACACCCATACCCACCAGTCACAACTATTAGCACCTGGGAACAGAAATCACATCTTAACTGAGCACAATCCATTCTACCTAATCGTGGTTTAGTCCTGGTCTAGTTCTGATCTAGACCTGGTCTAGTACTGGTTTATTCCTGGTTCAGTCCCGTTCTAGTCCTGGTATAGTGCTGGTCTAGTCTTGGTTTAGTAATTTTTACATTTTCCTCACTGCAGACAGAGTCCAGACCGGTTTTCTTGGCCAAAGAGGAGCTGAACCTTCTGTCACGGCTCATGGGGACGCTCAAGTCCGAGTCCGAGACTGGGTCTAGACCTGGTCCAGAGAAGAGTTTTAGGATCAGCCTCTTCCCCAGCGACCAGGAAGTGGATGAAGTGTAAGCATTTTACCTGAGGTCATTGAGGCAGTTAGAATTGAACCATCTCTGAAGGGAGCACACCTATGTCCTACTCCTTTTACTTTTTATCATATGCACATTTGTTTTAGCAACTTTTGGCAAATCAAATCCAAGTGTTTTGCCCAAGGACACAATGGTAGCAACACATGTTGAATCAGCACTGTCTATTCACACATGTAGAGATTTACTCCAGCAATTTTTCAACCAAAGCCTCATTAATTATTGGCTTATTTATTGTTCCCAGAGGAGCAGAGGGAGGAGCAGAGGAGTTTTTGGGCGGAGTCATCCACATCCAGGCCATGCAGGTAAAAACATAAAAATTCATTGTTCATTTTGTTTTCATTTTAAAGTAATATTTTAGATTTGAATGACTCCTTTTGTACATGTCTTTTGTTTATCTTCAGGATGTGGCTGCCGCCTCAGAGCTGGCTCAGATCCTGGGACAGTTCACAGAAAAACAAGAAAAACAAGAAAGTGAAAGTGAAACCAAAGGGGCCGAGCTGCTGGCCCTCATGGATGAGCTCGAATGAACTTCATCATTATTAAATCTGTTCTGTTCAGATCTTTAACCATATTCTAGTCGTTTCTTCTCTTTGAGTTTCTTTGTTTTCTTGTTGGGTGATTCTTAGGATTTGGCAGTGTCATGTAACTACGATTGTGTCATAGAGCAGACACAACAGTTTTATTAAATGAATTAAACATAAATATGTTGGATTTTAACTGAGCAACATTTATAAATGTGATTTGACAAATAAAAAACTCTTTTTTTATTTTATATTTATGTGTCTGTATATATATGGTGTGTGTGTGTGTGTGCGTGTGTGTGTGTGTGTGTGTGTGTGTGTGTGTGTGTGGGTGCGGGTGGGTGGGTGTGTGTGTGTGTGGGGGGGGGGGGCTTCATCCTCATCTGTAGCTAAACTGTATTAGGGGAACGTCACCTGTTGTTCTCGTGCAGCAGGGGGCGCCATTGTTCTGTTTTGAACGTGCTTGATCCTGCGCACATATGACATCATCACGCAGCTCTTCCTGGTTCGTGCTCGTGCTTCTTGTGGGAAAACTTCACTTGTTTTCATCCTTAACATCGTCTCTTTTTTTTGTCTGATCGGCACGAGCGTTACTGCACTTCCTCCTCGTGCACGCGGGTCGTCACTTCAGGAACAGTGCACGTGCAGTGTGACGTAAAGGTGCAGATTCAGATATTTTATTTTTAGATTTAGATCTGTTAGATTCATGTGTATTTTAGTTATATGTGCGTGTGAGCGGGCCACACCGGCTCTGTCTGTGTTCAGGTTGTTGTAAAAGTGTTCTACCGGCGGAGGCGTTGTTTGCATTAGACCCATCCTTTAGTGCGGTCTTTCAAACTGGGGGCACGGGGGTTTCTTCTGGTGGGGCTCACCGGGTCCTGTGTCATTTTAAGATATATTTTTGTAGATAATTTTCATGTTTTCAGGGTCTGTCTGTTACAGTTTAGGCTTTGTTTAGTCCAGGTTCAGAGATGGAAGAACACTATGAACATGTGTTTAGAAAACACTCCATACTCAAATTAAAATGTATTTGGTAAAGTGTTCAGATACTTGGGTCAGTTGAAGTACTGTGTTCTGAATATTACAAAGATTAAAAAAAACAAAAAAAAACAACTACTGTTTGTTTCACTGTTCTGCAGTAATGTATGTTTAATTACAGGAAAATCTCACCACTGTGAGATCACACCACAGTCTCACTGATTTTGTGCAGCTAAAGACAAAATTACAGATGAAATGCCCCCATGTATCCATTAGAGTTTATAAAAGTAACTTTACTCTGAAACCACCAAATGAAAGCGTAACTAGAGTAACAGAATACAGTTAATCTAAATGAGTACTCAGAACCTTGTGGTTTTCACTGATGTTCTTACAGAAGTATAGAAATATAAATCTATTTTTTGACAGGAATGTTCCAGAGTATGTGCATGTCCCTTAGCCATCCAGACCTGAATCATAGTAAAAGCCAAAAGTAAAATCTGTCAAACTGGACAAACAACGTTTTTAACGTCTTCACTTCTAACTTTTGTCCAGTTGACAGATTTTACTTATGGCTTTTACTGTGTTCTAGAGTATGGCATTATTGCATTAATTCATTTGCAGGTGTCTTTTTCCATTGCAAAATAAATGCATGCATTCTTACCTTGAGTGTTTCACATTTCAGAACATGTTTGTACAGATTTAAACTACAATGTTAGCAGCTCTTATGCATAATACATCCCCATGGATATACAGGGAGGGTACTCAGTTACAATTCTTGAGTAACATTTTGAAGAAATTGTACTTTTCAGTTACTTTTCTAGCAGCATACTTTTACTTGAGTAATATATAGTACAGAGTAACAGTACTCTTACTCAAGTAAAAGTTGTGGTTCCTCTTCCCACTGTGAGTAAGTCTAAAGTGACTTAATGTTGACAATATGAAATGATTTGAACGTTTGTGTTTCTTGCACTACTCAAGTAAGAATAGCTCTGTAAGTTACTCTTACTTGAGTAGTACTTTTCCCAAATACTTTTTACTCTTGGTTTAGTAATGTCTTGTCCACTACTTCTAGTTGAGTAATATTATTTTGAGTACATTTTTGACTACTCTGCACCTCTGTACTTATAAAAAATTCAGTCTTTGTTATTTGCTGATTGTGTCTGTTCAAATGTGTGATTTTGAGTTGATTCTGGTTCATCTTGGGGCCCTGACTCCCTAATGATTCCCTGACGATTCTCTCTTGATTCCCTCTTCTGTCTCAGAGTCTCTAATGGCCCCAGAGGAGGAGGGCCCTGGCTCCTCCTCAGTCTTCGGGGAGGTGTGTAACTCCATTCGTGAGCGCAGTATCGCGGAGAACAGCTTGGTGGTGCTGTTGCAGGGCGTACAGGGTCACGTGACCACGGTGGAGTTAAGGGACGAGAGCTGGGCGCGTGGTAGAGTGGTTAACGTGGATGCCTTCATGAATATCCGACTGTGTGAGGTGGAGTTCAGAAACCGGACAGGAAAAGTGTGTGAGCTGCAGGACCTGTTCATCACCGGGAGAAACGTCAGGTACGACATTGAGGACCCAAACTGCACCCAAACACTACACCAGCAGGGGGAGCTCAGGCAACAAACTACTATTTATGCAGAAAAAAGGAGGAGGGAACAAAGTGTTTATACAGTGCCTGGTCAAAAAAAAAAAAAAAAAGTCACCACCAAAAAAGGTCACACAGTCTAATATTTGGTTTGACCGCCTTTAGCTTTGCTTACGGCATGCATTCACTGTGGCATTTTTTCGAAAAGCTTCTGCAATGTCACAAGATTCATTTCCATCCACTGTTGCGTAAATTTTTCATCAAGATGTTGCATTGATGATGGTCAAGTCGGACCGCTGCACAAAGCCTCCTCCAGCACATCCCAAAGATTCTCAGTGGGGTTAAGGTCTGGACTCTGTGGTGGACAATCCATGTGTGAAAATTATGTCTCATGCTCCTGAACCACTCACAATTTGAGCGCAATGAATCCTGGCATTGTGATCTTGGAATATGCCCGTGCCATCAGGGAAGAAAAAAATCCATTGATGGATGATGAACCTAGAGCTGACCAACTGCAGGAGGCTATTTGTTTAGTTAAATCCAGGTTGTGACTTTTTTTTTGGCCAGGTAGTGTATATATGTGTGTATATACACGAGGGTCATTCAATAAATAAGGTGAATTTTTCGGTATAAGGACTTTTAATACAGTTAGAAGCTTACTTTTTTGTTTGTTTTACTTGTTTTTCACATGGATTTAATTTCTTTTGCTGATAAAAAAAAAAAACTTTGAGAGATGGCCGACCAAGAAGCATGCTCCAGGATTGAACAGCGGTCAGTTATCAAGTTTTTGGATGGTGAAGGTGCAAACCCGTTGAAATTCATAGGAGAATGTCAACTGTTATGTTCCCAGGCCTACCTTCATCCTCAACACTGCTCTGTCCTTCTTTAAACACTTTATCCCACTTGTAGACATTTTTTTGGCTGAAACATGTGGCACCATACACAGTTGACATTCTCCTATGAATTTCAACGGGTTTGCACCCTTCAGCAACCAAAAACTTGATAACTGACCGCTGTTCAATCCTGGAGCATGCTTCTTGGTTGGCCATCTTTGTTAATCGCCAAAACTCTCAAATTTTTTTTTTAATCTGCAAAAGAAATTAAATCCATGTGAAAAACAAACAAACAAAAAAAGTACGCTTCTAACTGTATTAAAAGTCGTTATACCAAAAGAATTCACCTTATTTATTGAATGACCCTCGTGTATGTATGTGTGTGTGTATATATATATATATATATATATATATATATATATATATATATATATATATATATATGCGCCATTACAAAGCGGTGTAGGTGTAGGATCCTCCAGAGCAGGGGTCTCGCACTCAAATTATCTGGGGGCCGCAGGAGGCTGGGCCACATCAGGCTTTCCACAAAAAAGCTTTGTTAAAATCTTTTCAAAAGTCATTGCTGTTTTCACCATACATGAGGAAATATGCCAATTCTTGTGGATTTTGTGGATATACATTGTTATTTGTTGAATCTTTTGTGACGGGAGTACACAGCACGAGTGACATGTGTTTGGGATTTACCGATTTGGCGAAACCTTCTACACGCAACATGTTAATGCCAAACTAACATTAATTTGTCATATTGTCCTGCGGGCCACAAAATATTGTCTCGTGGGCCGCAAGTGGACCCTGGGCCGCAAGTTTGAGACTCCTGCTCCATAGGCTTGCAGTTATGCATACACCTTCTATTCAGCCACCCTTAACCAAGGCTCACAAGCAGAAACCGTCCCAGTGGACCCAGAAATACATGAAGACTAATTTTCAAACAGTCTTGTTCACTGATGAGTGCCGTGTAACCATGGATGGTCCTCCTGGATGGAGTGGTGGATGGGCACCATGTACCAACAAGGCTGCGATGTCAGCAAGGAGCTGGCGGAGTCAAAGAAGAACCATACTTTCTGTAGCAAAATCATCTTCGCTCTATATATATATAATTTATATACACAGTGGGGCAAAGAAGTATTTATTCAGCCACCAATTGTGCAAGTTCTCCCACTTAAAAAGACGAGAGAGGCCTGTAATTTTCATCATAGGCACACTTCAACTATGAGACAAAATGAGTAAAAAAAAATCCAGAAAATCACATTGTCTGTTTTTTAAAGAATTCATTTGCAAATTATGGTGGAAAATACGTGGTCAATAACAAAAGTTCATCTCAATACTTTGTTATTTACCCTGTTGGCAATGACAGAGGTCAAACGTTTGCTGCAAGTCTCCACAAGGTTTTCACACACTGTTGCTGGTAGTTTGGCCCATTCCTCCTGCAGATCTCCTCTAGAGCAGTGATGTTTTGGGGCTGTCGCTGGGCAACACGGACTTTCAACTCTCTCCAAAGATTTTGTATGGGGTTTAGATCTGGAGACTGCTAGGCCACTCCAGGACCTTGAAAGGCTTCTTACGAAGTCACTCCTTTGTTGCCTGAGTGGTGTGTTTGGGATCAATGTCACGCTGAAAGACCCAGCCATGTTTCATCTTCAATGGCCTTGCTGATGGAAGGAGGTTTTCACTCAAAATCTCACAATACATGGCCTCATTCATTCTTTACTTTACATGGATCAGTTGTCCTGGTCCCTTTGCAGAAAAACAGCCCCAAAGCATCATGTTTCCACCCCCATGCTTCACAGTCAGTATGGTGTTGTTTGGATGCAACTCAGCATTCTTTCTCCTCCAAACACAAGTGGATCATCCAAATGTTCTCTAGCAAACTTTAGACGGGCCTGGACCTGTACTGGCTTAAGCAGGGGGACACGTCTGGCACTGCAGGATTTGAGTCCCTGGTGGTGTAGTGTGTTACTGATGGTAGCCTTTGTTACTTTGGTCCCAGCTCTCTGCAGGTCTTTCACTAGGTCCCCCCGTGTGGTTCTGGGATTTTTGCTCACCGTTCTTGTGATCATTTTGACCCCACAGGGTGGGATCTTGCGTGGAGTTGATTTCTTCACACCAAGCTGCTTACCTTCTGCAGATTCAGTGTTCCCAGCCTGGTGCAGGTCTACATTTTTATTTCCGGTGTCGTTTGACAGCTCTTTGGTCTTGGCCATAGTGGAGTTTGGAGTCTGACTGTTTGAGGTTGTGGACAGGTGTCTTTTATACTGATAATGAGTTCAAACAGGTGCCATTAATACAGGTAACAAGTGGAGGGCAGAGGAGCCTCTTATACTTATTTTACAGAGGAATTTACCAATTAATTCATTAAAAATCCTACAATGTGATTTGCTGGATTCTTTCTCCCCATTCTGTCTCTCATAGTTGAAGTGGACCTATGATGAAAATGACAGGCCTCTCTCATCTTTTCAAGTGGGAGAACTTGCACAATTGGTGGTTAACTAAATACTTTTTGCCCCATTGTGTGTATGTATATATGTGTGTATGTATATGTATGTATATGTATGTACCGGTGTGTGTGTGTGTGTGTATATATATATATATATATATATATATATATATACACATCTTAATTTTTTGTATTGTGGTTTTCAGACATCTAGATGATATCATACTTCCAATACATTGGCATCAACATTTTTATTATAATATTGTGTTTTTAAGCTACTATCTATCCCCTTCCCCTCATTTGGCCTTTGTTCAGACTCACCTGTGCTCTCTGCTCTTCCTCCAGCCAAAGCAGTAGTACGTAGATAGACGTAGCTAGTGGTGGAGTGTGAGAATACAATAGGGGCGGGGCAGTTTAATTATGATTGTTGCTTTAAAGTGACATAATAGGACACATCTGACCTGGTGTGTGGTGTCCTCAGGTACGTGCACATCCCAGACCACCTGGACATCTTAAAAACCATCCAGGACCAGATCAAACGGATCCACCGAGTCCGGAATTTCGGGAAGGAGGGAGGAGGGCGCAAAGAATTCGCCAAGAGCAAGAAATAAAACCCAAAGTGAGGGACAGGGCTTCAGGACAGAGAGTGGACGCAGCCTGACGCTGACCGCCATGTCGACCTGCAGCTGACCTCCATGCTGACCTTCAGCTGAGCACCATGCTCACATACATCTGACCGCCGCTCACATACATCTGACCACTGACTTTATGTTATAGTTCGGAGTTTTTCTGTTCCAAAGATCAAAGTTGTGTTGCAGCCGTGATTCATGGACAATGCCCCAAACACCTTTTTGTTTTGAATGTCGTCTGATTGTTAAGAACTAAACAAATAAACAAGTAAATAAATAGAAAAGAACAGCTCTGGTTTAACCTGAAACGAGTCAGAGCTCTCAGGTGAAGTTTGTGTAACTGTCAGGCTGCAGATGTGTGGACCTGGTTTAGTTCTGGTTTCGTCCTAGTTTAGTCCTGCTTTAGTCCTGGTTTAGACCTGCTTTAGTCCTGCTTTAGTCCTGCTTTAGTCCTACTTTAGTCCTGGTTTAATCCTGGTTCAGTCCTGGTTTAGACCTGGTTTAGTCCTGCTTTAGTCCTGCTTTAGTCCTACTTTAGTCCTGGTTTAATCCTGGTTTAGACCTGGTTTAGACCTGCTTTAGTCCTGCTTTAGTCCTGCTTTAGTCCTGCTTTAGTCCTGCTTTAGTCCTGCTTTAGACCTGCTTTAGACCTGCTTTAGTCCTGCTTTAGTCCTGCTTTAGTCCTGCTTTAGTCCTGGTTTAATCCTGGTTTAGACCTGGTTTAGACCTGCTTTAGTCCTGCTTTAGACCTGCTTTAGTCCTGCTTTAGTCCTGGTTTAGTCCTGGTTTAGACCTGCTTTAGTCCTGCTTTAGTCCTGCTTTAGTCCTGCTTTAGTCCTACTTTAGTCCTGGTTTAATCTTGGTTTAGACCTGGTTTAGTCCTGCTTTAGTCCTGCTTTAGTCCTACTTTAGTCCTGGTTTAATCCTGGTTTAGACCTGGTTTAGACCTGCTTTAGTCCTGCTTTAGTCCTGCTTTAGACCTGCTTTAGTCCTGCTTTAGTCCTGCTTTAGACCTGCTTTAGACCTGCTTTAGTCCTGCTTTAGTCCTGGTTTAATCCTGGTTTAGTCCTGGTTTTCTCTGTCAGTTTAAATAAACAAAAGTCACATTTTTTTATTCATAAAGTGGAACCATTTTTCAGCCCAAAGATATGAGTGTCGTCAGAAAACTTTAAGACAGAAGATTAATATGGCGTTTGTGGAGCCAGGACTAAACCAGGACTAAACAAGAATTATATGAAGTTACACAGGCCCCGCCCTCTGACATTATAACATCATCACCGTAGATTCAGTTGCTCAGAGCCACTGTTCTGTTTAACTGGAAAAGCTGAGTATCCAAAGGGAGGTGTCAAGACTCGGAAAATCTGACCACTGTAATATCTGACCACTGTAATATCTGACCACTGTAATATCTGACCACTGTAATATCTGTAAACAAAATCAAAGACGATAATACACATTAGTCATTGAAAACATAAGACCACAAACATGGAACGGCCTTTACAAAGAGGAGAGGCTGTGGGTTAGACTCCTGATCTGAGTGCAGTGTGAATGTTCTCCCTGTGTGAGTGTGGCAGAGTGGTTATCCTGTCTCCTCCCTCTCACCAGGAGGTTGTGGGTTAGACTCCTGATTGTTTTGCCTCTTATTTTTAAATGAGTTAAGATGAAGAATGTGAGGTATGTTTTTCCATGGGGTCAGGAGGAGGACAGGGCTGGAACAATAACCCTGGTCAAACGCAGCACTGACCCAGACACAGACCCAGTCTGTGACCTGGTGTCAGCTCTAACTGTTTAAAATGGGAATGTGTTGAATAGAGCTACAAAATGTAAGAAATAATGATGTGTTGGATTTATATAGTGCCTTTCAGGAGCAATCAGAAAAGTTACTTACTGCAGCTTTAAATTCTGGTATTTCCAAAGTTCTTGTGTAATTAGGATTGTCAGAAATATTGAAAATCCGATCCTAATCGATACTAACACTAGCATCAAAAGTAGACCCTCATTAGAGCAGGTATTGATATTACGCCAACTATGTAACATTTTTTGGTTGGGGGGGTACGTTACCATGGAGATGTTACTGTGTTGCCTGGAGTGTTCCACAGTAAGGCATTAAAAGTTTGTGTTGAACACTTATTCTATTGCAGATGTTTTAACTGATCAAAAATAACTTAACTGGTTAGGCTTAAACCGGGACTAAACCGGGACTAAACCGGGACTAAACCGGGACTAAACCGGGACTAAACCGGGACTAAACCGGGACTAAACTGGGACTAAACCGGGACTAAACCGGGACTAAACCAGGACTAAGCCGGGACTAAGCCGGGTCTAAACCAGCACTAAACCAGCTCTAAACCAGCTCTAAACTAGGACTAAACCAGGACTAAACCAGGACTAAACCAGGACTAAACCAGGTCTAAACCAGGACTAAACCAGGACTAAACCGAGACGAAACCAGGACTAAACCAGGATTAAACCAGGACTAAACCGAGACGAAACCAGGACTAAACCAGGATTAAACCAGGTCTAAACCAGGATTAAACCAGGTCTAAACCAGGTCTAAACCAGGACTAAACCAGCTCTAAACCAGCTCTAAACCAGGTCTAAACCAGGACTAAACCAGGTCTAAACCAGGATTAAACCAGGATTAAACCAGGTCTAAACCAGGTCTAAACCAGGACTAAACCAGGTCTAAACCAGGTCTAAACCAGGACTAAACCAGGTCTTTTCAGTCTAAGTGTGGACCTCAGTGTGATCGGAGGTTGGTTGTGTTTGTGTGAGTGGGACACTGGTCTGAGCTGCTCAAACCACAAAATGAAAGGTTCCACATGATTCATCGCCACGGTAACGCGCCCAGAATAGAACATATGGCCTTGCAAAAACACGCCATCAAAACACAACAACAAAACTTTTATAACAACAAAACTGCTCCTGAACTCTGAAAAAGCACTAAACCCATACAAAACCCAGACTGAACCAGTACCAAACCAGGACTAAACAAGGGCTAAACAAGGGCTACACCAGAACTAAAGCAGGACTAAATGAGAAACCTCTGCTCTCACACAAAGAGCTTTAATCTCAGAGGCCTGAGACTCAGAGTTGAGTCACTTTGTTATTTCCTGCTCCACCTTTTTTTCCTGCAACAAGACTGGACCAGGACTAAACCAGTCCTGGTTTAGATGTGAGAGTTAGACATTGGTCACAACATTCTTATACAAGAAAGTTGAGTAAAGTGTCAGGAAGCACACTTGTTTCAACTGGGATTGAACCTACAATCCTGTGGTTGTAAGGCACCAGCTGTACCCCCTGAGCCACTGTCACCACCACATGGTAGTTATGTTTTTATGTTTTTTATTTGTTTTGGTATGAACGGGGTGTTGGGAGAGGAGAGAGTTGGAAAGGAAGGGAGAGATGATAGAGTAGATTAGGGAATTGGGGAGAGAGAGTGGGAACAGAGAGGAGAGTTTGAAGGAGAGGAGGAGAGGAGGAAAAGGAGTGTCAGAATAGTTAAATGGGACGTCCTGAGACAGGCACAGACTCCACACTCAGAGACATAGAACTACTGAGCAACAAAACTGAACCAGGACTAAACCAGGACTAGACTAGGACTAAACCAGGTCTGAACCCGGTGTAAACCAGAATTGAACAAGGACTAGACCAGGGCTGAACCAGGACTATCCCTACACATGATGAATGAATACAGGATGAATAAACTACAGTTCTAAGAAAAGGTGAGTGACATTTTGAAACTTTTTGTTTTTTAAGAGAAAACTGAACAGAATGTGAATATGATGAATATGTGACATCATTAGATGAATGTGTGACATCATCAGCTGAATGTGTGACATCATCAGCTGAATGTGTGACATCATCAGCTGAATGTGTGACATCATCAGCTGAATGTGTGACGTCATCAGATGAATGTGTGGCATCATCAGCTGAATGTGTGACATCATTAGATGAATGTGTGACGTCATCAGGTGAATGTGTGATGTCAGATAAACGGTGTTTCTAGTGTTAAACGCTTTGATTTGTGTTTGTAATACTGAGGTCTCACTGTGTGACTTGTCCCTTCAGTTTATGTAACACTGGTGAGGTCCATCATGGCTCTGAACATGTCATTAAAAAAGTCTATTAATAAACACAATAAAATTATTTATACTTAATCAGTCAAAACAAAATCTTTCTAAAATGTTTTTTGCTCATTTCATAAACACAAGCATGAAGAGGACTGATGCTAGATTCAGATCTGGGTCCAGTCTGGTCTAGTTTGGGTTTAGTCTGATCTGGTCTGGTCCAGTCTGGTTTTGGGATCTGGCCTGGTCTGATCTGATCTCTGATGCTAAGCAGACTGCTGTTGTGTCCTTAGGCAAGACACTTCACCCACGCTGCCCAGAATGAATGTATGATTAATGCATTATTATTATTATTTTTCTTCACAAATTGTAAGAAATAAAATTATTTCTATTAATAAAGGCATAAATACTGTTCATTAGTGTAACCCATAGACTGTATATAAATGGATATAGGTCACCGTAACCTGCTAGCCACTGCGTTTCAAATAGGAAGTGATCATGATGCTATTCGGCTCCAATTCATTTTACACTGAAAAACTGTGGCCCCTCTAACTGCTGCTGTCAAGTTCATCATTTTCATCTTAAAATGTTCACATTAACCCGCTCTACACGTTCCTGGGATTTTTATTTCACTATTGTGTCCGTAAATCAAGATATGAAGATGAATAACAAATAAATCAGGCGCCTTCTTTCCCTGAGGTTGTTCGCGCTAGTGTTGGCAACAGGTTTGATTAACGCCCGCTCCCTGCTAAACCAATGGTACAGGCGGGAAGGGGTGTTACCTTCAACAGCTTTGCTCCCGATTGGCTCTTTGGTTGCTATGATACCCACAGTGAGAATTCCCGATATGGAACATGGCTCCAAATTGGCCCCTATAACGGCCTCATTTGAAGCCAAATGCTGTGGGTGACGTCTCACTCACTTAGTCCACGTCTTTATACAGTCTGGGGTGTAACTCAGTTTGTTAGTTTTACTCGGGCTTCAGTTCGTTAGTATAACTCAGACCTCAGTTCGTTAGTGCAGTGACGTGTCTTTAAAACACCAGTTTGAAGCAGCTCTTGTCTCTAAAAGTTTTACGAGCTCAGATCAGAGGAGCGCAGACTGCAGGAGGCTACTTTGGGCATGAGGCGGAGACGGTCTAAAGTTTGATCTTAAAGGGGAGGATGTGCAGTTTTATGACCCTGTTTAAAGGGACGGCCACAGAGAGGAGAGTGAGGGATTATGGGTAGTGTGTGGAAAAGTATTAAAGTAGACAGAAGAGACGGAGGAGGGATAAAAAAACACACACAGGAAGTGGAAGTTTAGAAAACCACAATATGAGAGTGTTTAAACCAGACATGACCATTGTGAGCGAGGCTGCAGCAAAACACAAACACCACAAGGATATTTAAAGGTGCACTGTGTAAGTTTTCTACTGAGGAGTCCACTGCTGGTCTCCATAGGAATGTTTCACTGTCTAGCATTAAACTTGTCCATAGCTTCTGTTTCATTACATGTGTTTTTATTGCTAAAAAAAAAGTGTTAAGAAACATGCAACTACAGCTGACCCTGGGTTGATTGGACGTGTCCTGGTGCAGATAAACAGCTCTTGAGGTCAAAATAAGTCTGCTGTGTGTTGTCTGTATCTGTCTGTATCTGATTATTTATTGTCTGAGGATCAGAAAGCGCGAAATTAGCATGCTAGTTGTTGTTAGCATTACCATGATGGTAAAACTCCGCTCTGGTCTCTGAGAGTTGTGAAAAGTGCTTATAAACTCATCACAGTGAATAATTAGGATGTTGCAGAAGTTAAGTGAGGTGTAACTCTGGACCACTGCTGTTTAAAATGAACTCATTCTGTTTTTGTTTTTGTTTTTTCATGTCTGTTTCTACTACAACTGCTCAACTTAAGTGCCACTTGTAGTAATAATAATTGTGAGAATGCACTTGTTTCTGTGTACTCCTGATAATATGTTTCTGAGGCTCTGGGACCACTGGGACCGGACTTGGACCAAATCCAGGACTTAGACCAGGATTAGGATCTGGTTTCAGGGTTCAGACTTTTAACTTTAAACTGTTTTTTATCAACAGGAAACGCCCTAAAGAAACGACAGTGTGGGAAAATACCTTTGAACAATCAGTGGTGGAAGATAATGAAGAACAAATTGTAAAGTACTGTACTTAAGTAGAATTTTTAGGTATCTGTACTTTACTTAAGTATATTTTACAGTGGATACATTTCACTTTTACTTCACTACATTTGAAAGCAGGTATCTGTACTTTCTACTCCACTATATTTTGAACTGGGACTGAAAAGTAAAAATTACTTTTTATTTGATGTGAGGAGTTATTTTTACCATGTTCAAATTTTCAAATTCAAACTTGGACTTGGATCAAATTAAAATAATTTTTAATCAGTAACACCACATTTACTCTTTAACAAAATCTGTGTGAAATACTTTTCCTTTTTACTCTTAAAGTACATTCTAAAACAGGTACTTTAATATTTTCATGTGATACTTTTTTGCCACTGTATCTGTACTTTTACTTAAGTTACAAAATTGAGTTCATCCACCACTGTGAACAATTAACATGAAGCTTCATTTACATGACGAGTGTCATTCAGAACAATTAAAGTATTGGTTCTACACAGTACTTCTATTTAAAAGTGAAACTGTGAAACGTGTGACCGGAGCAGTGACATCAAGAACCATTCTTATGAAGAGTCAGTGAATGCAGCTGGTACTGTGTTTTCAATAAGTCGTAAATTATACTCAAGTAATAGTACTGTTGCCTCAAAACAATTTCACTCAAGTAGAAGTAGAAAGTAAAAGTCCAAGAAATTACTCAAGTAAAAAGAAAAGTATGTGGTCTGAATAGTGTCTTTGTCCACTAGTGTATGAATGCGTGTGTGTGTGTGAGAATGTGTATACGTGAATGGGTGAGTGGTTCCTAGGTGTAAATCGCTGCTACTACTGCTACTACTGCTACTACTGCTACTACTGCTACTACTTACTTTTAGTACGTAAAAGCCAAAAGTAAAATCTGTCAACTGGACAAAAAGTTGGAGGAGTGAAGATGTTTGTGGGAGTTGACAGATTTTACTTTTGGCTTTTACTATCAGACCTGGATGACAGGGATAAAACAGACGACTACTACTACTACTGCTACTACTGTTACTGCTGCTACAACTGCAATACCAACTTCTCTTACACTCATCCTGTTTCATGTTTAGTAGTACTCATGTGTAATTGTGTCTCTTGTTGTTTGTCATTAATGTCATAAACCTAAACTTTCCCACTAGCCCCAAATGCCTCGGGCTCCTCTGTCTGCACTCAGACTGTAAATATAAAAACTACAGGAAGTGCTCTGTGTTTTCCTCCCATGACCTCTAGCCCCCGTTACATCACTCTCTGCCCTAAAGACAAATGACAGGGTTTTAAATGAGACCATAAACTGTTCTTATATAATCGTTTTGACAGTACAGTATGGAACTTTCTGGAGGTGGCACATCTAAGTTCAAAAGTTAAAACTTCAGAACATTTCCATGGAGACAAGCAGGAGGAGGCCCTTCTGCAGGTCAACTAAGAGTCAGGTTTGTGGAGATGTGAACCGGCTCACATTAAGGGTGCAGTGCTATTAATATAGAAAAACAAACATGCTTACTTTAGTCTGTATTGTGACTAAAAAGTTCCATACTGTGACTTTAAAATAATATTGTATTTTACTGAAGTTGTAAAATGGAATTGAATCTGCTTTGTGTTTGACAGGAGCGGAACAAAGGTGGTAAAGTTACGCTCTGTTGGCTCAAGTCTCCTCTCTCCCCTCCTCTCTTCATCCTCTCTCCTATCCCCCCTCTCTCTTCCTCCTTCCTCTCTGCCTCCTCCTCTCTTCCTTCACTTCTGCCTCTTCCTCCTCTCTCTCCTCTTCCTCTCTTTCTCCTCCCATCTTCACTCTGGAGGATGGAGCCAATCCGCAGAGACATGGAGTTTATCAGTAACAGCATGGCCACATTCGCTCACATCAGAGGTACTAAACACACACAGTACATATATTTATACTTAAATAGTTATACTATACAGTATTCTTAATGTACAATACAATACTACAAACAACATTTAAAACAAGTTTATATAATTATTCCCTCCCTCTCTTCCTTAGCTAACCCAGAGAGCTTGGCCCTGTTCTTCATGATGGGTGTGTGCTTCGGCCTCTTCTCCGCGCTCTGCCTCCTTGTGGCCGGGATCGTGTGTCGTAGACGTCTTCATCGAAAAAAAAACACTCCCAAACCCTCCTCCCCTTCCTCCTCCCCTTCCACACCTCCAGACCTCCAGCCGCTCCGGGCCCCCAGTGCGGAGCAGGCGTCCCAAGAGAGTGCCCCGAGCGCAGGCAGGCTCTCCGCGGGGTCCGGCCTGGATGTGTTCACGTCAGAGGAGGAGCTGGAGAAGGCACGTAGACTGGAGGAGAGAGAGCGAGTCCTTAGGGAGATCTGGAGGAACGCCCAGCCGGATGTGCTAGTGACCGGGACTGGGACTATAGGAAGAGTCCATTACCATTGATCACAGAACTGGGACTAAACCCAGGACTGGGACCATAGGAAGAGTCCACTACCACTGCCCGCAGATTAAACCAAAGGAAGAGTCCACTGAATCAGAGGAGGGAAAGACTTTCTAGAGGAGGTCCCCGAGTTTAAGAAGCATGATTCAAATTGCCAGGTGTTTGTATTGGTTAAACAGAAGAACCTCCATCTCGTCTCCGCTCCTTCATGGATTCTGGATTCAGGCCCAAACAAAAGGATTCTAACTCACATAGTGTATCCAGTGCCTACTGTTGTTATGTCCTTGGGCAAGACTCTTCAGGGTGGAATGCAATGCCAAACCTGTGTGTGATGTAAACGTAAACTGATTATGAATCCTCAGACGCTTCCCTCAATAATGTATAGTTAACCCCCGTGCCTCCTGTCTCTTTGGGACATGAACCAAATGCTCTTCTCAGTGTGGAGGAGCAGTGACTCTACACTGAGCTCTGAGGGAGGGCCCTAACTCTGTATATGTACAAATATACAAATTAAATATTGGCCCAGAGTGAAGGCAGACTTTTGACATTTTCAGACTTTCTTTTGAACAAACTCCTGTTGTGCCATTTAAAGACACAGTGTGTCAACTGTCATGTACATGATACTTTTTGTCCAGGGAGTATGGACTTAAAGGTATCTTCTTTCATATTGATGTCATAATGTCATAATGCCATACTGCGGAACACTCCAGAGTCATAACACATGAGACAAGATACACAAAATTTCCATAATGCAGCTTTAATGTGATCTGTTTCACTGCGTCATTTTTGTTTTACTCTAGAAAAATTGTAATAAAATGTTTTTGGGCAAATGTTTAAATGAATCTGATATTTTTTCTTTTTAAACTTGTAGAACCCTAACCCCTAACCTCTAACCCTTAACCCCCAAGCCTGGGGACCGCCCACTGAAGTCAATGCTGTATTTATATAACTGTACACTATTTTTCTTTTATAAACAAGCATTTTATGGAGCTAACTTATTCCCTGATTGTGGGAAAGATGGACTGGTGTGGGCAGGGTTGCATTTTAGTTTTAGTTTTTCCTCGAGTGATGCAGAAAAGAGGAAGCGCCCTTGGGGTGTCCTTTGGGGGGTGTTTCATGAGTATAGGGTCTGGGGTCCTTGACTAAGAGCTGCCCGGTCCCTGTATGACCAGAGCAGGAGCTATGTTTGAATTGCCGGCAGTCAGTCAGACCTGTTCCCAGTGCATGGTGGACTCTGCCAGGGCTGCCTTTGTCACCGGAAAAAAAACTGCTTAGCGCTGTCTCGGGTGGGTGAAGAGTCTCTCCCTCAAGGGGTCAAGTGGAAGAGTTCAAGTATCTTGGGGTCTTGTTCACAATTGAGGGAAGGATGGAGTGCAAGACTGACAGGTGGATCGGTGCAGCGTCCACAGTGATGATCTGATGATTATAAATCTGTTATGTCCAATCTGTTTCTCTTATGCAACTCTTAATTTGGATCACTACTTCGTACTTCTTGAGTAATATGATTTTGAAGTAAATGTACCCTTGCTTAAGTACATCTTTTGGCTACTCTATTCAATTTAGCAATTTATGGCATAAAGAACTGATAAATGTATGCTCACTTTAGTCAAGTGGAACACATTAAAATGCACCAGAAAAATTAACTAGAAAAAAATTCCCAAAAATTTCTCTGAGACCCCCCTTGCTTTCATGTATTAATACTGTTACATTTGTGGTCAGTGGCGGGCCATGCATTTTACCTTTGGGCCTTCAGTGGCTTCCCACTTACACATTACAACATCACCTCAATATAGACTAGTGAAGCAACACTTAGTTTTGAATGCTCCTGAAATTAATAAGCATGCATTGCATTCACAATTAAGAGTAGGAAACTAAGTTCACAGATAGTATCAACACAAGCAGTTTGGGATTACATTTCGCTCTATGGGGAGGAGCGATTTTTTCATTGTAGTACCAATGATTGGCCACTAATCCAACCCGAGACAGCGCTAAGAAGCAATACCCCATAGGTCCATGTTAACCCCGTGAGTCACCTTAGAAAAGAACATAGCAGAGAGCACAGACTGACTCCCTTTTGTCACTCCATTATCATATTATCATCATTATTAATATTATTAGACTAGACTGTTTTTTTCCCCATCTAAACATTAAAGTTTGACAGTACATTTTCATGGAGTGAAAACAAAGTGCCCAGACTCCATACTGAATCTGAGTCTCAGTTTTAAGTTAGTTTTATGCATCTCTGAACTTTTATTTGGAATTTCATATTTTAAATCTTAAATTTTCTAGGGCCAAGTCAACTGTTAACATAATCATAATGGTGATATTTATCAGTTTTTCTGTGTTTCAGTCTTTAGTCTACAGAAAAACACCTTTCACAACAGTCACATGTAGTGTTGGGAATAACGGAGTTAAACTATAACGGCGTTACTAACTGCGTTTTTTTTTCAGTAACGGAGTAATCCAACTAATTACTTTTCCCAGCGTCCCAACGCCATTACCCTTATTGACAATAAAATGTGGCGCGTTACTTTTAATTGAGTTCACTCTGCTCTTCATCAGAGTCTCTCAGCCAAGGAGCTGCAACGCTGTTGTGTTTCTTTGGTGAAAGAGGAGGCTGGGGTGAGATAAAAGGCTCGTCTGAGATGAGGCGGGCGCAGATACGATCGCTGTGGATCGGTGCGCGGTGCATGCCGGTTAGTTTTGTGTCCAAGATGCCACCGACTTGCTCTGACGTAACCTGTGCGCCGGTAACGGGACGTTTTTGAGCGAGGAGAGCGCAGCAGCTCTCCACTGACTGCGCCCGCCTGCATGGACTACAAACGCTTAATGCATGATGGGAAATGATGTCCTGTCCACACGGGCACTGACAGCTGATTGGGTCCAAATTGTTTCGATCAGAAATGTGACTGTGTTCTCTCCAAAGAGGAACAGGCTCAGATTAGAGGTTTGAAAGTTTCTGCTTCTAAGATACAACCACTGGTTCAATCGTTAGGATGGAAAGATAGATAAAGGAATAGATAAGTGTTAGTAGGGATTGTGTGAATCTTTTAATGAATGTTCGAGATGGATAAAGTTCAGTTTATGTTGAAATAAGAGTGATTAATATTTGAATACTGGACAGAGAATTACAGTGTGTGGCCAGAGAAGCTTAAAGGTTTTGTATTATTTTATTACAGATTTACATTTGAATGCCTTAGTTTTGCAAAACATGGCAATGAATCTTTTCAGTATTTTACTGTAAGCACTTTGTTATTGTTTATTTTAATGAAGAAAATACTTGAAGTTGTCTGAAATTGTGTGACCTGTTGATCTATTTGCACTTCAAATGACATTATTTATATATATATATATATATATATATATATATATATATATAATAAATACATTTTTTATACATTCTATAATTTACTTGTAAACAAATGCAATCTAATTGCAATCTGTTCAAGTGAAATAAATGTTAAAAGGTTCACATATGTTGTGTTTTTATTGTTTTAACATAAGTAACGGCATAGTTACTTTGCCTAGTAACTAGTTACTCCTCCCAAAAAGTAACTCAGTTACTTTTTGGGAGAAGTAACTTGTAACTATAACTAATTACATTTTTGAAGTAAGATGCCCAACACTGGTCACATGTAGTTCATATTCTCACCAATGTTTGAGGTTTTAAAAATACAGTTTTCTAAGCAAGTTAAAGTTCAACTGAAATGAACAGTAATAATCATTTGACGAGAACAACAGTCGACACTAAAATTATTTCAAGCCTGGCTTTATAATCAAAATCAAGATTCTCAAAACTAAATGAGACGAGGCTCCTCTTTCCGTCTCGTGACCAGGTTCAACTGAACTGAGCCAATTTCAGAAAATATGTGAAAACATTTCTATATACCATATAACTTATATCGTAAGTGTTGTGAAGTTATATGTTGTTTTTTAGATCCAAAGATGAGACAGAAACAGCTCAAATCAAAGACATTTATTGAAAATTAAAAGACAAATAGTTAAAGCGGCCAACGGTAAAAAGGGTCAAACTGAAGGATTCCACAGTAAAAAGTGTCCTCAAACCTGATCTGGTCAAAGGTTTAAACCCCGAAAGTCTGCAGCGCCACACACAAGCCAGTGCAATGGGTCTGCAGCACCACGCAGGCACACACTCGCGCACACAGACGCCTCCCTATATCTCCCTCTGGTTCATATGTGTCATAAAAGTCTAAATCAGGGGTGTCAAAACTATGGCCCAGGGGCCAAATGTGGCTCTCAGACCAATTTTTGATCAATCAGTACTTTTTATGGCAAATTTCAGTAATGCTACCAATATAACCTACATATCACATTGTCATACAGACCTAATAATATTTCAAGCCTTATTTAAAGTATGTTAAATGCACCATCTGAATTATCCACTGTATTGACCACTGGTCTGTGGCACTCCATGGCTAATATTTTTAAAGATATGGCCCTCGGTGAAATGAGTTTGGGCACCCCTGGTCTAAATGAACCACAGAAGGCAGAGCTATGAGACATAAGTAAGTACATTTACATCTGAAAGTGACAAACATGCAGAGGATCACCAGAGATCAGCAGAAGAGGTTCGATCAGACAGAAGAATGCCAAAAAGTCACGTTTTAAAGAACGCCACAATTGTCACGTTTTAAAGAGGAATATTAATAATAATTTGTATAATTATTATTTTCTGAATTTGTTTTCTAACAATATTTTGTTTTTCCAAAGAACTTAAGAGTGACAAAAATGCTTAAAGAGGGGTAATAACTGCTAACACATAACATCATAAGTAACCCCCGTCTCTTTGCTCCCCGTGCTATGTCACTCCCCCTTCAGAGCTCTATCACAAAAGAATCAGCAGCATCCCACTAATGAAACTACTGCACATCACATCAGGTTTGTCAAGTTACTGTGTACAGTTTTGTATCATGTTTTTGTATATTTATAGAGAATTGTGTGGGAACATGGGTGATGTAGGTTTATGGGTGGAGCCTTGTAAGCGTTCGTATTGGTAATTATAAGGAGGGATTGAATAGGGCCCAGAAGAGATTGCTAGATTACTCAAACATGCATGGATGCCATCTAAAACTCATGTTTTTGCACCTCCTCTTAAAAACCTGTCCCTTTCTCATCTGTGGAGGTCATCGTCTGGAATGCAGTGTTGTCACGATACTAACATTTCATTATATTCATTTTGATACTAAAAACCTGTATGGTTTCCAGACCAGTTTGTCCATGTTGAGCTGTATCGATACCTGCACCTGGTTCAAATGACAATCTAGTTTTGATATTTATTAGTTTTATTATCAATTAGTATAAGATTTTTATACTTTTGAGAACACTACTGGAATGTTCCAAGGTGCAGCATTAAACTTGGCCATCACCAAGAAAATAAGTTGTTAGCATCACATTTCCCACACAAGTGTTTTAATCAGAGCCATATTTTTATGTTGTCACGTTTAGTGTTAGTCATTAAGGTTCCTAACAGAAATACACGCGTTGATCTTGGTTCATTCTTTTAAAGCCTCTGAAACTTTTACATTTTTATTCACAAATTAACCAAAACAATTCAAATTTTTACTAAGACAAACTGAGACAAGCCCGACAGCTCTGTGGTCCTATTGTGGGATTATGGTGGAGATATTATGCATTTTATGACAGATTCACAATGGGACGGTTGGCTCCGTTTCAGTGATTTGTCATTTTGTGTCTAAATTATTTCCTCATCCAAACTGGACTTAAAAATGTTTAGAAAGCAGTTTTATAGAGAAACAAAACCAAGTGCAATGAGTAATCCCTCATATGAAACAGGTTTAGGGGATTTGAAGATGTGAGTAAATTCTGACTAAATATTTCCCTGTGTTAAGTCTAAATGGGGTCCAGCCTAGGGCCATAGTCTTAGGGTCTGGTCTGGTCCTAGATATAGTTCACTTCTCATGACAGCCTTCATCATAGAGCTCTGCCTCCTCTCCGCCCTGGTACATATGGTCTGGTCTAGTTCTTGGTCTGGGTCTGGTGTAGTCCTAGTCCCGGTCTATGGTTTATTGTCCACCTGGCCCTTCTCATCGCAGCCTTCATCATGGATCTCTCCCTCCTCTCCACCCTGGTACATGTCGTGGGTCCATTTGGGGCTGGTTCCTCCGGCTCCTCCGGCTCCTCCTTTGCGGTAAACGAATCTTCCTCTGCGGTTTGGGAATGCTCCTCTTCCACGGCCGCGGTTATCCACCCACGTTTTCTCTCCGTCGCGGTCGTCGTGCTGAAAACAGTATGAGAAATGAAGACTAGACCAGCCTCAAACCTCAGAGATGGGACCACTAGAGTCAGATCTGAGTCACACATGTGGGACCGCCCTCATGATCCAGATCTGACTCTAAAATTTTGAAAACCTCGTTTTCAGATCCTGTGGACTTGGTTTTAAATACTGGCCCTCTCTGTGTAATTGCATTGTCTGGAATATTTCATAGTAAGGCATTAAAATGATCCATCTCCTTAAACATATGCTGTATGTTGGAACATTCCAGACAAAACAAAAACATCTCCATGGAGACCAGCAGATGGCAGACCTTTCACCAGAAAGAGCTCCACAGTGCACCTTTAATGGCAGTGTGGTTACGTCTCGTGGGTCAAAGGGCATTGTTTTGAATAAAATACACCCTCATTTTTAATAGAGAAAAGTAGAATTGTGTTTTTATTCTAGTCCATAGCTGGCACATCTTTATCATGGAGCCCGAATCTTTCAGTGGCACTGACCAGGTAGTACTTCCGGCTCTTGGGCGTGTACTCTGGGTCCCACTCTTCCTCTGGGGGGCGCTGTTGTGGGTTCATGTTGGCAGGGTTTCCATTACTGTTGTTGCCCTGGTAGTTGCCCCTGTTCCAGCCTCTGCCTCGCACTCGAGGAAACTAAAAACAAAAACATCATGATGTGTAAAATATATTCATGTATTATTCAGAGTTTTATGTGTTTTTTTATAGTTATATTAATCAGAGTTTTATTTAGTTTACCTCCTTTACTCGTATTCATGAGACAATACAGGACCTTGTTTGTTTGTGGTTTAGATTCACCCTTTAGGATCAGTTAGTGTTTGAGATTCGGTTTCTATGGTATCTGCAGAAGCAACAGTAACTTTTCTGGTGGCCTCCATGGAGATGTTAATGCTTTCCCTGGAATGTTCCAATGTTCCTGAAAGTTACAGGTCTTACACAGTGTGGGGGTGGGGGGCTAGCTTTTGGTCACTTTATTCAAGTTTATGCAGTGTGGAACAGCCCACCCCCATCACAAGTTACATATTGCAGCATTAAAGATGACAACTGCATACTGCAGATACACACACCTCACATCATTACATTAAAGCCCACAGCTAAACATAACAAAAACTGTAAATTACTTTAAAAAGGTTTTAAACTCACAAAGCCTCTCCCGCGTCCCCTGTCCATGCCGTGGCCCTCATACTCTCTGGGCCCGGGACCGTACCCGTGGGGGGGATACCTCTGGTGGGAGTAGCCCTCCTCTGGGTGCTCCATGGGGCCCTCGCTGTAATCTTTGGCCCTGTAAGGAGGGTACGGGGAGGGAGAGGAGGATGACGAAGAGGAGGAGGGGGAGCGGTCACGTTTCTTCTTTGCTTTTCTGTGAAGAAAACAAATTTAGAGTAAACACTGTGGTGAGATTCAGTCCTATCTGATGGCCAGTGATTGGGTCTTTTCCCCAGTCAATTCAAAATTGCATTTATGGTCAGGAAATATGAGTTATCAGTACAAAACTTTAGTATAGTGGTTCTTAACCTGGGTTTGATCGAACCCTAGGGGTTCGGTGAGTCAGTCTCAGGGGTTCGGTGGAGGTCAAGACACGCACCCAATATGATTCTCGGACTGCGAGCGTCTCCAGATGCTGGCCGTGTCCCAATACAACAAATGCACCCATCAATATGCCTATCGAAGTACCCACCCGACTTAATTTAATGGCACAATGGCGCATATAAGGGCATTTAAGGGCACTTGAATTGAGACACGGCATGAGACACGGCCAGAGTGATGCCCCGGCATTGACTGGGAGGATCCTGGCGACAACTGCGCTCTGATTGGACATGTTTGAGGGACCACGGAAGCACATTACCGAAATTAGGTGATGGGTGTGTGTTAAAATGTTAATAATAAATTGCATAAATACGATAAGTTCATTATTGGAATACATAAGATTAAAAATTAAAATCATTTCAGTGTGGTAGTATTAAAAAAGGTCATGTCTTTGTGGAAAGGTATGTATGTAATTTGTTGTGAGGTCATGCATTGTATTGGTTTTATTCTTTGAACACAGTGATGTTAATGCACGGTTCATTTTGTGCACCAGTAAAACATACATGTGTCTTGAGTTTGGGGGAAAAAAAAACATTTTATTTTTTCAATAAAGAAGGGTTCGGTGAATGTGCATATGAAAGTGGTGGGGTTCAGTACCTCCAACAAGGTTAAGAACCACTGCTTTAGTATGACTAAATATCTGCCCCCTTACATTGGCCCCCCTACACCTGCCCGCATGTAGTTGGCCAAAACCTGTAGTGCATTAGACTAATCTATACAGGCTGCTCTACAGGTAATGTTTTATCCCTATTCACAATACAAGCCAATCAAGTCATCAATATAGCCAATACAAGTCTTCCTGTAGGTGGCACTCAGGTATGGCACAAAAATAAAATAAGACAAAACTGATCCAAATGTGTTTTGTATCAGTCATGTCTGAAATAACCACAGAACTTTGTAGTCGGACCAGAAAGTCTCAGAACGTTTAAAACTTTTGTTTACACAACCTGTAAATGGTCCCATTAGATCTGTTTATCTGTCCAAACAGGATATCGACTGGACCAATACTGAGATCCAATATCTGATCCAGAATCAGCTTGGTCCGTCCTTAATGGCACCATCTCTTCACCTACTTGGATTTCTTGTGGTGTTTTCCAGCCTTCTCTGAGGACCTCTCCTGGCTGCCTCCGGGACTGCGGCCTTTCCCAGATAACCTTTTTCTGCGCTCGATGTCCAAGCGCAAGTCCATCACATCTCCTTTGAACTTTTTACCTGAATCCTACAAAAATAAAAATATAAACATCTACATGAGTGACACATGAGCTGTGGTGTAAACAGAGGGGAAGTACAGGTACAGAGGAATCAAGCCCACCATTTTGACTTTATCTGGAAACTTTTTCAAGACTTATATTTATACCTTTGGGGAGAGCAAACATCTGCCAGAAACGGTTTAAGAGTAGCAGTGTAAAGCGTAAAGTGTAGCAGACTTGGGCACAAACATGTTCCTAAAACCATGTATTTGTGGCTTGATTTCGGGCTGTAAGGAGAATACTTACAAGGAGAGAGTAGCTTGGTTCATCTCATTTCCCTTTTATTATTCCTTTGGTTGGATTTTATCATAAAAAACAGATCTCTCTGGACTTAAAAAACACACTCTTAGACTTAGACAAAAGCGTCCTTTGAAAGAGAAGCAGAGTTTCTGAACACGTGTGGTTTGGGTTATGTTTGGGGATCGCTCAGTAAAGACCAGGTCACCTTGAAAGCGTTCTCCTCCACCTCCTCAAACAGACCGCAGTGACGCTTAAATGCACTGGGCGACACGTCAATTCTCCTGAGGGAGGAAACACAGGTCAGAGGTCAAAATAAAGGCATTTGTGTGAGATATTCATGTAGCCACAGCTGCCCTGAGACTGCCATTCTGTAGCTTCCATCAGTCCATCAGTCACACTTCAGACACATTTCATACCAACAGTGAAGTAGCCCTGAGAGAACAGTGCACTGTCTGTAACAGATGAAAACCAAATACATCTGAACATGTGTGGTCAAAGCCTCTCCAAGAGTTTGATCATAGTTACAAAATACAGCAGTCCATGTTTCACATAGATGAGTTTGCAAAATGAGATTCATCTATTTGAAATGAGACTGCCTAATTTCATAACATGATTAAATATGAGTTAGAGACCATCTGTGTTCCCCTGGGGTTGTGTGAAGTAGTTTTAATATCACAAACGTCCATAAGAGTCCCTTCTGAATCGTCTTGTTCTGTTGGTTTTGTACCTGTGTATCTCGGGGCTCTTTCGAGGCTTCATCAGTTCTGCCTCCTCGGCTTTCTTTTGATACAGAGCAAACCTCTCACTCAGAGACAGGTCTGCAGAGGGGAAGTGCTGAGCTGAAACACAGAACAATGAACATAGTAATGACCAATGTGCGTTTATGGAGAGGGCAACAGGGAGGGGCAGCACTGAGCGCCTCTTACCAACAGCACCAATAATTCTGAGAAAGTGCGCCCCATGCAGTACCTTTGATATAGTGCACGATGGACACCAGGTGCTGAGCGAACAGCTCCGAGGGGCTGCGGCGGCTCCCCTGGATGTGCTGAAAAATGGAGCGGAACTCTGCATCTTTCTTTGATGGAATCACATCCCTGAAAGAGAAGAGAGTTTAGACACAAAAAAACAAAATGAAGAACAGAAGGAGACTTGCACATGAGAGGATGAGACAATGGGAGACTTACACATGAGGATGAGACAATGGCAGACTTGCACATGAGAGGATGAGAGACTTACATATGAGAGACTGAGAGAAATGGAGGACCAGAGAATCTATGGCGAATGTATGGGGAAACCTATTTAAGCACTGGACTGGCGTAAAAAGACTCAAGTCAGAAAATATACTTAACTAAAAAAAAACTAAAATGATGATTTCATTCCATTCCTTAGAACAAGTTTATAATCTAATTTAACAAGTTTATTTATATAAACATAAAATTATAATTTCATTACAGAATTATATACATTTGGACCCATGTGATATGTTTAAAAGGGCCAAGACCTTTATTTGGGTACCAGAACTTTTAACAGGTGATGATATGAGTAACAGAGCAATACTTTTATTGGAACCAACACAACCCAATGTGCCCATGTATTTGAGAACAAAGTGTTCTGCCGCAGTACAGATATGATTGTGTAAGCAGCTCTTAAGGTCAAAATAAGTCCACTGTGTACGGTCGGTGTCCAATTATAAAATCTGATATTGTCCAAAAACCAGGAAGTGTGGAGTTGTTAACGAGACCAGAGCAGAGTTAACTATTACGGGAAAGCAAAGAGCTGTGAAAAGTGCTCATAAATTCATCATGGTGAATAATTAGGATGCTCTGAATGCATAAGGTACGTTAGGAATAACTTTGAACCACTGCAAATGAACTAGTTCTGTTCTTCGAGTTTTAAGATGATGAGAATCAGGGATAAAGACTTTAAACCCCACTCTGCTGGGATTCATACCTGAGCAGTTTGTCCAGTCCCATAAGAATCAGGGACAGAGACTTTAAACCCCGCTCTGTTGGGATACATACCTGGGAAGTTCATCCAGTCCCATGGCGCTCACTTTCTGTTCAAACTCTTCTCTAGACGCCGCGAGTCTCTGAGGGGACTCTGCACGTGCAGGGAAGGCTCCGGGGAACAGGGGACGCTCTTTCTCTCTTGGGGACGGGCTCCTCCTCTTCTCCTTCTTCTCTTTCTTCTTCTTCTCCTCCTTCTTATGTTTGCGGCGGTAGGGCTCCTCCTCTGGTGCCCCCTCTGGCTCCTCTGGGTCCCTGGGAGTAGAGTCACACAATATGAGCAAAAGATATTCAATAACTGTTTTGTACAGCGGTAAATGGGATGATACCATAATGGTAGATATAATTGCATAAGCAGCGCTTAAGATCAAAATAAGTCTGTACTGGATGTACAGTGCTCCAGATTCGCGCTGCTGTGACGCTTGAAAATGCACCACAGAAACGCAGGGAGGCCAAGACGTGCGTCCACGAGAGTTTGTAAGTAAACTCGACATAAAGAAGGGGGAAAATAACATAAGGACGACAGCAGCAACAAGTTTTAACAAGGATACATAAAGGGTTGTAACTATCATGCGGATGGAGTCTGGTTTAGGTTTGTGGATCAGTGACTGCAGGAAAAAGAACATTACGTGACATTACAGGGGAACGGCACCAGGACGAAGAGGCGCAGTTAGAGGAACTGTAAAATACGTGTGAGTCTCCATTAATCATTTCTTATGTGTCCAACCTCGTAGGTTGATCATTAAAATTTACTTTGTTACAGCATTTCCAAAAGTTGTCATTTTTATTTACAGTACATTACAGTATTTTTATTTTTTTAAATCTACAAAGGTTTGAGAGTGTTTAAACAAGAGAAATGTGAGAAAATGTTAATGCCTGTCTGAGAAATGTGTATAAAGTTTGTGGTGATGGGTTTTACAGCCATAAAATATATATTTTATGGCTGTAGAAATTAACTTTTCTACTTCACGGATTTCGTTTATCACGGGTTATTCTTGGAACGTAACCCCTGTGATAAACGAGGGAACACTGTACACCATCGATATTTTGGTAGACTGGAGATTTTTTGTCTATAAACTGGTTTAATAAGACAATTTACCAGACACAATGTCTCATTACACTTTTTTACAAAGTCGTTTCGTAGTTACTTTAAATTTAAATGTGTTTTATATGACACCGTTTTCAGTCTCCAGGATCAGGTGATATCTGGGATGGAAGATACTTAAAGCTATAAAATCGAGAGTGGATACAGAAAATGATGGCTCTGTGCGTCTTTGGCAATAACATTAAGTTAATTTATCCAGTTGGTCAAGATGGATCAAAATAAAAATTCCTACAATCGACCGGTCTTGGTTTTGTCTTAGGTAAAATTCTGAATGAAATCTACTGTTTCCAAAAACATTCTGTGAAAGGTAGAAGTTTGTGACATATTTATGTTCCTGTGTTTGCCTTACCTGCGTGCCTTCTCTTTGGTGGGGTAGGTGGGGGCATAGCTGGGCTCGTCTCCCCACTTCCCAAACAATTCTCGGGTGGAGATGCTGCTCTTCACCCCTCCCTCCTCCTCATCGTCTTTTAAAACGTGAGACTTGAGGAACTCTTCTTCACCGGCGTCGAAGAACGGCAGCTCTTTGTCGTCTTTCTCAGTGAACGAGCCGTACAGATCCTTGGCTTTATCCACATCTGCAGAATGCTCCTCTTTTTTACCTTTATTTTCAGCCAAAAATCTGGAACAGAACAAGTACAGTTTTTAACATCTGGCTGGTCACGAGGAGTATTTAAATGTGGTGGTTATGATCCAGAAACACTTCAGACTGTACAATAATGGACTGTGGTCATGTGGCAGGTCATGTGACAAGTACAGCTCAAATGTTCTATTCCCGCACATGTTATGTTATGTTTGTTAAAGAGGAAATGAGGTAAAATGTATTTTTTAAACCCACCACATTATGGCTCTGAAGAGACCATTATGAAATGTAATACATCAACTTAAAGGCATTTTAATAATTATAATGTGGACCATACAGACTATAAAACATGTCTAAAAACACAAAAACAATGACATTAAAATGTTCATTTCTGATTTGTATAAATATTTTAGTCCTAAATATCCTCTTATCTAGAAGCTTTCAGTCACCATATTTCAACCTTTTTGGTTCAAAATGCATTTTTAAAATCTCAGTGTCCAATAGAAATACTCAGATTAAATTGGCTAGTCAATATAATAATTATCTGCAGCCCTAGTTTAAGTAATACTTTAATCTCCGCAGCCTTTTCCCTGATCTGTTAGCTGTTCTTAACTCCACCTCCAGTTCATACCCCTCCCACTTCAGGAAGCAATGTCCAATCAGAATGTCTGATTTACATTAAAAACAATTTAAACATACACCTGCCAACAATCCCAAAGTCCACTATTTTACAGTCTATGACTTCACCCTGGTAACCCAAAAGCTGTGGATATATGCACATTTGTATCAAACAGACCCATATTTCTGCACCTTACCTTCATTTTGAACATTTAAACATAACTCAGAGCAATAAACATACTCACGTTAGAACCACCGTCCTAAGAAAATGGGGTTTCAAACAACCTCCTCAGAACATTTTGAAATCACTTAAAATCATGGCTTTAAAATCGGGGTGTTTTTCCATTTTAATTTGTATTCTTCCAAGGATCTTTGACATTAGGCTAAAAATTAAATGTAAAGTTGGTTAAACATTAGAGACACTTTGAATGGTGTATGAACAGCGGAGGAGAGAGGGAATGGGGACGCATACTTTTTAAAGGCAGCTGATATCTCCGCTTTGTCACTAGGTGCAGGGTCTTCCTTTGAGAAGAATCCGAATCCTCCGAACGCGGCAGTCTGAGCAGTTGCCGGGGGCGATGGCTTGGGCGGAGACACAGAGCCAATGGTCCTCCACATGGGACCCCCCGCCCCCGGGCCCTTGTTCTCTACACCAGACTCCTCCTTTTTAGCAGCAGCCTGAGAGACATCAGAAAACATAGAAATAGAAACATAGAAAATATTTAGAATAATGGGGTACTATTTTTTTAACACACCGCAGGGCTCACTTGAGTAGGTATCAATACTAAAAAAGTTCCATTGACAGGAAAAAATGCACCTTTCCTGAATAGCATAAGAATGATCTTAAACTGTATCAGAACAAGTATAAGGCCGCATTGACCAGTATAAGACCGCATAGACCAGTATACACCCATGGACCACTATGGAACCTACCTGGACCACTGAGTGATTACATAGATATAAGGCCACATGGGAAAACAGAAAATAAAGTACTATCATTTAATGTTGAAAATCACAGTATACTGTCTAAAAAAAAAAAGAAAAGAGTATTTTATTGTGATCATTGTCAGAGTCCATTCTTGGGTATCAAAATAAAGTTTGAAATTTTAGTATTTTGACATTATAATGCAGAGGGTTTCACACAAGTATAATTTTATTTAAAGTAATACCAATATTATTACTAACACAGGCCTGATAATGCTATAATAATAGAGTTGTTCTTTAACTTTTCACTCCAAGTAGGACCAAAGATGAGTTCAGATTTCTTAGTATCACCTGATAAAAACATGACAGGTCAGGACAAAATTTGGGCTAAACAAGGTTTAAAATATAGGTAGTAGTGGAACAGTGCAAGTTAAACTTAAAGAACAAAAACATGGACATGTGAAAAAACAGAAAAATCGAGAGTCAAAGTGTCATACAAATGATAGAGCCGTTTCTAAAACTAATTCTCAAAACTGCAGAGGCCTCTGCCTGTGTTCTCTTACCACAGGTTGGAAAACAATGAAGGGTTTGGGGGCTGGTTTCATAGTAAAGCTCATGTTGTACCTTTGCCTGCGCTCTGTCCGGGCTGGAGGGTTTGGGGCTGGTCTCATAGTCGATCCACTTCCCTCCTGAGGCTTTCTCGATGGCACTGCCCTCTGCTCCAGGTTTGGGCCCTGGAGACTCTGCAGGTTTCTTATGGTCCTTCACAGATTTACCTTTACCACTGCGGTGGTGAGATGACGATCGAGACCTGAGGAGGAGCGGACAACTTTTAAAGAAAACACATTTGTTTTAAAAAAAGAAGTATTTTACTAACATGTAACATTTAAATAACCATGTTTCCCTTTATAGTTCTGAAGAGGCTATAGTTACTCAAAACAACATTTCTATGTTATATATAGTTACAGTACATGACACGTTTGGACAATTACTTTATATTTTGGACATGTTATGTTTTGTTTGTTTTTTTTTTGGACATTTTAATTAAATTTGTGCCAAAACAGCTATGAAAATAAAAATAAAAAACAAAGGAGAAGGAGGGACGAGCAGGCAGTGGGTCTATGTGAGGACACCTTGAACGGGAGAACAAAGACTCAAACAAGGCTTGTCATGGCCACATTCTGAAGTGCAATATATTAACGACGAAAATATGGATGATCAACGATAATATTGTTGTGGAATTTCTAATAGTCAAAAAGTCTTAAAGATAATAGCATAACAATATCAAAACTAATTTACCCAACTTACATCCCCCAAAAATTATTCTACGTCTGTTTATTTGGTTAAAAACAAACTGCAACAAACAGAATCTTTATGTTTGCATCTGTAATGAGTCAAAAAGTAATTTATTCAAACTTCTACAGATCAAATCTTATATATCGATTTACTGGCCAATGTCGGCCCAAAACATCTCATTAAAAGGTGTACTTTTACAAAGCTGTTCTGTACTTACAAAACACATTTGGACCATGTTTCACCTTATGCCATTTGTGTTAAATTATAATTTATTTCCTTTATATTCTATTCTATGGTATCATAAGACATTTAAAGGGAAAGTATCAACATCAGAGCAGAAAAAGATGGATTGATGAGTCCCTACTAAGTACAACTTGAGAGTAAATGACATTTATAAGTAGATTTCTGTATTATTTTGACATAATAGTTCTTTACCTGGAGGAGTAGGACCTGGACCTCCGGGAGGCCCTAGAGCCCCTGGAGGAGGAGCGGTCAGAGTACCTGCTCCTGGATCTGGACCCAGACCTCTTCCTGGACCGCGACCGAGACCGACCTCTGCGCGGGCTGTGCTCTTTGTCATACCAGCCCCCTCCCTGCCAGTTGGACTTGTACCCGTACCCACCCCCCCGGTTCTGGTAGTGCCCCCCACGGTGGTGGTATCCGCGATTACGGCCCCGGTAGTGGAAGGGCCTCCGGTAGCCACGGTTATATCCACGGTTGTAGCCTCCGCGGTTGTTCTGGTAGTCCCTGGACGGGTAGTTCCTGTAGGATGGAGAGTAGGAGCGGGAACGTGACCTGGAGCTGTGAAAGAGATAAAAGTGAAGTCATATTAAAGTCCAGTTAGACTTCGATAGTTTGTACAGCTCAGTCCCTATGAGAGTCTCCAGTCACAGCTCCAACTCCAGACGCACAACAGAGAAAGATTCACATGTGGATTACAGTTAAAAACCCACTAACACATTTATGTGTTGTTGTCTTGTTCCAGTAGACGTGATGTGTAAGTAGCTCTTCAGGTCAAAGTAAGTCTGCTGCATCCTGTCTGAATCTCATTATAAAGTGTTTTATTGCCTGAGAATCAGACTGATGTACAGGCCAAACAATGTGCCTAATGCACAGGACAATAAACAACAATGTAAAGTGTTGCAGTAGATAATGTACTGGGCTTTTGTAAGGACTTTTTAACATTTACTTTTCTTTTACCATTCTTATTTTTATATGCATAACATGAACACTAAAACATTGGTTTAAACTCTGCATATGTTTGTTCACATGTGTTGCAAAAGCATTTTAAATGCCCACACCAACTCTTGCCAGCAGAGGGCCATGTTGCTACTCCTTTACTCCTTTGGCATTTTGAAATTGCACAGGAGTAGACGATTATGGAGAACACAACCAGGAAGTACAAGCACTGCCATAGAACTGGGTTAATGGTAGTAAATTTGTCAAACCCCAAAATGCAGCTGTGAAAACCTGAAGCCAACGAGATGCAAGTCATTTCTTTACATGGATAAACCTGTAACTCAAAACTATGAAGCAATCCAAGAAGTTAGCTTCTCTCCAGAGAATAACGAAAGTAATGCTTACCCTTTGGTTTTCATTGATATAAACACAGTGCCTTAGTGAGGAAGGAAACGTGGTATATTCCCATTTGAAAGAGACCTGAATGAACAGAACTAGAGGCAAACAAGACAAGTGCGTACGCTGGAGCTGTTCATAGACTGAGAGGGAGGAGGAGGGAGAGAATGAGAAGGAGAGAAAGAGAGACGAGGAGGCAGTGAAAGGGACGAGAGAGAGAGCGAGAAACAGGCGGGAGGGAGAGAGTGAAAGAGGGAGGAGGGAGAGAGAGTGAAAGAGGGAGGAGGGAGAGAGAGTGAAAGAGGGAGGAGGGAGAGAGAGTGAAAGAGGGAGGAGGGAGAGAGAGAGAAAGAGGGAGGGAGAGAGAAAGAGAGAGAGTAGTGTGGCTGCTTCTCAAATATCCAACACTGAGTAGACGAATGCTAAGAGGGCAGTAAATGAACATGACTGAATGCACCAGGATTACACATGTCCTCACAAGTCGCATCACCCTTTAATATTTGATTTGTTCTTTAAAACACATTTGGCATCATCGTTAGATTTGAACATATTTAGCATTTATGAAGAAAATGGTTCTAATTAATTTGAAGTAAAGCTGCGAGAGAAACTGCAACCTAATCACTTAATTTGAACAGACAATTATCCCAAAGGCTTGTTTATTCTGCATAAAAACTAACCCTGTACAGTGTGCGTCAGGTGTCCTTCCCGTGTGTCCATGGGGTCTTATTGTGCATATACATGTCTAACCCCGTAGTTCAGGTCTGTGTGTGAAATGTGATTTTTAATTTATCAGTTAAAATTTCAGTCTTGTCAGTTTTTCAGAGCTTGTCAGAAAACTTACTATTTGAATGTTTTCCCCAATTTGTTCAGCCTTAATCTGAATGAAATTTAAAGATTCTGGGTTACAATAAAAGTGAAAAACAAACCTATTTACCTACCCTACTACCTATACTACTACTACTACTACCATTAAATGACTTTCACATTTCAGAACAGAAAAAGGAGGAAGCCACAGCTGCCCTGGGGCACAGTAAGAGAGAGGTGTGTGTCCCACACTGACGTCTCTTGATGCAGGAGCCACACAGCAAAAATTAAAATAAAACACTGACATTCAGACTTTTTAACCTCTATTTAAATCCTTTCACATCCCAGATTCATTGTCGTGTTCCTTGCAAATGTTCAAGTATTTCCTTGTCTTATTTTATTTGAGGTGAAACTGAACTAAAACTGAACTGAAGCTGAATTGCAACTGAATTGAAACTGAACCGAAACCTCTTTGAACACACAAGCTCTCCTAAAAGCCTGGTAGTCAAATGAACAGGGAAAATATGCAAATTTTAACCACACACAAAAGACAAAAATCTCCCAAAACACCAACATCTTTCTCTCGTTTTGACTTAATCGGGAGGATAAAACATGCTGTAAATATAAATTATAGTTTTACACAAATCAAGAAGCAGTTTGTGAAGAAAAGATTGGAGGAAAAAAAAGTCCCTCACTGACGTCACACCGACAACGTCACTTTGTCTGCGATTATCACGATAGTATAAAATGTCACATAAACGATTATCGTGATACAAAGGAAAAACTAATATTTTTTACTGATCCATCCCTACTGATGACATTACACTGATGACATTTGGTGGGTTTCAGATTATAGAATGTGACGTCATATTCTCCGATGGGGCAAGAGCCACTTTTTTCCTACTGATGAGATTGATATTTCCATGAAATATTCAAAAGTAAATACAAAAATGTTTAATCTGATGCTTTCTGTTAGTGACTAGAATTCATAACTTCTTGTATTACAACAAAAATCTGCATTTTAATAACATTCATTTTAGCTGCTCCATCTGTGTAAAATATTGTTTATAGAATGTTGTGATGTCATCTGAAACACAGCGATTTTGTCCAAAGGTTCAACACAATTTACACAAGAAACACATTTTTCTGAGACTTTAAACAAGATTTCGAGTAAAACGACCTGACAACATTCAAGTATTTAAAGACTTTGTCGTTATTATTTACAAAGGGAGTCATGTGTCAACTACGATAGTACAAGACAAAGGTTATGTAAATATAGAACATGACATGTGACAACATCCTCCCAAGGCCCTTCAGTGTTGACTAGGAGACAATTCTGCTACACCGGGAATGTTCCACAGTATAGTATGAAAATATGACCACAAGGCAAAGTTACACGTCTGATCTGTAGAAAGGAAAGCCCACTAATAGAAAGACAAATCAATTTTTCCTCAAGGTATTTTTTTCTTCAATGTTTGCATAAATACAGGATAGAAATTTAATGTCACACTGTAGAATATTCTTGGTGAAGAAATTGCATCTCAAAACCCCAACAGAAAAGTTACGCAGTGCACCTTTGGAATTGAAAATAAAATTGAATTGGGCCTATCCTCATGAAACAAAAGCACAAAGATCAGTGTCTTCTCAAGAAACTTAACTAAAGTTAACATATTTACTGCAGTGTGTGTATCAGTAATAAAGTCCTAATGAAACATCACACTGAATACATATTCCTGACCTGTAGCGGCGTTTCCTGGACCTGGATCTGGACCGGCTCCTGGAATGGGACCTGGAGTAAGACCTGGACCTGGATCTGGACTTGGATCGGGACTTCATGGGAGACTCTGGTTTAGACATGACTATGGGATTGTTTCACACCTATAAGAGCAAACACACAACAAATGCGGGACTGGTTAAAGGAGTACCAATTTTTAGTTTCCAAAAACATAAAAAAAATTCATTTAATTTTGTTTCCAAACATTCAAATGTGTTAGTCCCTTTCCTGATGCACTCCAAAGCACATAGAAACATTCTCCATACTATGGAATAATATTTCCATTGAAACAATCAGGTGTCTCCAGGCCAAGTAAGAGCAGAGATGCAAGCATACTCATACAAAGTTTTTCAGTCCGATAAGAACAACCAAAATGAATATAATTAAATAAAATAGTGAGGCTTTAAATTGATTACACAACCAGAGAAGCCACCAGTCCAGGAGGAGACGTTATTCTGAGGTAAAGGTGCTCCTTCGCTAGTGCAACTTTGGACATTCTCCCCACCTCTGTAATACAAAACTACATGCCCTGCCCTGTGCAGTGGAAGGACTTGGGCCGGTGGAGGTGTGGACAGCTCACGGTCTATCACAGAGTCTCACCTGCGGTCATCCGTCTTCAGCCTCAAGACTCTCACCTGTCATCAGCCTCAGAGCAGCAGCTGTGTAGGACTGACCCTCCAACTGAACTAATGCCACACTCTGAGGATTTAAGGAGGAGAGATGCATTCAAAATCATAATCTAGTGATTTTCAGAGTATAGATCCAGTTTCACATGTCATCTACTGCAAACAACAAACTTAGAAATGGTCGCTTTAAAACAGAAAAAACATGAGGCCTGATAATCGTTTGACTTATAGTTCCATATACGACAGATGGAACTAAACTTTTTGGGGGTCGGTATTCATCATGTGCATATTTCTTTTGCACTACTGGGACATTTCTGGTAATATGTTGAGAGTTGGACTGTAGAAGTTTGAATAAATAACTTCTCTGAGTCATTAGAGACACAAACTGACGACTAGTATTTCATTCTAGCTCATGATTTAACAATACTGTAGATTTAGATTTTTTTAGTTTTTGTGTTTAAATTTGCTCTTGGGTCACTACCATGATCCATCTTCCCACACATGAAGCTCGTCTCTCTGGCGAATAAAAATAGTCATCATGGTAACACCTCATTGGGGAATCACTTGTTTTTCTTGCTTCATTAAAAACACAAGTTCAGACATGCAGGTTTCATCCCCCAAAATAATAATAGTGCCAAAAAACACCAGTGTTTTACAGAAGGGGTAAAGGTACTGTACAGTGTAGAATTATAGAGTTATTATCTCCATTTGTTATAAAGCTCTAGCCACATATTTAGTGAGATTTGACTCTGGTGTTAGTTCTGTTCCTGTTTTAGAAAAAGCATAGTTCCACTGTCCATAGACTTACATGGGCCCAAACACAAGCTGGTCTTCCACTGTTTACTTGCACAGTCAAATTTGGTTCTATGTTGTTTTTTTTTTTTTTTTTTTACAGAGGGGCACCCTAAACTATGAAAAAAATAAATAAATCCAAAATCAAGTAAATCTTCATGTAAATGAGGTCTTATGAGATGTATATTTCATAAAAGTTGTCAGTCTGGAGTTTGAATGAAGTTGGTATGAAAGGCCAAACACGAATGTAAGCACAACTCACTGAATCCCATTGAAATGAATGGGAAAATGGCTTGGCTCCTTGGAACTTCAACATCATTGTTTGATCACGTTCAAAAATCTGACTTTTAAAAAAATTATCTGATGCCTTCTAGACCGCTCCCACCTTCTAATTCAAATATTTTTGGTTTTACAGTCACGTAATTTCAGTGTTATAGGGCCTTATGATATTTTTTTTTTTAATCCCTTTTTTCACATAATCCAGGCCCTTGTGGGGTAAATGTGGCATCAGTCTAAAGTCCGGCTAAAACTATAGCCCCAAATTATACAAATGCTATTCTATGGACAAGTTATAAGAGAAACAAAATTGAGTCAAACTGACTCAAGAGGAACATCAGCATAATTATTTTTCATACAATCCCCATTATAAAATAATTTTATAATAATTATTGATAAAAAGCATACAAAATTAACAACTGGCCAAATTTTAAGCTCATTTGATTAAGAAATGACACAGTTCTGACCCCAGGACAACACAAGGGTTAAACTTGCTTCTCTGCTGCAGATCACATATTTTTACTGACAGAGGGTCAGCTGTGGATCAGTTTAAATTGTATGCCTGGCAGACTGATGTAAATGTGGCTGTTATTCTGCACCATCACCAGGTTAGCCCTTCACTTGTTTTTTTCTTTGACTGTTATCGAAATCTGAGAGTCCCAGTACTGACCCCTGCAGCGCCCCTTTGTTTGGCCGTTTTGTGCTTCCTGTTTACAAAAGAAGCTCTATTCTTATGATCAGGGAGAGACACTGCATTATGCATTTGGTTTGATTTAACAGGAGGAGAGTGGTTTAACTTGAATCTTAGAAGACTTACAATGTGGTCTACTCATCTTGTTCAAAACACTAGAAAAAAGTGTTGGTGAAATGTGAGTTTGTAAATTTGAAAACTTTGACATTCAATAGAAATGAAATATAATCCATAGAAAACCACAAACCACTTAAAATAATAAATAAAACTTTAACCAAAAATGGAAAGCAAAATGGAACAATATTCTTGCTGGGATTGGTTACATGCACACTCAATCTAATTATCACATTTTTTTTGTTCTAGGATTATTAAGATTTAAATAAACAACAAAATCCAATACTAATCCAATTTCAATTCCAAGAGCAGGGAAAATAGTTAAATCTTCTGATCATGGTCATTTTATTAACTCATAGTTTCTAGTTTGCATGTCACTTAATCTTTTTGGTGCATGTGAACATAGTCACCCTCATATCTGATTGCTGTTATATAAATATAATTAAACCAAAAAAAAAAGTGAGAATATTTTAACCAAATTAAAATGTCAAAATTACATAATTATTTCAGTCACCATTCCATTTCCTGTGTTTACAAAACCAGTATCTGCTTTTGTTAGGAGCTTGTCAGGGTCACTATAGTTACATGTGTTTAGATTCAGTTAACTGGTTGATTGATGGTTTAACTGTTGTTGGCCATGAAACAGGGTTAGGTTGTAAATTATACTTGACGTTCTTTCTTTAGTGTCGTCTTTTCTTTTGAGACTGCTAATAATACAAGAACTTTTCTCTGAGATGCATTGAAGTAAATATAAGAAATACTAAAAAGTACAAAGCAGATTTAGAGTAAAGTAAAGGCAGAGACATTGAAAGCAGTTTGACTGAATGCAGGAAGAACCCAATTTCCATCTTTCCCAGCATCCACCGGGAGATAAGAGCAAAGTTAAAATTACATTTTACAAACACTGGGCTACACTACAGTCCACTCAAACAGACTCTAAAAATGTTTGTGACCTCACCATACAAGAAGAACAAGACTAACACAGGCAAACATAGTGGGCCTTTTTAACACCATTTCAGTTTAAGGAGACTGGTAAGTACATTCCATCACTGTGGATTCACATTAAGTCAATGGAAAACTCAACTCTTAATTTAAAACAAAGGGAAGTGAAACCTTAGTTGTTTCTATAGTCTTTAAAACAGACACAACACTGTAATAACTAAACCCAGGAGAAGACGACTCGATGTGTTCTCTTTGAACAGGGAGAAAAGGATTCAGATTTTGAATGCACTAAAATCACGTTTAATCTGGAACAGTCTTCTTAAAGGTGTAAGACAGGCGTCTGCTTTGATAATATTTAAATCCAGACTCAAAACGGTTCTTTTTAGCTGTGCGTAGGCCTGTCACAATATACACTAAATCACCTTTTTGTTCAACACATGACACAAATGATGAACAATCATTTTTGGGGGTTAGGGTTTATGGTGGGGACTTTTTCTTGGCACTAGTGGAACGTCTGTTATTTACCTATTTTATGATGAGATTTGAGGTGTACAATGTTGAAATATGAACTTCATTGACTCATTATAGGCAAAACTAATTAACTGTTGCTTTCATTGTTTTAATTGCAGCTCATGTTTTTAATCATACTATATATTTGGAATACATTTTGTGGCTAATTGTGTTTTATGGTTTGGTTTAAATATTATTGCCCATTTACTTCCTCAATGTATTGCTCTTCAAAAGTATTGTGACAGGCCTGGCTGTGCATAGGACTGAAAGAGTCTTGTTCTTCTCTCTCTGTGTATTTATTCTGTAATGATTATTCATGCTTTCATTTACTTATTTGCTTTGGGATTTGCATGTGTCCTACTCTATCGAGCACTTTGAATTACCTACAACGTTAGAGCAAATACATACAGACTTACAACACACTTCCACTTCTTTTTGTTTTTTAACTATAATTAAAATGACTGCTACATGTTTAGAAAATAATCTATGTCAAATGTACATAGGCCAGTTGTGTTGGCGATGTTTCATACTTTTATTTATTTACTTTTATAGCCCCTCAGTGTGTAAAATGCCCTTCATAAGTCACTCATGGTTGACCCCTGAACCTGCTTTCTGCAAGGCCAAAACACGCTAATGCCAAACACACAGCACAGACAGTCAAATAAAAGCACATTTGAAAATGATAAGGCAATGAAATCTATTTAATCTGCAAATCCTTTTGGTTAAGCTCTAGAAAATATTTGCTTTGGGTAGAAACAATGGGTTACCAATGAATGAACTGATAACATGTTACTGGGGAGTTTCCGTTTAGGGGAAAAGCAACCAAAGTTAACAAGAAGTGTCGCATTTTTACTTAATCCAGCGATCATAATTTACATAGTCTCAAATGCACTTATCTTTTCACAATCCCAATTTATAAAAGCTATACATCCTTATTAGGTCCTGTAAGAAGAATTAATGCGTCTTATTAAATGACCACACGACTCCTGCAAACTAATGCTAGCAACAGCCAAGAAAACGTGAGGAACACGCTAACCTAGTAGCCATTTTACGGTTCCTAAAATCCATACAGAGATATTGAAAATATACCGACATCTCAGTACCGACATACTGCATTGTTCGTTACCTTTCCACGTTTGCTCCGGTCCAGATGTGATTTCGTTTTGAGAAAGAACAAGAGAAAAAGGCCGAAGCAACCCGCCTCGTCTGGTCCCTCCTTCCTTCCTCCTGTTAGCCGCAGGTTAGCACAAATTGCTAACACGCTGCAAACCTAGAAAACACAAACAGACATCGCGCATTCACACAGCCACAATCGGTGACAATGGTGCTAAATATGATCCGTGGAATATAGAATTAATCAAAGACGTTACCAATAATAAGAAATGTACGTTTTATAAAGCAAATACAGCCGAAAGAAGCTTCTACTGAAAACGAGCGTCACCGTTAGCTCCGTTTCTACGAGCTAAACAGTGAAGTCACGCGGGATTTTGCACGAGGTTTCCCCAGATCACATTTTGTTTGTAGTGAAGTGGGTTGAATTTCTCTTTGACTGGTTTAACCTGTTACTCAAACCGAAACTTAGCTTATTTTACAGGTTCTGTGGTGTGAGAAGTTGCAATACCTCACAATTTATATCACCACAGTGCAAAAAATAAGATGTTTTAAGAGGAAATGGACAAAAAGGCCTCACTTGGTTGTGCCTGTAAATTTCAAAAGCAAAGGGCTAATAGTTAGGATAGAATTTAAAGTGAAAAATAACCCACTAACCTACTGTATCACGACCTACATAGTTTATAACATATTGGTTGTGCTTGAGGTTGCCCCCAGGCCGGGGAACTCTCTTGGAGAAAAAAAAAATCTGTTCTTTTCTGGATAATTACTAAACTAGGTTTAAAAAAAATCACACATTTTTAACTGATTAAACCCAAACTGTTATTTTCAAATAAACTGTATTGATACTTTGCAGCTGATGTCATCAACATTTCCTGCGGATGGGATCATAGACTGTATAAAGAAGTATATCTACATGCTCTGTCTGTAACTCTGCTACTCAAGTTTAATCTGAGCTATATTTTAACACAATCTGGCCATAAAGAACTGACTGACTACAACAGGTGAGCTGATTTGTGCCATTAAACAAGTCCCTCTCAAATAACATTACCGTCATACGCTAGCTACTTTTTTCACTTTGTCACTCTCACCTTTTTATTGAAAATCAAACTAAACAGGACCATTAACTTTTAGATTGATTACAGGCTCCTGAAAATGTGTTGTTTAAATCACTTTTGGATTTTTTCTAGAGTTTCAGACTTACATTAAAAATTTGCTTTTACAGTGTTTGCAAAGGTATGCATTGCATCTCCATAGTAACTGCTGAACATTCCATATTAGGCATATATGTCGAACACCCCCATTCCCTGGGCAGCATTACTCTGTAGTAGTAGTTTGGCCAAATTATGTTTGTATTCCTATTTGAGTAGTTTCTGTAATGTCTTAGATCATTATTCTGTGCTTTTAGCAATATTACTTTGAGTATGAAGCAAAGTCACTCTTAAATTAGTATAACTTTTTACTACTACTCTACTCTGCCCACCGCTGCCTGTGATCCTCGCCTGCTCGGCCCTCGCCTGCTCACCAGTTACCATGGTGAAAAAATACACACATTAGCAAACACTGCCAAAAAATCCAAACTGGATTTAATATTAGTATATTTTCAGAAGCCTGTGATCAACTCGAGCATTTATGGTCCTGTTTAGGAGTTTAATTTTACACAAAAAGGTGAAAGTGACTAATTGAAAAACGGTTAATGCTAGCTAGCCTGTGACTGTAACGTTATTTGAGAGAGACTTGTTTAACAGCACAAATTAGCTCACCTGTTGGATAAGTCTTTAATTAAGTTTAAACATCCATCATTATTATTTTGCATATGTCTTAAATAAAGTTCAAAAATAATGTTTAAAATTAAACAACAAGAATGGACTCACCTCAGACACTGAAGCTCGTCTGGTTCTAGTCTGGTCCTAGTCTGGTCCTAGTCCTGGTTTAGTCGTGGCTTGGTCCTGGTTTAGTCCTGGTTTTGATCCCATAGTCCCGCCTTGATCCTGGTCTGTCCTGAGAACTGTGCAGTGAAGCCAGGGTATGAAAACCACTGTTGAATTCACATCTCAAACACAAATACTTGAGCACGACATCATTAGGTGCACTGGGTCATTTGGCTTTTGGGCCACATTTTATCGGGTAATTGCTTCTTTTCATGGGCGAGGTTGTGGGTTTTATTTCCCAGGGTGAAAAGAGTGAATATTTAGGGTTTCAGATGACATCACAGCAAGCAACGGAGCTATATATTAGTATTTTTTAAGAAGATGGGAGGCTCTGTCTGAATTGGAGCTCTGTTAGACTTTAATCAGAGCTTTGTTTTAACCCAATGTGACCATAAAGGACTGACTTATCTGAACTACAACAGGTGAGATGATTTGTGCTGTTAAACAAGTTACTCTCAAATAACATTACAGACACAAGCTAGCTAGCGTTAGCCAGCAGGTTTTCAATCAGTCACTGTTGTGGAAAAAATATAATTCTAGATAAGAAATAATCCATTTTCAAAGTCTGGTGAGTTTTGAAATACAAGAATGGTTTATTCTTTGTTACAGCAAATACAGAGAGGACAGAGCCCAGACCTGCCCTGGCCACAGACTGGCAGCCTCCTGGCCTCCTAAGTCTCTCTTCTAGAGCATCTGTCCCCCTAGTCCTTAGTCTCCCTTCCCCCTATTTATACCAGAATGACAAAGCTACATACATTTAAAAGCAGTGACTTTTGTTTCACACCCGTGAGATAATTAACTTTTACACCTGAGGATAGATAAGACAACAAAGGCTTTCCTGGAGGATGGGACAGAGCCTTCACACATGTTAATGTCTGGTCTGGGTCTCATAGACTGATGCAGATCAAATGCATTTAAAGAGGTATGATAAGAATATTTTCTTCACAACATCAATATACTTAAATTTCCATCACATCACTCTCGCCTTTTTTTGTAAAATCAAACTCCTAAACAGGACCATGAATACTTAGATTGATCACAGGCTCCTGAGAATGTGTTGTTTAAATCACTTTAGTGTTTTCCTTTTCGCAGCGTTTGCTAATGTGTGTATTGTCACCATGGCAACTGCTGAACATTCCACCATACACATAAATGTACAACCCCCCCAGCGTGATGTCACTGCAAGTATTGAGTATGAGTATTATCATCATGTAATTTTGGAGATGGAATTTAAGGGACTATAGTCACGAATCTACATAACTTATTATTAAGTTTATTTATTGTCCCCGTCTGGACATTTCCGATATTACATTAAAATAAATCATGCACAAGTGTCTTTACTGCCTGCCTGTGTCAGTAGAGAAGCTATCACTTATATCACAATTAGATATGTGATTTCTGTTTTAATAATAAGATTCTGTTCAAAGGTTACATTTTAAACACGTCCAGAAGAACCAAGGGAGGAAGGGCATCTGACACACAGGGAGGGCATATGACACAAAGGGACATTTCAGAACTTGTTTGTACAGATGTAAACACCTGCAGATTTTGTTTCTGGAGGAGATGTGGTCTCTCAAAGTATCTACCTTTGTGGTGTGCTGATTGTGTGTTTTCAAACTGTGATGTTCAGTTTTGATGCATCTTGAAGCTTTAATACTGTGGAACATTTCAGACAGATCCAGATTCAACAGAACACACAGGGCCCTGTTCTCGTGTGTTTGCTGTGAACTTGTCTCAGCAGAGTTCACGTGAGGCCTGGAGCTGGTTTTCATGTTTGTTTGTCCAAAGTTTGGGTTCAGTTGTCCTGGTCTAGGCCAGGACTAGGTCAAGACCATGCAAGAATGTGCTACAAGACCCTGCGGTCTTGTAGCACAGTCCGGGTTTAGTCCTAGTCTAGTCCTGGTACAGTCCTGGTTTAGTCCTGGCCTAGCCCTGGTCTAGTCATGGTTTAGTCCTATTCTAGTCCTGGTCTAGTCCTGGTTTAAACCTGGTTTAGTCCTGGTTCAATCCTGATTTAGTCCTGGTCTAGTCCTAATTCAGTCCTGGTCTAGTCCTGGTTTAGTCCTGGTTTGGTCCTGGTCTAGTCCTGGTCTACACCTGGTTTAGTCCTGAGTAAGTCCTGGTCTTGTCCTGGTTCAGTCCTGTTCTAGTTACAGTGTTTACATGTTGTATGTAAAGGATACAGTTGTGTTTTTGTTTTTTTTGTTTTTTGACTGAATGTTTTCTCCATTGCCTTTTACTTATAATATAAAAAGTAAATAATGAAAACATAATTCATCAGAACCTGAAGTGTGACACCAGTGTGACATCTGTGGTCTTGTAGCACAGGTGTCACACTACCGCCCCCTGATGGGGGACCTGCGTGTGTGTCTTCTGTCTGTCTTCTATCCAAATAAACAGGGAAAATAGACTGAGACTATAATTAAACACAAAGAATGAAGTATACCTTAAAGGTGCACTGTGTAACTTCTCAGGGGGAGGATCCTCCACCTTCTCGTCTCTATGGAGATTTTATTGCTTTGCCTGGAACGTTCCACAATTTCCTTCCTCCACAGATCTGACCTGTAACTTAGTTTAAAGGCAATAGTTGTGTGGGTCAGGGGAGACAGATTAATCTTAATGACATACTGTGCAACATCTAGACAAAGAAGTAATATTTCCATGACAACACCTAGATCCCAAATTGTACTCCTAGCTTGTACAAAAAAATGGACAGTGACGTCACCCACAGCGTTTGGCTCCGAATGAAGCTCATCAAGGCTAGCAGTTATAGCAGCTAATTTGGAGCCACAAGTATCATAAAATATCAGTATCAAAGAGCCAATCAGTAGCAAAGTTTTTGAAGGTAACATCCTTTCACTTAGCACGCTTAGCAACGCTGTCAATCACTTGTTGCTCACACTAGCGGGAGTGACCTTGGGAAGGCACCTTATTTGTCTGTTATTTATGTTCAGATCTTGATTGAGTTAAATAAAAAGTTACAGAGACAGGGGGCCACAGTTTTCTAAAGTGAAGTGGTCCCAGAGTCAATAGAGCTGGAAGTACACCCATGCTCACTTCTTGTTTGGAATGTGCTGGCTAGCAGGTTAGCTATGTCCATTTATATATATTTACACATAGTCTATGGTTGTCCTGCCTGAAAAGCAAAGCAATGAGACCAAGGCCTGAGTGTAAGCAGCAGGAGAATGTGCTTTTCTCACGGAGCACTGATGTTTTAAACAGAATGAATTCAAGTTAAAATTATACTCCAGTGAGAGTGTAAATGGCATAATGAGACATAAGCCTTCGTGTCCCTTTGATAAAGCTTTATTGGCACATCCCCGTAACACTTTTTTTACATTTCAATATTTGCTCGAGGAGTTTAAATAAATCAAGATTCAAGACACAAAAAAAAAACAGCAAAAAGACTCACGATGCTCAACAAAAAAACATCAAATCCTCATCATTAGAATACAAGCTTTTCCTATAGTGATACGCACTTCCATAGTTTTATACTGTTTAAAGAGGGGGTATTTACTTCCATGGGGTATTAAAGAGGAGGTATTTTACTTCTATGTGGTATTAAAGAGGGGGTATTTACTTCTATGGGGTATTAACTGTAGTATATAACATATTTAGATCACTATGTTTCCTTTTATTGTTTTGAAAGTGCTATATTCACCCAAAACAGCATATTGATATGGTTTTTAAATTTCACTTTCGTTTTTGACGCTCTGAGTTTCCCCTACGTTTGTTCTCCGTGCTAAGTCACTCCCCCTTCAGAGCACTATCACAACACAATCAGATGCATCCCACTAATGAAACTACTGCACATCACATCAGGTTTGTCAAGTTGCTGTGTACAGTTTTGTATCATGGTTTTGTATATTTATGGAGAAGTGTCGTGTGGGAGTATGAGTGACGTGGAGTTGAATAGAGCCCGGGAGAGGTCACTAAATTACTCAAACATGCATGGATGACATCTAAAACCTCTTCATGTTTTTGATGAGGGAACAGTGTCAGAACATGGAAGAAAGATTTTTTTTTTAAACGGATTTATCATAATACCCCCTCTTTAAACTCTTTAAACGCTCTTACATAACCGTCTGTCTTAAGGTGCTCCATAAACTCTGCATTTTACAGAATTTCAGTAAAACTCATGTAGTGTTGCACCTTACAAATACAATACTGTTCTTATAATCTTAAATATTTTGTACATTTTAAAGTTGTTTTGGGCAGAGAGCAGCTCCAGGTCTCGCTTCAGTGATGATAATGTTCTTGTTGGTTGTTTTGGCACAGAATGAAAAAGCAAGTGAACCTCAGAGACTTAAGGCCAATTCAGCGTCTGTGTTTCACAAGACCTCTGTGAAAAAGAGAGAAGAAAATTACTTTACGAGCTGCAGGTGTCAGGTCGGAGGTGCACACGAGGCTTTAACAATGAGACAATCATCACATGGGTCAGCTTTTATGGGAGTGGCCTCAAATTAAACATAATGTAATCAATTCATTCTCTACTACAGAGGAAGCCATTGCCTCTACTACTACTGCTAAAACTACTACTATTACTACTTCTATTACTACCTCTACTACTACTTCCACTATGTTGTACTACTAAAACTACTACTGCTGCTATCTGTACTGCTAAAACTACTACTACTACAATTAGGTTCTCATTGCTACTATTACTGGTATTGAGCATATACACAGCAAGTATGCAACACCTACATGTAAACTCTTTTCAGGGGTGTCTAAAATATGGCCCAGGTCAGAATGACAAGCCTGACAACAGCAGTTACAGAGACAGGGGCCACAGTTTTTACAGAGAAAGTGAATTCAAGCCGGAGTTGAGGTTCGCTATGTCCCTACAGTCTATGGTTTATACTACTGTCTCTTAATAAGCCATTTATTATTACTCCCTGTTAGCTCTGTTAGCTCATACCGGTGACAGGCTGTGGCTTGAGCAGTCCTCCGCTGCTGTTGTTGCTCTGGTTCAGGCCCAGGAGATCCTCAAACTGTTTGTTCTGGTTGAGTCCGTTCTGATGAGACTGGACCCCGTTTAACACTGGAGTCTGGGAGGCTCCACCGCTCACCACCGGCACCGAGGCTGAGAAGGAAACATGCTCAAAATCAGGGTTTAATGTTCGTGTGATGTGCAGTTATCCATAGGGGGTGCCCACAGTATGCAGCGCTTTTTCTGTGATGACGTTTACAGCGAGGGCAGCTCCCACTGGGCACTGCACTTTTCTAACTTGGAAGTCAGAAAACTTCTTTTATTGAGTCATTTTAGATGAATATTGTGATTTAAAATGTGTAAATTACAACATAATGATCCATGAGTATCATATATCATAGATGAGAACTATACAGACGAAAGCACAATAGGAATAGGGCTGATTTAAAATAATATCGAGGCCTGTCACATTACATCAGATTATCAGCTCCTTTATTTAAAGCCTTTGTTTCAGAGCAGAAATGAACAAACACATGTTCAGCTCATTTATATCTTACATCTTTTGTACCATGACATTTGGACATTACATCACTACACAAACTTTGGTGGCTCAAGTCTCTACACTTTACCTTTAGTGAGCTCGGAGTCTTGTGGAGATGGCTTCACTTCTTTCTGTGGACGATAGGAAAAAAACATTATTATTACTATTATTATTAGCAAAAGATGAAGTTCAAATCTGTTAACTGGACAAATCGTTGTAGGAGTGAAGACATTCCGTTGCTCATACAAGCTGCTTCATCAGTTCTAGTAAGATTACTGGTGGACAGTCTTATATCTATGTGAAGGGAGGAGCTAACTACACTGAAACTGTAAACAGCTATTGTTTACAGTTTCAGCTGAAACTACCCTATTCAGCCCTTAACGACCCTGCTATTGTTCTCATTTCAAGTTATAGATGGGGGATAGATGGTCTCCATTGCTGTTTAAGGAAGGATTCTCTTTCCTAACAAAAATTGCTTCTTTAACTTCTCTTTCAAACCATTTATTTTCTCTAGCTAAGATCTGAATTCACTATCTTCAAAGGAGTGGTTAGTGGTTAGTGGCTTTGAGACGGAGATGTACAGCAGACTGGGGTCCAGAGGAGCTCTCACTCTGGTGTTGGTACATTCTCTTATGGAGCAGCTGTTTAGTTTCTCCAGTGTAACACTCACTGCACTCTTCACTACACTGAATGGAGTAGACTACATTACTTTGTTTATGGCTCGGGGATTTGTCCTTTGGGTGAAACAGTTCTGTCTTAAAGTGTTTGTGGGTTTGAAAAATCTGATACTGTCTGAAAATGTTCTGAAATTTTTCCGACACACCCGCTGTGTAAGGATTAAGGAATGGTTACACCTTTCCTTCTGGGTTCAGATTCCCTGTTGTCCTGTTTTTTAGCTCTCTTAGATCTATTGATTTTAACTTTGTCTTTTGCTATGGATCAGACCTGGATCAGACAACTGAGGGTCTATACAGACATAATTATTATTGTTATTATTATTATTTTTGTTGTTATTATTATTATTATTATTATTAATTTAAGCCTTCATTCATTCAAGCCTTTTTCATCACAAGGTGGAACAGAGCATTTTGAAATTTGGAGATACAGACAGACTAATAATAAAGGGTTACTCAAACATGTGCGAATGAAAGAAAAGACAGTTCTAGGTATGTTTTTGAGGAGGTAACAGCATTAAATGGAACTCACAGGGGTCAGTTTGACTGATACTGGACATTTAAATTCACCCACATTCAAACCTAAACTGACCTTGTCCCCAGCGTCGCTCTTCCTTGTCCTCTTCATGATCTCCTCCAGACGCTGCACATTCAAACACAAAACATATTTATACCATGAGGCATTTCCACTTTCACTTTACTTTAAGTACACACACTTTCATTTTGCTCACACACTTTCACAGAATGACACTGGCGTTTTATATTTCATACCTTCTTCCGCTCGAGCCGTTCCTGTTCTTCTTTCTGGAAGTGTTTCTCTCTCTCCACTCTCTGTCGCTCGGCCTCCTCACGACCTTTGACCTCTGCTTCCTCTTTCTGGAAAACAAAATGAAAACTCATCTAAAACGAGCGGATCAACCACAACAGATACGTGCTCATTTATTAAAAGGCCCTGTACCTAAAGGCCTTGTACTCATGTATTTGAGGTGAAAGTGTCATGCTGATGTGTGTGTTACCATACTAGTTGTTGTTGTTAGCTTTACTGGCAAAACTCCACTGTGGCCACTGAGAGTTGTGCAAAGTGCTTAAAAACTCATCATGGTGAATCATTAGAATGCTCTAAATGCACAAGGTCAGTGAGGAATAACTGTGGTCCAAACTGTTTAAAATGAACTGCTTCTGTTTCTCACCTTTTTATTACTGTAAAATTCAGGTATAGCGCCTTTAATGTCAATGTAATGTCATTAAAGGGATGTGTGCATCTGTGCAAAAGCATCCACAAGGGGGCAGTCCAGAAGAATGTGTGCGTCTGTGCAAAAGCATCCACAAGGGGGCAGTCCAGAAGAATGTGTGCGTCTGTGCAAAAGCATCCACAAGGGGGCAGTCCAGAAGAATGTGTGCGTCTGTGCAAAAGCATCCACAAGGGGGCAGTCCAGAAGAATGTGTGCGTCTGTGCAAAAGCATCCACAAGGGGGCAGTCCAGAAGAATGTGTGCGTCTGTGCAAAAGCATCCACCAGGGGGCAGTCCAGAAGAATGTGTGCGTCTGTGCAAAAGCATCCACAAGGGGGCAGTCCAGAAGAATGTGTGCGTCTGTGCAAAAGCATCCACAAGGGGGCAGTCCAGAAGAATGTGTGCGTCTGTGCAAAAGCATCCACCAGGGGGCAGTCCAGGCTGACGATTTTACACAGTGAGAAAATATCCATCTCACTATGGATGAATTCACCTGGCTCACTGAAGGAAAAAGTACTCAGTTTTTGTTACTTAAGTAAAAGTACATATACTGCTGCAAAAAATACTCAAGTGAAAGTTTCACCTAAAAAAAATCAATATAAATAAAAGTATTAAAGTACTCCTTTAAAAACGTATTTGAAGGGTAAAAAACATAAAGAGAAGGACAGAGGAGGGCATCTGACACACAGGGACATGTTTGTACAGATCTAAACTACAGGGTTATGGGGATGACGTCTTTATGAGGCCTTTTTATAAAAATATAAATGACATAATACTGTGACGCTCCACATCTGCTCTGGGGCAGACTGACAGAAGTGAGGCTAAATGCTCAGTCTTGAGGGGTAAATGGAGCTTTAAACCCCTCATACTCAGTCTTGAGGGTTAAATGGAGCTTTAAACGTCCTCATGCTCAGTTTGAGGGGTAAACAAGGCATTAAAATCCTCATGCTCAATCTGAGGGGTAAATGGGGCTTTAAACCCCTCCCTTTGCTCTGTGCTATCCTGCAGATGGTAAATGTCTTAAATATAAAAGACTCCAGTGGTTTTAGTGAAGATCTAAAGTATCATCAGTGATTATGGGGGACAGGATACCCACAATCCTTTGCATATAAACAGCATTAAGGACTCTGCTTAATGTGAGTCTCAAGCCAGGTCATATCAGTGTGTTCACTTCTACAGTGGCGTTAACGATGATAACAGCAAACAATGTGTGTATGAAACACTGTTTAAGTCCTGTAGAGTGAGTTCAGAGCTCAGTGTGTCCCATCTCTCTCTCTCTGTAGTTTTTGTCTGCAGTCGGCTCAGTCTGCACAGTCTGCACAGTCTGCACAGTATGCACAGCTACACTGAAATATCTACTGCACATGCGCAGAACAAGATCCACAGACTGACCTTTATTTCCCCTGTATTTAACACTAAACAAGTTTAGTGTTAAATATTCACTCAGAGTTGATTAAAACCTGTCTCTGTGCAACTTCTCTTCTCCATCCCTCTTCCTTCTCTTCTCTCTTTACATACTTTGTGCTGGGGCTCACCTGTTTTTGCATCCATTCATTCTCATCCCCGTCTCTTTCTCATCTGTCCCTCCTCCTTTTACTGTATCAGTCCATTCATTCTCCTCGCTCTCTCTCCTTCCTCTCCCTTCTCTTTCTCCCCCCTCTGTTTCTTCTCTCTCTCTTCTCTCTCTCCCTGTCTCTCTTTGGTGTTATGAGTCTTACCAATTTTTTCATCCATTCGTTCTCCTCCCTCTGTCTTTTCTTTCTCTCCTCCCTTCTCTCTCTTCACTCTCTTTCTTCTCTCTCTCCTCCCTCACTCTTCTCTCTCCTTCCTTCGCTCTCTCACTCCTCTCTCTCCTCCCTTCTCTCCTCTTTCTCTCTCTCTGTTTGGTTTTATGAGTCTTACCTGTTTTTGCATCCGTTCGTTCTCTTCCCTCTCTCTCTTCTCTCTCTCCACCCTCTCTCTCTCCTCCGCCTCATCTCTCAGTCTCTGTTGTTCGGCCATAAACTGCGCCTCTTCCTCTCTTCTCTTTCTCTCCTCAGCCTCTCGAGCTGCAGCCTCCTCTCGCAGAATCCTGAGAAAAGTGATGTTTGCATTCAGAGGACTGCATTAGTGTCATGTGTCCTAAAACGAAAAGAACTTAAAGGTGCCCTGTGTCACTTTTCTGGTGTCTCATGCTGCTCGTCTCCATGGAGATGCTGTTGCTTTGTCTGGAATGTTCCACAGTTTGGCATTAAACATATCTATCTGCATGTTTTTCAATTTAAAAATAAATTGACAACACCAGTAACTGAATAAATGTAGCATTCTGATTACAACAATAACATCTCCATGGAGACAGGCACCAGAAAAGTTCCATAGTGTACTTTTACATCAATTTGAGGGGCTATTTGGTGTAATCCCTCGTTTGTCCAGGAGAGGTCATCTGGGCATCTCATAGTCATCTGGACACAGTTTTTGAGGACAGATTCAGATATCTTTTATTGTATCTGAAATACTGCCCCCAAATAGAGGAGTTGAAAACGTCTTTGTCCAGATGACACCTCCTTTTGCACAGTTCACTGTGTGTGTGCATGTGTGAATGAGTAACTACCACGTTTTAGTTTTCATATGTTTTATATTATTTAGGTGTAATTTTGTGGAGTGTCACTAGAGGGTACACTTTAAGGTCTGTGTACACGTGAAGCAATGCTAGTCGTGTAGAAGAAGCGATCTCAGCTAAATGAGAAAAGTGGCATGATTAAAAGCAGATGATTGGGTTGCAGTTTAAGGATACATTCAAGAAGAAAGAAGATATCTCAGTTAATCCCTCTCGGTATACAGCCAACGAGGTTAGTTTGTCTACCGTATTTTATTTTCAAAAGGTAATTCTCGAATGTCTTTATTGTTCATTAAGTTAATTATTGTTTTGTCTATGTGCTTCTTTAGTTTGCACGAGTGTATTTATTTGGATTCATGTGCAAGATGGATGTCAATAAATTCATCAGTAGAGGAAACCACTTGTGTCTGTAGTACCTGGAGGAATTACAGAATGTATGTGCGTGCGTGTGTGTTCATTCTGTTATAATCTTATGCAGATTAATGTTTTTCTCCTCTGACCTGTTCCTGTGCTCCTGCTCCAACCTCTCCTGCTCCTCCTTCTCCCTCTGCGCCCGAGCCTGCCTCCTCTTCTCAGCCAGGGCCCGTGCCGCCTCCTCCGGGTCATTGGTGCCTGCGCTCGGCCTGCCGGTACCCGGGGCAGGAGCAGGGGTGGAGGGGGTGGTGGGGGCAGGGGCCTGAGAGGTACTGGAGAGGGCAGGCAGGGGGGTAGACCTGGGCACTTCACTGGGAGGAGAGGGGGCATCCTGGGCTGGGACAGAGGGGGTGGAGGGGGTAGTAGCAGGGGTAGTCATGGGGGTAGTTGAGGGGGTAGGTGAGGGAGGGGTGGGGGTAGAATTGGAGGTAACTGGAGGACTGGAGGAGGGAGGGGTCACTGGGGCAGATGACACCATGATAGAAGGAAGTTTAGGTGTGTCTGAAAAAGAGAAAAACAGACTTTACTTCATCACATCACTTTATTGGTGGGTTTCAGATGACATCGCACATTCTACAGGCCAATCATATTTAACACTGATGGAGCAGATAAAGTGACTCTCGTTCAAACTCAGATGTGTGTTGGTGTTGTGACACAGAGAGCTCCAATATGATCAATACGAAAAGTGTCTCATCTGGAGTATTACATCATCACAGACTGGAGAATGACATAACTACGACACTTTTGCCTTAATAACAGTGAGTTTGGGAGCATTCACACTGGTCATGGTTTGGTTCTAGTTTGAGCACAATTTGGTCCAGATGTAAATTAGAATTGGTCCTGTTCTAGCCCTGGTTTAGTCCTGGTCTAGTCTAGATTTAATTCCTGATTTAGTCCCTTAACTCATAATGAACAAGTATTTTATAAAAAATGATGTAAAACCATAACTCGTCAGGCTTTAAGTTAAGCCAGGGTCGTTTACAGTTACAAGATGTTCTTATGTAGAACATATTATTTCCATTTTAATTTGTAATATTCTTTTTGTATCATGTTTTTTATAAAAGTATGCTCAGTATTCACATTGTGCATGTGTGTTTTGTTGAGAAAAATACATTTTAACACAATTACAATTTGAAGTCAGTTTAGCTAAATATTTCTGTTCACCTCATTGGTCAAAACATGGATGCAGTTCCCATGGTAACACTCACCATTAGTCTCCTCGGCAACAGGACTCTGTTGCTGCGGTTTCGCCTCCACCTCTGTCTCCACGGTGACCGCAGAGACGGTGGTCTGGACACGGGCCGGAGTCTGGGATCGTTTGGGTCTGGCTTTGGTACCAGAGGGGGGCGGGGTCTTCTTACCTGGGCAGGGCTTTGAGGAGGAGGATGATTGGACGAGAGGGGACAGGGGGCGGGACTTAGGAGGAACAGGAGACGGAGGGCGGTTTTTAGGTTTAGAGGCACTACAAGAGACGAGAGGAAATGACACACAAAAATGTTTAAAAACAAAAATGGACAAAAGGAGAAAGGTTAAACTGTTTGAAAAAATAAATTAGTTAAAGATGCAATGTGGAACTTTCTTCCAAACTTAATGTCATTACTTTGTCTAGAATGTTTCACAGTAGGGCATTAAAAGCTAATTTTACATGAGCAGGACTCCATTTCAGCCTGCATTAAAGGCAGTTTGGCCTGGTTCTTTGGGAAAAAGCTGCACTCTGGTGCGTACCTGCTGTCCGGTCGAGTCCTCTGATTAGTTGTCGGTGTGGGTGACGTCGTCTGTCTCTTCTTCTGTGTTTTTTCTTTGGACAGAGCATTCTTCTCTTTCTCATTCTCTCGCTCTTTATCTTTCTTTTCTTTTTTCTTCTTTTCCACCTAAAAAAAAACCCAAAAATATATTTATCTAAAATGCAGACAACAAGTCAGAGCAATAAATATGATTAGATCCAAGTTACTCTAATCTGATCTATTTTTCCCATCATTTTGGCGACGTTTCTAATGTCTGTGTAGACCCTCAGTCATCCAGGTCTGATCCATAGCAAACAACGAAGTTAAATCTGTCAATTGGACAAATCTTGTAGGAGTGAAGACGTTTCGCTGCTCATCCAAGCCGCTTCTTCAGTTCTGGGGGAACTCCTCCAGAACTGACGTTTCGCTGCTCATCCAAGCCGCTTCTTCAGTTCTGGGGGAACTCCTCCAGAACTGAAGAAGCGGCTTGGATGAGCAGCGAAACGTCTTCACTCCTACAAGATTTGTCCAGTTGACAGACGTTTCTAATGTTACTTCCTGGTTGGATATGGGCAGCAGCATGGGTAACAGTTACCTAGCAACCATAATGTAAACAAGGGACAAAACACAAACATTTATCTCACCGACTCCAGAGCCGGCCCCAGACTGTAGGCTGACTCCAGAGCTGGCTGCAGACTGTGGGCTGGGGCCTGCTCTGGTGTGCTCTCTGGGTGATGTCTGGGATGGAGTATCTCTGTCTCTGTGCTCTCTCTGTGATGTCTGTGGTGGAGTATCTGTCTCTATGCTCTCTGTGTCATGTCTGGGGTCTACAGCAGCCATAGTGAGAGTAAAGTTCCCTAGTGAGCGTGTTTAAAGGAGCTAAGCCTTTACCGGAGTGGAGTATCTCGGTCTCTGCGCTCTTTGGGTGATGTCTGGGGTGGAGTATCGCTGTCTCTGTGCTCTTTGGGTGATGTCTGGGGTGGAGGCTGAGGAGTGTCTCCATCTCTCTGCACTGTTCTGATGAGAACAGCTCAGAGGAATGCATGCTGCATACACAGGACACAGGATAAAGATTAGACAGAGAGATAAGGGAGGTAAACAGAGAGAGAGAGAGATAAAGAGAGACTGTCCCCATCTCAAACTCACAGTCATTGTTGTTGTTGAGCAGAGTAGCGGCGCTTCGGCTCTTCTTCAGAAACGACAGAGTTGGTGTCATGAGTCTCTCCACGATCTTACTCTCCCACGGACTGAGGCGCAGGCTGCGGGCTGACACAAGAGGGCACTGTCAGCATCAGCACATACACAGGACTACACAGGTGTGAACAGGCCTATAGGAATCCTCCAGATCAATGAACTGAACACTGAATGATGTTCCAGTGGTATGTACCATGACTTTAAAGGTTCAAAATGGAACTTTCCTGGGGGGGAGTGTGTCACCTGCTTGTTGCCATGGAGATGTTATTGCTTTGTTGTAATCAGAAGAAGATTAATTTCCTGATTAAAAGTTTTACATCTTCATTTCAGACCTGGACTAGACCAAGACTGAACCAGGACTAAATCACTACAGCTAAAACCTAAGAAAACCCTGGAACAAAAAGCACACTTAGACGAAACATGAATTCTAATAAATAAAACTGTCTTTAGGTAAACCTGGAACAAAAACACTGCCCCCCGATGGTGAGAAGTCAAACTGACTCAAACTGACTCATTGCTTTGCCTGAAATGTTCCACAGTATTGCATTAAACGTATCTGTCTTGCATTTATTCAGTTAGATGTGTTTTTTGTGGGTTTTTGTTTTTTTTGTTTAAAAATATCTTGAAATAAAAAAATAACATCTATTCGTATGGTGAGCAAGATCACCTCTTCACAGATCTGATGTGTAACTTGGTTTGTCATAGACTTAATGCCCTACTGTGGAATATATCAGGAAAATCAACAAAATAAGAGTAAATGAACATAAAATCCATTAGACGCAGTAGTGCAGTTAGGATCACAGGATGTAAATACTGTGTTAGCTTAACACATTAGCATTGATGTAGTGTCATGTTGTGCAGCTCTGGACATGTTTTATGACGAACTGATAACGGACCCCTGTTTCTATAGCAACACTCCTTCACACCTCCTCCTCATCACTCTCTCCTTCTCTCTTCTCACTTAATCTACTCTATCTCTCCTTTATGCTCTCCTCTTTCTCCTGTCTCTCCCCTGCCTCCTTTACTCTCTCATTCTCTCTCTGCTCTATCTCTCATTTTTCTCTCAACTGTCTCCCCTCTCCCTCTACCCAACTACTCTTTCTCTTTCCTCTCTCTCTCTCTCTAATAATTTTGCTCTCCTCTGTCTTTCTTCCATCTCTATCTCAGTGTCCTCAATTTTGAATTCTCTCCCCTTGTCTTCCTTCCTTGTCTTTCCCTCTTCTCCTCTCCATCTCTCGTTCCTCCCTCTCTGCAGTCTGAAATGCTGCTGTTTACTCCTCCACACAAAACTAATTTATACCTGCCCCTCTCTTCTGCGCCTTGGCCCCTCTCCTCTCTTCCTCTGACCCTCTCCTCTTCTCCTCTAGCCTCCTCTGTCCACTCCTCCTCTGACCTCCTCTGATCTCCTTTGCTCCTCTGCTCCTCTGATCTCCTTTGACCTCCTCTCCTCCTGTGCTCCTCTCACCCTCTCCTCTGCTCCTCTTCGTTGGTAACTCCATAGAGCCTGTAGATGAGTCCTGCCTGCATCCCTGGATAGATCTGTGTTTCCAATGGCAACAGGAGATGTCCTGCAGATGCATTGTGGGAGGCGGATTTCAAGGAGGTCCAAGATCCAAGATCATTCACATATGTTTGAGTAACTCTTTATTATTAGTCTGTCACATCTCCAAACCTCAAAATGCTCTGTTCCACCTTGTGATGTCATGAAGTCGTAGTTTTCAAGTTAACAGCAACTTTTAACCATGGTTCAATAGAGATTGACAATTCCAGCGCTGAAATCACCCAAATGATTCTAGTGAAGGTGTATGGAGTTTAAAAACACAGTGGAGCACTTCCTGTATTACCACATGACATCACAAGGTGGAACAGAGTGTTTTCTGTTTGAGAGAAGAACTCAGCCTTGTGTTGTCTTGGCCCAAGCTCTCTTTCTCTCTCTTCCCTCTCTCTCTCTTCTCTCTCCCCTCTATCTTTCCTTTACTCTATCCTTCTCTCTCTCCTCTATCTCTCATTTTTCTCTGAAATGTCTCCTCTCTTGCCTCTGTCTCCAAACTTGGCATTCAAGACCAAACACATTTTTTTCAACATAATTTTTGGTCAACTTGAGTTTATTGATACTTTGCTAGGGGTTTTCTCCTTGAATACCTATGGCAGAAAGTTTAGCAATTACCATGGTGGCACAATGCACATATTAGTGAACAATGCCAAAAAGCTTTAAGATCATCTGAAAACACAACAAAACTCCAAAGTGATTTAGAGAGCACATTTTGAGGAGCCTGCGATCAATCCGAGCGTTCATGGTCCTGTTTAGGAGTTTGATTTTACACAAAAATGTGTGAGTGACTAATTGAAACTGTTGGCTAATGCTAGTTAGCTTGAGACTGTAATGTTATTTAAGAGAGACTTTAACAGCACAAATCAGCTCACCTGTTGGAGTTTAAATAAGTCAGTTCTTTATGGTCAAATTGTGTTAAAAACTCAGATTAAAGTCTACCAGAGCTTCAGGCAGAGCAGTGCCTCTAGTTAGCATTACACCCCCAGGGAATGTTGATGACATCATCTGTTAAGTGTCAGTATTACACATCTAGAGCTGACGTATTTGCTGATTGGTCAGTGTCCTGTAACTAAATGCAGTGTTGTGATTGGCCTGATTCTGTCCAAGCTCTATAAAAATATATGTTATTAAACAAGGATTTATTTCATATTGTAAATATAGAAAAAATATAATAATTCACAAAGTCAGTTTAAGTCATTCCCACAAACACACACACATGCACACACACCCCCACACACTCACACACACGCGCGCATCAATCACAGAACTGTAATGAAAACAGGAGAACAGTACTGACAGTATTCTTCCAGGAAATGATGTAATAATAATGTGCTGGTTACAGAGGTCAGCCACCTGGTTATCACCATGGAGATGTTACTGTTTTGACTGAAATGCTCCACTGTCTTGCATTTGACACTTGTATGTAGTATTAATGAAATGACATCTAGAATAGCAGGCATTCTTAATCTGACCTGTAACTTGATCTCCAACGCTTGTCTCCATGGATACAGACAAGTTTAATACTGTGAAACATTCTAGGCAAAGCAATAACATCAACACCTTTAAACTAAAAATGGCACACTGATAATACATTTCACAGGATCACATGAAGAAAGCTTGTCATTAGGGACGGTTCATATATAGGGTCCAGTATCAGTATCGCTTGATATTTGATACCGATATTTTTTGGAGCTGCCTGACTGTCTTTGTGGCCATTTTGAACAGAATCATGAGTTTGTATGACGAGGTGAGTTCATATGGGCCAACATGCTTTTCCCACCACCAACGAGCCAACCCCAAAAGAGCAACGAGATGTGAACCAAACAACAGCAACGAGATGTGAACCAAAAACACACCAAGACCACCACAACAAGATGAGACCAAACGCAGCCACCACCAAATCAAAACAATGTAAAATGAAAGTGAAACTAAAACGAGCTCACGATGCAGACGATGTGATCCAGGCACAGGCAGCAGGCAAACCACCGAGCGGAGCCAGGACGAGGAGCCAGGGCGAGGAACCAGGGCGAGGAGCAGACTCAGTACTACACTAAAATGTCAAATCTACTCAAAATGGCATTTAGTAGGTGATGAGCCGGTCCCAGACATTTGTAAGAGTTTAGGGAAGAACTTTGACTTTAGTGAAATACTTTTAAACACTACTGAGCTCAACAGTCCCGGCCACTTAAGCCCGCTGTAGTTCTGGAAAGACTCCATGGAGACACAGGAAGGGCATCTGACACACAGGGACATCTCAGAACATGTCTGTACAGATCTGAACTACAAGGTTAGCAGCTTTTATGGAGAATTTCAGTAATGCAGTATTTAAGTAAATACAGATTCACTCCATTCACATTTCAGTGTGCTTGTTTGTTTATTTGTTTGTTTCTTTGTTTCTTCATTTGCAATTCATCTTGAAGCTTTATTTCTTGACCAACTCAAGTGTCTAACTGTGGTCCGCTCCTTTCCCCTTGTTCCTGGCCGGTTCTGGTTCTGATTTAGGGACGCACCGATCTTATACTGGTATCAGATATAGATCAGATATCTACTCCAAATCAGTCAACATGCTGTTGGACATTTAAACTGATGTAATAAGGTGATTTACAGGTCTGAAAAAGTCTCAGAATGTTTTATTTTGAACTTTTATTTATTCAAAGTTGTTCTGTTCCTACTTGAGAGCTAACAGCTCCATAACACCTTTGGATCAGGTTTGTATTATTTCATTTTGGTTTGAATGAAATAAATGCTGTTTCAGTCTCTGCTCTGGTATGGGTTGATATCAGGTATCGGCATAGACTCTGGACCGGTGCGTCCCTGGGTGTAGTTCTTACTTCTGCCAGGGGAGTTCCACAGGGTGGCGGAGGACTTTGACAGTCTGCTGTTAATGACAGGGTCCTGGGTGCGAGGGAGGGTCACTGTGGAGGAGGAGCATCGGCCTGCACCAGAGAACGCAACACAGCTGTTCAACCACCAGGGCGGCGATACACACACGCTGCACCTGCTCTTTAAAGAACAGGTGCAGACAGGGACAGAGGTACTTCTTCTGCTGAGAGTTGGAAGAAGGTTAGGATCAAGAGGAGGAGTAGGGGCTTGGGTGGACAACATGGGCTTTTGGAGGAGGGGTATAGGGTGGAGGCGGAGGGATTTTGGTGGATGAGGCAGAGGTGTTTGGATGGAGGAAAAGGGCTTTGGGTGGTGGAGGAGGAGCTTGGAGGAGGAGGATGGGTTTGGGTGGAAGGGTTTGGATGAAGGAGGAGGGGTTTGGGTGGAGGAGATGGGCTTTGGAGGAGGGGGTATTGGGTGGAGGAGGAGGGGTTTTGGTGGATGAGTAAGAGGAGTTTTAGTGGAGGAGGAGGGCCTTTGGTGGATGAGGAAGAGGTATTTGGGTGGAGGAGGAGGGGTTTTGGTGGATGAGGAGGGGTTTGGGTGGAAAGGTTTGGGTGGAGGAGGAGGGGTTTGGGTGGAGGAGGAGAGGACTCTTCTGCATCTGTCTCATTCAATCAATAACTTCATAAGTAACTACACCAAATCTTCCATCGACAAACAGATTAAAACTGTGACAGAAACATGAAGGGTCACAACTCTTTGAACGTTCTTCTTCACTGTTGGATCTGACAACTGTGACTCTGCTCCGCCCTCTGTGCTCTCAGAGCACTGTCTCTCACCAAAGACTGTATAAAGACATGAACTAAGTGAGTGAAGCTCATCAAAGCCAGAGGTTATAGAGGCCAATTTGGAGCTGAGTTCCATATTTGGAATTTAGACTACGAGTATCATAGTAACCAATGAGCCAATCCGGAGCGAGGCTGTTGAAGGAACACCCCTTCCCACCCGCATCACTAGTTCAGCACTAAGCACGCCCATGCTCACTTCCTGTTTCGAATATTAGCTACGTCCATATATATTTACAGTCTATGTCTCACACTGCTGGCCCTCTGTAAAACACAGTTTTTTAATAGCATTGCACTTCTGGTTTCTTTTTTTAATGATATTTATGTCAAAACAAGTATATACAAATCAATTCCATCTTTCTCTTAAATCTGAAATTATTCCAAGTGCTCCCTGGCAAGTCCTCACATACCACTAGGGGTCCCTGTACCCTTGTTTGGGAAACACTGCTACAGAACAATAAGCAAAACAAAATTAGCTTAATAAAACAGCAGCACAGAGTCACTGTATGTGAACATAAATAGGTTCACAGGTGTTAGCTAACAATCTCCAGTGACAGTTAGCTAAGAATTTCTTTGTATTCAGTTAGATCAGATGTGAGTCTCAGTGTGTTTAAACTCAGTGTTTAAACCGTGTTTAAATTGTTCATAAATGTCAGACAATAGCAGAACTGAAAAAAGTCTGACTCCAGTAAAACAGAACTTTGAGGCTTCTACTCAAATACCAATGACTCTGTTTCTAAGAATAAACTATGAAAAAGGCAAACTTTGATCTGAAGATATTTAAGTTCAGTAACACGTGTGTCCACAGCGAGAGAACACATAATAAACAAGCTAACATTACAAAAAAAACAAATGGGAAATAACAGTAGCATTAGCCTGGTGTTAGCCTCATGTTAGCTTCACATTAGCTTTACGTTAGCCTCACGTTAGCCTGGCGTTAGGCTCACACAGACTCACTCTCTCGTCTGGAGGTCTGGTTGAGTCCTCCGGCCCACGACCATCTCTGCTGACGGATCTCTGCCCAGGTCTTCTTTGTGGATCTCTTGATGGCTGCTTCATATCGCTCCTGACAACAGAAAGAGTTTATTTAAAGGAAAGGCAAGTTTTGAAACAACTGACTTTTAGAAACATTTGTGTCTGACACAGAAGATCAGAACAAGATCAAAACAAGATCAGAATAAGATCAGCTCAAGATCAGAACAAGAATCGAGTGATTTCAGACATTATAAAAGTTTAAATCCCCAGTGGATATTTTCAACATGCCCAAAACTCAGACTTAAGATGGATTTCTAGTTGTCTCTGTTTGTCCTCCAACAGAGCTCTTCTCTCACCTCCTCTCTTTTTCTCTCTCAACCTCTCTCTCCCCTCCTCTGTCTCTCTTTCTCTCCTGCTTTCTTACTCCTCCTCTCACTCACCTCTCTCTATCCCTTTCTCTCTTCCTCTCTCTCTGTCCTCATCTCTCTCTCCCCTCTCTCTCTCTCTCTCCTCTCCTCTCTTTCTCTCTGTCTCCTTTGTTCTTACCTTGTTTTTCTCTAGTTTTTGTCTCTGTTTCTCCTCCAGCAGAGCTCTTCTCCTCTCTGCTTTCACCCTCTGCTCCTCCAGTCTCCTCCTCCTCTCCTCTAGTTGTGATTCTCTCAGTCTTCTTGCTCGCTCCTCTTTCTCCAGCCACTGTGCTTTCTTTGCCGCTGAAACGAACAACAAAAAACAAAAGGATTATTTAAAAAGAAGATAATAATGATAATATTAGGAAAAAGAGAGAAGATGAAGATCTGTCCTGGTCTTGGTTTAGACCTGGTTTAGTCCTGGTTTGGACCTGGATCAGTCCCAGTTCAGTCCTGGTTTAGTTCTGGCTTAGTCGTAGTTGAGTCCTGGCTTAGTCCTGGTTTAATCCTGGTTTAGTCCTGGCTTTGTTCTGGCTTTGTCCTGTCTTAGTCCTGGTTTAGTCCTACCTTGGTCCTGGCTTAGTCCTGGCTTAGTCCTGGTTAGGTCCTGGTTTAGTCCTGGCTTTGTCCTGGTTTAGTCCTACCTTGGTCCTGGCTTAGTCCTGGCTTAGTCCTGGTTTAGTCCTACCTTGGTCCTGGCTTAGTCCTGGCTTAGTCCTGGTTTAGTCCTACCTTGGTCCTGGCTTAGTCCTGGCTTAGTCCTGTTAGTCCTGGTTTAGTCCTACCTTGGTCCTGGTTTAGTCCTGGTTTAATCCTGGCTTTGTCCTGGTTTAGTTCTACCTTGGTCCTGGCTTAGTCCTGTTTTAGTCCTGGTTTAGTTCTACCTTGGTCCTGGCTTAGTCCTGGCTTAGTCCTGGTTTAGTCCTACCTTGGTCCTGGCTTAGTCCTGGCTTAGTCCTGGTTTAGTCCTGGTTTAGTCCTGGTTTAATCTCGATTTGCACCCCTCCTTCTCCTCACACACACACACACACACACACATGCGCGCACACTCACTCACTCACTTGCACACACGAACACACACACTCATGTGACTTGAAAGGTGGCACATGGAGGGTGTGACGCATGAACACAGAACGAGTTTACACAAAATGGACATAAATGCATAAAAATACATGAAAAAAACATCAAAAATAATAATAAAACTGTCAGACTGGCAGTATAAGGGTTAATACTAGAATTTTTCCAAGTGTTACAACTTTTGACAATTTCGATTGAATGGACTCAGTACTCGATATCAATCCCAATACCACAATGACAATAAAAACACTCTTTTTTTAGACATTTGAATGAGTTTCCACATTAAATGGTCCATGGATGTATACTAGTCTATGTGTCTTATACTTGCGAAAGATACAGCTCAACATCATTCTAAAGATAGTTAATTTCTGTCAATGGGACTTTCTTAAGTATCGATACCTGCAAACAATGAGGATCTAGTTTCGATGGTAGTCTTAGTATCGATTAGTATCTGATTCTTTTGACAGCTCTAGTATTATCACACTTTCAAACCTGTGCACATGCAACTCATATAAACTGTCAATAGGGGGCAGTAGTGCAGGTTTGCATATAGCTGTGTTATGCAAAACACCATAGTCACTTCAGCCTGACTCAGCTACAGGTCGGACTGAGTCGCCATAACAAAAGCATGATGTTACTACAGAGAAATACTGTGATACTACAGAGAAATACTGCGATAATACAGAGAAATACTGTGATACTACAGAGAAATACTGCGATACTACAGAGAAATACTGCGATACTACACAGAAATACTGTGATACTACAGGGAACGACAGAATTACTACAGAGAAATACTGCAGTACTACAGAGAAATACTGCAATACTACAGAGAAATACTGTGATACTACAGGGAAATACAGAATTACTACAGAGAAATACTGCAATGCTACAGAGAAATACTGCAATACTACAGAGAAATACTGCAATACTACAGAGAAGTACTGAGATAAATGATGATACTAAAAATACTTCACATTAGTGACACAATTAGTGTTGTTCTGATACCATTTTAAATCTGATCCTGATATTTGGCCTTAGTGTGCTCACTGATACAGAAGACAACACAATAGAAGACAACAAAAGACAACACAATAGAAGACAACAAAACACAACACAACAGAAGACAATAAAACACAACAGAACACAACAGAAGACAACACAACATAAAATAACAAAACACAACAGAAGACAGCACAACAGAACAGAAGACAACACAACAGAAGACATCACAACAGAACATAACAGAACACAACGCCATATACAGTGTGTCGTATTTGCGAAGGTAAACATGGCCGCGATTCGTCTCAGTTCTGGGGCATTTGTGCCTATTTCAAGTTATCTGACCAACCAAAGCCAACATTTACTTAATTGAGAGATTTCCAGAAGTATATCAAGAGGGAGTAGGGGTTTTGTCTTTGTCAGACTGTGGGCCCTTTCTGCCAGCTCCATTTGGAGGAGTGTGTGGTCAGGAGCTGGAGTCGTGGGACATGTGAGCCACTTCACTCACACAGAAGGTGAACATGAACGTACGTGATCACCTTTCCCAAACACGCTATAACACTATTAAAATGTCGTCTATCTGAAACGCGACATGTGTTCAGACTGCAGTCATAACAGAGACAGATCAGATTTATCAGTCATATGTATAAAGGGCCCGATGATGAGTTGTGCTAATTTAAGCACTTTTACTTTTCACTTTCACTTTGTACCACAGAGCGTGGTGCTCTGCTAACAGCACCAGAACTGCACTGGAAATGTTTTGTCCCAGTTTGAGTTAGACTTTATATATCTGAGCATATTTTCTGAGACTCTGCTCTCTGTGTCTCTGCAGAAAATGTAAAGTATTTAATATATCTCTCTACAACATCCAAACATGGACTAACAATGTCATGTCAGAGGCGTTTCAGCTAATGGGATTTCTCTGTGTTCACAGCATCTCACTGTAGAACGGCTCTGGGTTCACCTGAGACAGAGACAAAGTGGAGCCATTTTTGAAGACCAAAGACGTGAGTGTCACCAGAGGACTTTAAGACATAAGATTAATATGACGAGTGCATGGAGCCAGGACTAAACCAGGACTAAACCAAGATGACAAGTTTGTAGAGCCGATCCCAAAACTAATAATGAGAAGCTTAAACATATATTCATCTCTTATATAGAGTTATGTCCATAAAGTATTTTATAATTTAAAATTTTAATCATTTCAAAAGCAATTCATAAGAAATACTCATTAGATTTGTTCTGTTCTGTTGTACTCAGTGGTTAAAAGAGTTTAATCACATGTGACTGAATTATTGGTCCATTTTTCTTCCAGAGATCAGTTACTGCAGATGTCAACCTCGACCTTTTGACTAAATCTGTGACACCACACCTGCAGGACCTTCAGCCAACCAGCATTTTCCAGCAGATAACGCCCCACCACAGTGGGGTCTGCATGTTTGTGATTTTCACATCATTTCCAGACCATTGGATTGAAGGCACAGACCAATTGCTTTTGCACCAGGTTCAGATGTCACACCTCTGGGTTTGTTTCTATGGGGCCGTGTCAAAGATATGGTCTATGTAATCCCTCAGTCATCCAGGTCTGATCCATAGCAAAAGAAAAATATTAAATCTGTCAGCTGGACAAAACGTTGTAGGAGTGCAGACCTAGCCTACAAACAGAAACTGTAAACAATTGGTGTTTTGAGTTTCAGTGTAGTTAGCTCCTCCCTTCAGACAGATATAAGGCAGTGTCCATCAGTAATCGGACCAGAACTGAAGAAGCGGCTTGGATGAGCAGCAAAACGTCTTCACTCCTACAATGTTTTGTCCACTCAACAGATTTTATATATTTTTTGCTATTAAACATATTGTGTATGGAACAAAGAACGGGACATTACTGAACCACAGTCAAAGATAACAGATGCGATTGAACCATTGATGACGCCCTGATGCACTTCATGAGACTAATGTGCCCATATAGAGGTGTATTAAATGAGGTTAAACACTTTGGAAACCACTGAGTATAACAGAACAAGTCTGATTCAGATTTCTGATCAAGTGCCTTTGTAATAATGTTTAAATTGTAAAGAGACTTTATGGACACACTGTATATATTTTTTATCAAAACAAATAAGCTGTTAGCATAAAAATGGGCCATGCAAGAATCATGAATTAAACTTTACACAAAATTAGAGAAATGTTTTATGAGTGAAATTAAAATGATTTTGGAGCAGAATTAAAGGAGCTGGCTCAGTCAGTCTTACCTTGGAGCTGAGTTTGATGTTCTGAACAGCCATGCAACAAGAGACGACAAGATCATACAAAGTGTGAGTGAAAAAAGGTCAAAGAGATGGAGAGAAGAGAGGAGAGAGGGAGAGAGATGGAGGAGATAGGGGGGAGAGGGGGAGAAGAGAGGAGAGGGAAGAGAGGGAGGAGAGAGGCAAGAAAGTGAAAAGAGAGGGTGGAGAGAGGGAGAGAGGGAGGAGAGAGGGGACGAGAAGAGAGAGGGGGGAGAGAAGAGAGAGGGAAGAGAGGGAGGAGAGGGGGGAGAGAAGAAAGGGAGAAGAGAGGGGGAGGAAAGAAAGAAGAGAGGGGGAGAGATGGAGGAAGAGGAGAGACGGAGGGGCAGAGGAGAGAGGGGGGAGAGGGAGCAGAGAGGGAAGAGAAAGGGAGAGAGAGAGGGAAGGGAGAGAGAGAGAAGAGAGGGAGGAGAGAGGGAGAGAGAGAAGAGAGGCAGAGAAAAGAGAGATGGAGGAGGGAGGGAGAGAAAGATGTGGAGAGACAGAAAAGGGATAGAAGAGAGGGGGAAAAGAGAGAAGAAAGAGGTGGAGGAGAGGTGTTAGAAAAGAGGGTATTTTTAGATTATAGGGTTACCGATGTATCTGGCTCTCTCTTCTCTTCGCTCCTTGGCCAGTTTCTGTCTCTGTTCTGACGTCATTTCTGAAACAAAAAAATTAATAAACACATTTGTAAAAAATAATTATATATAAATAAACTTCATCACAACAAAGCGCCACATGTTGTCGGCGCCCCCTATGGATAGCTGCACATCACACTAGGGAACAGGTCTGTCTCTGCTCCTGCCTGTAATAGACATACACCTTTATCTCTACTTTAAACCCATGAAAGACATAAAACAGAAGGAGATCATCTTACACTGAGGCACCAAGGGTCTAAGATACACTTCAAAAGTAACAATTATCTTTTTCCCATTTTTGTACAATCCAACATTTCTGAAAAACTTTGAGCATGCAGCTGTTTGAGCACATACAAACAAGACAGGAGCAGAGACAGGAGCACAGATGTATCCTGGATTATACCTTGTGGCACTAAGGAGTTAATAAGACAATTCCTGCTCAGACATTTATGTGAATAAATTTGTTAATTAGGGCCCGAGGACAAACATATGAGAAGGGCAAGTCAGTGATTCGTCTGTAGGAGTGCGAGAGCCCTATTGTATTTGTTCAATTTTGGGGAAAATCGCAAAAATCCAGCAGTAAACAATAATACTGGTACGTGGTATCGAAAAATCAGTGAGTTCAGTGAGCTCTAATTTTGAGTGAAGACCATGAGAAAAAATATTAGCATCAAAAATAGGGCACATCAGGACATGTAAAAAATGATATTATGACCCAGCCCTAAATCCTACAGGAAGTCGGCCATATTGGATCAAACCTGGGACAAAATCACTCATCATAATCTTTTGGCATCTCCGAGTTTTCATCAAAAACACTTGGCCAAAAGCCATGCGCAATAAAATATCAAAAATCAATTACATTTAAAATAAAATGTTGGGCGTGGTCACGGTGATTTTCCAGCAAAATGTCAATTTTTGGAAAAATGAAAAAATGTCTATCTTTCATAAACATTGTTGGATTTGAATGGACCCAATGAAGCGTGTGTGCACATTTCTGAGCTGGACGTAATGACATGTAAATTAGGGCTCTATCTTTTAACATGGCTCTAATGAAACAACTGCACATCACATTAGGTTTGTCAAGTTGCTGTGTACAGTTTTGTATCATGTTTTTATATTTTTATGGAGAATTGTCGTGTGGGAGCAGAACGTTTCAGTTAGATTTAATATGATGTATTTTATTGCTGTCTTCCTTGCTTAAATAGACCAACATGACAGGACAGTTACAGCTCGTCTTTATTCAACAGCTTAACTCATCTCATCTGGTGCGTGCCCTGTGCACGTTCACTTTTGTTACATTTTTATCGTTGCGCTTCTCAAATGCACTGTACCACAACAATAAGTAGGAACTATTATTATTATGAAGAAAGTAAATAATGTATCCAACATGATATAATAAATGATATTCACTAGTAATAAAAATAAGTACAAAGTAATAAACAAAATACTAATGACCCAAATAAATTTTAATACATAAAATAATATACGCCAAATAAATCAAAGGTTACATAAATTTGGCTGAACGCATTCTGTACTGTACAGGAAACACGGCGCAGAGGAGATTGATTGATCTATGATCTTAACAATCTACAGTCCCTTAGCCAATCAGGACGCAGAACACAATGTATGTTCATACACTGTAAAAAAAAAAAAAAAAAAAAGCATGCAAAATTGTACCCAAAAAAAATCAGCGAAACAGCGAGACCATGAAAGGTGAAACACGATATAGCGAGGGACCACTGTATATAATTTTACATAATACCCCCCCTTTTAAAATTTATGGATAAATACAGTTTGTTGTATGTGGACAGTGCAGTACCTTTCTTGGGCGGTGGGCATGGCTCTGGTGTGGAGGGGGTGGGGTCTGGTGTGCAGGGGGTGGGCTCTGTTGTGGTGTTTGTGTCTGTGTGAGTGCTGGAGTCACTCTTAGGAGACACATCTGTGAAGGCGGAGTCGTCTGGGGAGTGGGAAGTCTTCAGCTTCTCACACTGGATTTGGTCTGACTGCAGAGGGAGAGCTGAGGAGAGAGAGGATATGGAAAATCAGATACTAATCGGAACTAAAACTAGTATTGATTTGCTCATTGTTCTCAGGTATCGATACTAAAAAAGTGTCACTGACAGAAATGAACCTTTCCTGAATATGTTTATAATGATCTTGAGCTGTATCAGAACAAGTATAAGACACATAGACTAGTATACACCCATGGACCAGTATGGAACCTACTTGGACCACTGAGGGAGTACACAGATATATATATATATATATATATATATATATATATATATATATATATATATATATATATATATATATATATATATATATATATATATATATATATATATATATGTGTGTGTGTGTGTGTGTGTGTGTGTGTGTGTATATATACACACACACACACACACACACACACACACATATATACACATAAAACACACGCACATACATATAGACATGATACTATTTGTCTGTCCTTCTCCATTAAAACCATTACATCAGTAAAATCTCTATAAAACAGTCTGATCTAAATGCTCCAGACTCGCCATGACTTTCATTATCTCTGCAGTTTCACAGTCACTTGGCGCTGTCTCCTCAGGTTTTCACAGCTGCGATGCTAACAAGCTAAAATAGTCGCTAACACGCACGAGCAAATACACACAAGCTAACCTGCTAATCCCACATGTCTTCATTAGCACTGCGGTTCATTAGGACTCATTAGAATCCCAGTTCACACACGGTTAGGATACATGTGTGAACAGAATGTTAATCACACGTTCAACAGGAGGAGACAGGAGAAGCGGAGCAGGAGTGCACCAGTCAGCAAAATGGTTTTCTATTCAGTGTAATTGAAGGTTTTAATTTTACAAAATGAGACCAGTGTTTCATCATTTCTATCGGTCAGTGGTGTTTTTAAAACCAGACACTGCAGATGAAGCGAAGAAAACATTTTATATTTAGAGATATAAATAAATGTCTGCTGTAGTTTCTATTTTATATAAATGTAAGTGTTTCATCGTCTGTTTATATGGAACAAGAGACAAAACTTTACTTTTTTGGGCCATTTGAAGCTTTAAAATACATGGAGCCAGGTTTATATTTCTTGCTTTAACATAGAGGCCATTCTGGATTCTTACTTACTTAGTATTTGAGTAAACAAGATCTTACTGAAAATCTGCCAAAAAAAATCTAGTTAATAAATCAGACTTGGAATTAGATTTTTTTTTTAATCCTTTTGTGTATTTCATCAAAATTGTGGTCAGTCCAAGATTGTGAACCTTGTTCTGTTTGTTTTATAGTTTGGTGTTTCTTTTTGTTAAACAGCACTCATTGTGTATGTCTGTATGTTTATGTTCAGGCATTGATACTGGACAACATTTTTACTTGATTTTAATAAGATAAAATCAAATCATATCAAAACTCAGAACTGATCAATGAAAAAAAAAAAACAGAGTAAAAAACAGATTTCTGTCCTGGACTGGGCTGTTCTGGACTGGGCTGAGCTGGACTGGGTTGGACTGGGCCGGATTTGTTGATAATAATGAAATTGTGAAAATAGCTCAAAATTAAGAATATCATTATGCGCTCGGTCCATTCACACCTGGTTCTTGTCGGTCAGAGTGTGAGCGACGTGAATGACTTCAGTTTTGTGTTGTGGTCAGTTTTTTCTGTATTTTTGGCTAAACAAACAAGAATATATCCTCCTCTTTCTATTGACTCTATTGAGGTCAGACTGGTCACAATTATGGACCCCTGGGACACAGCAATGTTTCTGGATAAATCAGTATGTGCAAATGATAACATCCACTGTGTCCGAGAATAGAACTACAAAAGATACAAGCACACCAGGGCCGATTAACACGATCATGACGCCAAAAACATGACGGTTACCATAGTTACTAAAAACACAAACTTTCCTCTCTCTTCTTCTCTCTGTGACTCAGCTGTTTGTTCTGTCTCTAATTCAGACCAGACACAAACCACGTCACTACAACACATTTTCCCCTCTCTCCTCTTTCCTCCCTCTATCCTCTCTCTCTTTTCTTTTCCTTTCTTTCTCTCCTCCCTCTATCTTCTTTTCCTCTCTCTCCTCCCTTTATCCTCTCTCTCTCTCTCCTTTCTGTCTCTTCTCTTTCCTCCCTCTATCCTCTCTCTACTCTTTCCCCTCTCTAGCCCTTCTCTCTATCCTCTTTCATCTCTTTTTATCTCCCTCTCCTCTTTTCCTCCTCTCTTTGTGTTTGAGGTCAGTGTGGTGACCTCCACACTGACCCCAAACACAAAACTGCATAATGGTTTGAATCAATATTTATTCTGTTTGATTTTGTTCCTAGGAAATGAATTTGGTGAGAAACAAAGTGACACTGCACCAGAAGGTCATGAGGACTTGAGGTATTGAGGTATTGAGGTATTGAGGTCTTGAGGTCAAGAGGTCATGAGGTTGTGAGGTCATGAAGCTGTGAGGTCATGAGGTTGTGAGGTCATGAGGTTGTGAGGTCATGAGGCTGTGAGGTCATGAGGCTGTGAGGTCATGAAGCTGTGAGGTCATGAAGTTGTGAGGTCATGAGGTTGTGAGGTCATGAGGCTGTGAGGTCATGAGGCTGTGAGGCCATGAAGCTGTGAGGTCATGAAGTTGTGAGGTCATGAAGCTGTGAGGTCATGAGGCTGTGAGGCCATGAGACTGTGAGGTCATGAAGCTGTGAGGTCATGAAGCTGTGAGGTCATGAAGCTGTGAGGTCATGAGGCTGTGAGGTCATGAGGCTGTGAGGTCATGAAGCTGTGAGGTCATGAAGCTGTGAGGTCATGAGGCTGTGAGGTCATGAGGTCGTGTTTAAAGAGGTGTTATTCTGAAATTTCTGTCGCCTCGTCAAAAGCACGCCTGAAAACAGATCTTTAAATGAATGACACTGAACCAATCAGAGTTCAATTCAAACTCAAACTGTTTTTATAGAAAACATTTTTATTTGGACAGCAGTAAAGTAATTTTGAGCATTGTCAGGGGCAGAGGTCAGACTTGAGTTTGAACGTTGTCAGGGTCAGAGGTCGGATTTGAGCGTTGTCAGGGTCAGAGGTTGGACTTGAGTTTGAACGTTGTCAGGGTCAGAGGTCGGATTTGAGCGTTGTCAGGGTCAGAGGTCGGACTTGAGTTTGAACGTTGTCAGGGGTTGGACTTGCGTTTGGGTCCCTGCACTGACACTGAAACAGGAAATACTTCAGAGAGGAAGTGCATTCTTTTAAACAACAACACAAATATCTGAGAAGTAATCTGAACTGACAAACTAACACAAGAACACGTCTGTACAGATCTAAACTACAGGGTTAGATATTTTTATGCAGCATAAGACCCCATGGAGGGGAGGGCATCTGACACACAGAAGCACTGCAGAACACGTTTGTACAGATATGAGCAGCTTAATGCAGAATAAAACAGTAGATTTTGTTGTTTGTGGAGGAAATAATGGAACTTAAAAAATGACAGTCTTTGTAATTTGCTCATTACCATTGAAATTTGGATTGGAATGAATCCTACCGCTAATATAAACTCTAGGATTCAGTACGGCATTCCCCGTGTGTTTATATAAACTATAAAATTTAGAGCATCTGCCGAGGGCACAGGCTGAACATCCCTGATATTCCTGAGGCTGATCTGACATCAACACAGCCAACAATAAAAACAATTACATCCAAACTAACAACAACAACAATAATAATAATAATATACCCCAAAGACTATGACAATACAGTTAAGCATTTACATTATAGAGCAATAATTACAAATGCACAGATCCAGCTTTTTCAGTTCTGATAATGATTTCGATACTATGGCTTTGAGTCTCTGCTGATCTCAGAGCAGAGACTGAAACAGCATTTATTTAATTTAAACTAAAATAAAATAAAACAAAACTTATCCAAATGTGTTCTGGAGCTGTTTATCTCTCAAGTAACAACAGAACTTTGTGTAAATAAAAGTTCAAACATTCTGAGATTTTCTGGGCAACTACAACCTGTAAACAGTCTCATTACATCAGTAGGACTTCGCCTGAACCGATACTTGGGAGCCGATATCTGTTCCAGAATCAGATCAATGCATCTCTAGTCCCCAAAAATGAACTAAAACAACATACAGACAAATAAGGACAGTACAACATGTAGTCACATTTACATCACAAAAAAACTGACCTAAAAACCTCCAGATCGACCTCAGCACCCCGATAATGAGATAATTAAGTTGTTTTAGCTACACATCAAAAAGTTTGCTAAATATGCAGTATTCAAATTAAACCATAAATTTGAAACCTGACTCTTGTGAGCTCCATGTTCTAATGTTGTTCCCTCCTCAAAAACAGACCTGGAGGTGTGTTTTGGTTCATTCACACATGTTTGAGTAACACTTTATTATTAGTCTGTCTACATCTCCAAAGCTCAAAATGCTCTGCTCCACCTTGTGATGTCATCAAGTGGTGGATTTAAAGTTAACAGCTACTATTCAGATTAATTTGAACTGCTTTCCTCCTCAGTACTTTTGCTTTTAGTTTAAATATGTTTGTTTGACCTTTTGTTCACTTGAGGTGGTCCATAGAAAGTCTCTAATATCTGTTGTTCTGAAGTAGTTTAAATAGTACTTTAAATAAGGCTAAAACAATAGCCAACGACAACGTTTGGCATCCAAGTGATTCTAGTGAAGCTGTACGGAATTTAAAAACACAGTGGGGCACTTTTATTACTACTTGATGGCATCACAAGGTGGAACAGAGTGTTTTCAATTTGAGAGAAGAACTCAGCCTAAATCTCCAGGTTTGTGTGTTAAACATGTGTGAATGAAACAAAACACAACTCCAGGTCTGTTTGTGATGAGGAAACAACATTAGGACACAGATCAGAAAATAGTGTAACATGGGCCTTTAATAATGTGAAAGCTATAATTAAACAAAAGTGAAAAAAGTAAAAATAATCCAACATCTATCCGGATCAGAACGGTATTGATATGTGATAAAGTGGGGATCATCTCCATTGGGCATTAGCAAAATTATTTTTAAAATGTCATGACAATTAGGGTTAGGGGCTAGGGCTAGAGTTAGGGACTAGTTTTAGGATTAGGGGCTAGGAATGGGGTTAGGGGTTATGGTTAGCTTGATTACTTGATTAACATTTTTGATGAGTGATGTTGTGTATCTCCACTCACTTTAGAACAGAAAAGTAAACTCAAAATGTCCGCTCGTCTGAACCTCGAGAGCCAAAGCTGAACCCAATCCACCTCATCTGTCAGCTATTTATAAACTGGACTGACACACAGGCTAACGAGAGGAAGGGAGGAAGGGAGGGAGGGGGAAAAGAGGGAAAACAGGAGAGAGGGGAAGGCTAAAAGGAAGAAAGGGAGAGAGAGAGAGAGATAAAGGCAGGAGAAGGAGAGAGATGTGGGTCTGTGGGTTAAACATGATATGACTTTACATGTGACGGCTTCTGGAAAACTGCACCTCCCACAAGGCACAGCCCTGTAGTCTGCCCGAGGGTAACTGTGGCACCTGTAGCACTAGTATAGTAATAGTACTAGTAGTAGTAATAGTAATGGTAATAGTAGTAATAGTAGTATAATTAGAGTTTTCTCTCAGTGTACCCTGTGTCAAATGAGCTCAACAGTGACCGACTTCCTGGTTCTGGGTTGTTCGCCTGGTTCTGGATGGCATCTGTCTGCGAAACTTTATAAACCACTGAGTTATTAAAACTCAGTGGACTTAAAACACCCGTGTTATGGATATTAGTTAGCACATAGCTGGTTAGCACATAGTGGTTAGCACATAGCTAATCTGAAATGGACTTTTAGAGCCTATACCAATGTCTGCTCTGCATTACCAATACTGGATCTTATCAATATATGTAATATAAGCAAGGACCTAAAGTATTTGTTACGTTATCGTGCACAAATGAACTTTTCACTTTTGTATAAAACAAAATCAAAATGTGTTTCTCTGCAAAATAAATTAATATATTAATAATATCTGAATATCTGGAATGTACGACCCATCTCAGTTTTTTTAACAAAATAACCAAAAGATCACATTTGAATGCACACAGATGCAGGCTGTAGACATCTGAAATGTGAGGATGGCTAAGTGTAAAATAAACATGTTAGCTAGCTGTATCTAGCTGTTGATCTGAGATGAACTCAGACCCCCTGACTGTCCCATGCTCTGTCTCATGTTCACATCACACAACAATGAGCTCATGGCTACAGAGGCTCACCAGGGACAAAAACTCAAATCCTCAAGGTTTCAGAATAAAAATGACTTTTAATCGTAACTTCATTCTTGTTTTATAATCGTCATCTCAAAACATTTGCTCCATAATGTCAAAGAAAAAATACAATGAAACATTTCCTCCATAATGTCAATATACGGAAAGGTGTATAATTCGAGTCACTGTAGTAGTAACAGAAGTAGTAGTAGTAGTAGTAGAGTTATATAGAGTTATATAGGCCCCGCCCTCTGAGACTATGACATCATCACAGACCGGACCCTGGGCCTATGTACAGTGGACCAGTCTCATCCTCAGCGTCTCCTGCTGTAAATGTGCTGTTTTCAATAACACTGTGTTTATGTGGATCACAACTGCCTCTGCCTCACAGAACAGAATTCTGGACCTGGACTAGAGACACAAACTCAGATCTGAACCTCAAAGCCGAGTTTTGAACTGAAAACGCTCTGTTCTTCCTTGTGATGTCATGTGGTAATACAGGAAGTGCTTCACTGTGTTTTCAAACTCCACACACCTTCACTAGAATCATTTGGATCATTTAAGCTCTGGAATTGCCAATCTACTACTGAACTAAAGGTAAAAGGAGCTGTTAACTTGAAAATTACCACTTCATGACATCACAAGGTGGAACAGAGCATTTTGAGCTTTGGAGATATAGACAGACTAATAATAAAATGTTACTCAAACATGTGTGAATGAAACAAAACACAACTCCGGGTCTGTTTTTGAGGAGGTAACAGCATTATGACATGGCTTAAAGCTCACATGAGTCCACATTTGTTTAACATTTAAATCTGGTCTCTGGTCTGTTTTACATAGGTTGTGTAACTTAAAATAATATAAAATAAAGTTCATTTTGGATTGAAGATATTCAAGATGGTTTCTTATCATTTCCATGGGGCTGTGGTTATTGTTGTATGTGTTTGGGCTAGGCTAAAGTTTTGGTAACATTGCCTTTATATGAGAGATGGGCAAAACCAGTGATTTTTATTTCGTTCGGATACCAAGTAAAACTATGGCAAGTATAAAGTATCGTGACATTAATGTAATCAGATACCAACAGGTTTTGTATTAAAATGCATTCAATCCTTCTACTATCAATATCATGGGCTGTATACATAAATGGACAACAGGAGCAAACTGGAAGTGAGCATTGGAGCACTTCTGGCTCCTTCGACTCTGACTCCAGTTCACTTTACACTGAAAAACTGTGGTGAGAGTGACAGTGAAAAAACTGTTGGCTAATGCTAGCTAGCTTGTGACTGTCATGTTATTTGAGAGGAACTTGTTTGACAGCACAAATCAGCTCAATTGTTGTAGTTCAGATAAGTCAGTTCTTTATGGTCAGATTGTGTTAAAACAAAACTCAGATTGACAGAGCTGCAGACAGAGCAGTGCCTCAAGTTAACGTCACACCCCCCAGAATGTTGATGGCATCAGCTGCAAAGTAAGAGGGCATAGAGAGGCTTTCATTATTTCTGCTTCACCCCAATTTGAAATTACCTAATAATAAGATAAGTTTAGAAATATAAAACAAGTATCAATATTTCCGCATGAGAACTGATTCTTAACAATACCCTGTCAAAGCCATTATCAAAATATTTAGATCAATACTTCTAGAATGTGACGATGTCATACTCCAGATGGGGTCAAGGGTCAGATTTCCCTACTGATTACATTATACTGTAATCTCCGAAAGGTAAATTCACAAATGTTGAACCTGGTCATTTCTATTAGTGACTGAGCCAAGAACTCACTGTGTTACAACAACAGCGCATATCAACATGACAACATACATAAGATAAATATATCGCTGAAGTTACTATAGACGATAAACGATAATACTGAAACACATTTATGTCACTCACACGAAAACCCAAGAGCAGATTTAAACTATTCAAAAACTATTCTAAATCTACAATATTGTTAAAAATCATGAGCTTTAATACATAAACACCAGAATGAAATACTTTAGTCGTTAGTTTGTGTTTGTAATAAGTCATACAAATTATTCAAACTTTTACAGATTAAATCTTATCAAATTCTGACCCCCCCAAAATCTATAGTTCCAGCTTTATATTGAATCAATCAAATCAAAAATTGAGTCAATCGAGTGATTACAGTGAAAGGCCTAGTTGTGATGCCACCTGAAAGAGTAATGTCCTTCTGAAGGCTGGCGGTCAGAAGGACTCTGGAGAGGTCACTAATCAAACATGTGATGGGCCAATGCTCTGTCCAGTTCTTTTAATACATCTGAGCTTCAGAGGTTTGGCCCATCTCAGGTTTCTGTGGCCCTGGGTCACCAAGACGAACAGAAACACACAGGACAGTTTAGAGCTGACTTTAGCATGTTTTAAATCAGACCTGTTCTTCAAACTGTTCTGTTTAGATCTTTAACCATGTTCTAGTCGTTTCTTCTCATTGAGCCTCTGAAGTTGTATTTGGAGTGATTCATGTTTGAGTAATCTTTAATCTCTTATTTTCAAGATGCCATTTTGTCGGTGTACCCTTGTTTTCAACCGGCACTGGTACACACCCACTATGACATATGCACTTCCTTCTCTAGTTTTATGTTCTTAATCGGTGATACTCGTAGGATTCTGCAGCATTATGTCATCATTTTGGTACAAATGAAAAAAAAAGGGCTCCAGATCACACACTACAGAGGGCTCCAGACCACACAGGGCTCCAGACCACATACTCCAGAGGGCTCCAGACCTCACACTGCAGAAGGCTCCAGACCACACTGGGCTCCAGGACGTATGCTGCAAAGGTCTCCGACCACACAGGGCTCCATATCACACACTGCAACTGACAGAGGGCTGGCCGTGGATCTCCCACATCACTGACGATTAGACGAGATTCATTCACCATTTCTCTTTCATCAACAATGGTGAAGAATGTATTACATTTGATATACTTTGATTTGATTTACTTGAGTCACTTCCTCTGAGACTAAACCCACTTCCTGTCCTCAGATCTCACTCCGGTCTAGACAAAGTCCAGAGCAGGTCCAGGGCAGGTCTATAGCAGGTCTATAACAGCAGGTCTATAACAGGTCTATAAGTGGTCTAGAGCAGGTCTATAACAGCAGGTCTATAACAGGTCTATAAGTGGTCTAGAGCAGGTCTATAACAGGTCTACAGCAGGTCTATAACAGGTCTATAATAGGTCTACAGCAGGTCTATAACAGGTCTATAATAGGTCTATAACAGGTCTACAGCAGGTCTATAACCGGTCTATAAGTGGTCTAGAGCAGGTCTGTAACAGGTCTGCAGCAGGTCTATAGCAGGTCTATAATAGGTTTACAACAGGTCTACAGCAGGTCTAAAACAGGTATATAAGTGGTCTAGAGCAGGTCTATAACAGGTCTACAGCAGGTCTATAACAGGTCTATAATAGGTTTACAACAGGTCTACAGCAGGTCTATAACAGGTCTATAAGTGGTCTAGAGCAGGTCTATAACAGGTCTACAGCAGGTCTATAACAGGTCTATAATAGGTTTACAACAGGTCTACAGCAGGTCTAAAACAGGTCTATAACCGGTCTAGAGCCGGTCCAGAAAAGCTCCAGAGCGTGTCTACAACAGGTCTACAGCAGGTCTAGAACAGGTCTTCAGTCGGTCTATAATAGGTCCAGAGCATGTCTATAATAGGTCCAGAGCATGTCTATAACAGGTCTAGAGCAGGTCTATAACAGGTCCAGAACAGGTCTAGAGTAGGTCTATAGCAGGTCCAAAGCAGGTCTAGAACAGGTCTTGAACAGGTCTAGAGCAGCTCTAGAACAGGTCTACAGCAGGTTTAGAGTAGGTATAAAGTAGGTCTAGAACAGGTCTATAATAGGTCTAGAGCAGGTCGAGAACAGGTCCAGAGCATGTCTATAACAGATCCAGAGCGGATCTATGTGAGGTCTTTTTGGATGAGGCTGTGAGGAGATGATGTAAACAGTGAATCACACTAAAACCATCTGACTCTGAGTAAACGCCCTCAGGAGACGACTGTTCAAACTTCAATTAGAGCAGCTCAACTATTTTGGAAATTACCTAGTTTAGATCACATTTAGGTCACATTTAGTTCATGTTTAGGTCACATTTAGTTCATGTCATCAACATTCCCGGGAGGAATGTTGATGACATGAACACTGATACTATCTGGGCAGAATACAATACATTAGACCAGTACATTAATGAATTCCTTCTTTTCATTCATAAAAAAAAAAACGTGGACCCGCCCCTTGCCCGCGCATTAAATCATCTACAACTTAAAAGCACCAAGTATATCAGGGACCGTGTCTTTGGAAATAGGTCATAAAAGAAAAGTCAAAAGACAAAACAGTAGTCATGTCCACAACATCAGTGCCACAGCTCTACTGTTGCAGGAAGAGCAACCACAAATCATCTGAAACAAACAAGCGTAGCGTATTACCCAAGACACACGTTCCAATGTACGTGCTTACAGCACACGGTCCTTTTGCTTCTTACGTCATTGAGTAGGTGCCTGATGCGATGGTGTACTCTATGTGAACCAGTGCATCCAGGACTCATCACAGCAGTGTAGAGACAGACTCCTGCCTCAGCTTTGTTCAGTTACGTTAATGGGCCAGGTGCGAGGCTCACAGTCAGGCAGCAGCACTGAAAGAAGTCACAACTTAGAACAAGTGTATTTTTGTATGCCCAGATGGTATAAGTTAACTTAAATGTATGTCATGTCTTCATGACCTTCTGAAGGATCTAAGGTTTGTAACCACTCATAATGCCACACTAGCCCTATTAGTAGAGGAAAAGTCAGAGAGATGTCCCTTAGCATAAGGCGCTAACTAATGCTAACATCTCGTATTCAGAAAAACTTGTTAAGCCAGTGTGGCTACAAAAGTGTTATCTACACAATTTCCCTTGCTATACAACTTATTAAAAAGGTTAATAATGCACATCATAATATCACAAAAAGGTGACATACTCTGTGCAACAAATGTCTCAAACTCGTTATAGCGTAATTTGTAAGCGTAAAACAAAATTTGTAAGTGTACTTTTTATTTTATTTATTACTGTACAAAAAAACTTTCACACATTCAAAATTTTAGAACAATTGTACCTTCATACAAAACTCCGCTCTGGTCTGAGAGTTATGCTTATAAACTCATCGTGGTGAATAATGAGGATGTTCAGATAAAATCAACTCATTCTGTTTTGCTCATTTTTAAGATGGTAAAAATCAGGTGCAAAGACTTTGATATTATTTGGAAGAAGACTGAAATCTGAACTTTATACAAATCCAAAAATCCTCTGCATTTCAGGGCATGTTTAATCAGCTTCATATTGTTTTGTTTGTAAAAGTCCTGTTTCAGGGTCTGGTCTCAGCATCATGGAGTCGTTTGGTAAGAGACACATGCGACAAGTGCTTTGGTTTTTGAAATGGTTCAAATCCGGAGGAACCAAAGGAGAGCGCCCCACTATGGACAAGAAGTAAAAATGGATTTTTTACACAATCAGATGAAACCAGGACTAAACCAGAACTAAACCAGGATTAACACAGAACTAATCCAGGACTATACCAGAACTAAACCAGGACTAAACGAGGATTAAACCAGGACTAAACCAGGATTAACCTAGAACTAATCCAGGACTATACCAGAACTAAACCAGGACTAAACCAAGACTAAACGAGGATTAAACCAGGACTAAACCAGGACTAAACCAAGAGCCCTGCTTACAATAGTCTGCTCTGGGCCATCAGCTGTGGTATGAGCTTAGACAGAAACCGTGTGAACAGTCTGAAGTGAAAACAGTTAAAGTTCTTTGCAAGTGTGAGGACAGAGGTTGGTAGTTAAATTCTCAAGCGGTGAGAGGAAGTGCCGTGCTCCGCTGCAAGGTCACACTTCCTGTAGATTAGCCTCGTGTTTCCGTTTGGAGACGACACAGTTTAAGACGCTGTTTGAATAAAATCCTATTGGGAACAGTGCTACGTGAAGTCACACTACAGCAGAACAAAATATGAGAAGGGACTTTCAAAAGATTCTGATCTGATATAACAAGACTTAATTAGGTTTGTTAAATGTCCTGAGGACTTTTAGAACAAGTATAAGAGCACATAGACTAGTATACGCTTATGGACCACTATGGAACCTACCTGGACGATTGAGGGATCACACAGATATAAGGACACATGGGAATATAATAGCAATTACTTTTTTCTTACTATTTAATGTGGAAAATGACAGTGTAATGTCTAAACAAAGAGTGAGACACTTCTGGTCCAGAGTCCACATCAGAGGTCTGTCCCAAATCCTGGACCAAGACCAAGACCAGGACTAGGACCAGATCCAAACCATGACATCATCAGAGAGCGAGCGAGCGAGCGAGCGAGAGAGAGAGAGAGAGAGAGAGAGAGAGAGAGAGAGAGAGAGGAGGCAGGAGGGAGATAAAAAGAAAGAGAGAGAGAATAGGGACAAAACAGGGAGTCCTCTGTCTGGAGATTTAAAGTGACACAGAGAGGGAAAGACAACGGAGAGAAAGGAGGGGTGGGCAATGGAGATCAAGAAAGAGGAGAGGGGAGAGAAAGGAAAGAGAGAAAGTGAAAGAGAGAGAAAGTTGTGGAGCAGATTATGTCAGAAAAACTAAAACTTTGGCGTGTAGTATTTTAGCATTTAATATTTTGGTGTGTAGCATTTCAGCGTTTAGTATTTTGACGTGTAGTATTTTGACGTGTAGTATTTTAGTCTGTAGTATTTTAGTGTATAGTATTTTAGTGCGTAGTATTTTAGCATGTAGTCTTTTGTCATGTGGTATTTTGGCGTGCAGTATTTAAGCGTGTAGTATTTTAGCATGTAGTCTTTTGGCGTGTAGTATTTTAGCATGTAGTATTTTATGTAATATTTTGGCATGTGGTAATTTAGTGTGTAGTATTTTAGCATGTAGTATTTTGTCATGTGGTATTTTGGCGTGAAGTATTTTGGCGTGAAGTATAGGGCGGCATGAGTTTGGAAAAAATATGGGTTTTTTTGACACACGTTGAGTTTTTGATGAGAATTATATATTAATGAAAAGAGTAAATAATAAAGATTCTGTTCACTGCACTGTCTTCATCTGAAAAGAAAAATGGTTTAGTCCTTGTTTAGACCTGGTTTAGTCCTGATTTGGACCTGGTTTATCTCCCATAAAGTTATATAGAATTTTATAGCATTAGATAGAGTTTCACAGAGTTTTATAAAGTTATATGAAGTTACATAGATATAAATTCACCACATCAGACACTATGACCTCATATGAAAGAACATAGTTGTTTTGTACAAAGACCATTTGCTGTCCTCATGGCTCAGGTATGTTTGTGTTTGCCCTGTAACCATGCAGCTCGTGGTTTAGATTCCAGAGATGTCAGCTGTTTGTCTAAGGCTCTGTTTGACCATAACTATAGGAGTCTATACTCCATATGCAGGGCCATTTCACAGCATGAGTCACACTGTTTTCAGCTCATACTGTGGACCAAGCTAGCTCTACCTATGTGCTAGCCCCGCTCTGTGCACTAGATCCATTCAGTGCGTTAACGCCACTCAGTGCGCTTTTGTTTTCAGTAGAAGGAGCCTCTGTCTTATGTGGCTCAGGACAACTCTCCAGAAAAATATGAGTCTGATATGAGTTTTTCCATGACAAGTGATGTTGAATTTTTTGGGATGATTACTACCACTACTACTACTACTACAAATGCTACTGCTACTACTACTACTGCTACTACTGCTATTACTACTATTACTACTACTATAGCTACTGTAAAGAAAACACTCTCAAATACACAGAGTACATGCAGTGGTTTAATGCTGAAGACTCCTACACACGAAGACAACAGAGAGAGAGAGAAGGAGAAGAGAAGGACTGTGAGATAGAGAGGGAGAGAAGGAGGGAGAGGATGAGAAGAGGAGGAAAAGGAGACTGTGAGAGAGGGAAAGAAAGAGGGAGAAGGTGAAGACTCCTACACACGGAGACAACAGAGAGAGAGAAGAAGAGGAGGAGGAGACAATGAGAGAGAGTGCGAGAAGGAGGGAAAGGACAAGAAGAGGAGGGCGAGATGGTGGGAAAGAAGAAGAGAAGGAGGGAAAGGACAAGAAGATGAGGAGGAGAGGAGCAGGAGACTGTGAGGGAGGGAGAGAAAGAGCGAGAGGAGAAAAAGAGGAAGACGAGAGGATGAGGAGATGATGATGAGAGAGAGAGAGAGAAGGAAGGAAGGAAGGAAGGAAGGAAGGAAGGAAGGAAGGAAAGGACAAGAAGAGGAGGAAGAGACGGTGGGACAGAGAAAGAAAAGGAGGGAGAGGACAAGAGAAGGAGGAGAGGAGACAGGGAGAGAAGGAGGGAGAGGATGAGAGGAGGAAGAGATGTGAGCGAGAGGGAGAGGATGAGAAAAAGAGGAGGAGGAGAGTAGGAGGAGACAGAGAGAGGGAGAGGACGAGTGGGAGAATGAGGAGATTGAGCAGGAGGAGAAAGGGAAGGAGGAGTGGAAGAACAGATGGATACAGGGGAGAAAGAAAGAAGGAGGAGAGAATACGGTAGAGAGAAAAGAGACAGGGATAGAAGAGAGAGAAGAGAGGAGAACGAGAGATAGAGAGGGGAGAGAGACAGAAAGGGTAGAGAAGAAGTCAGAGAAAGAGGGTGGAGGTGAGAGAGGGAAGAGAGAAAGAGAGAGAGAGAGGAGAAAAAAGGATGAATGGAGAAATGAGGGAGGAGGGTTTTTTAGAATTCAAAGTCACCTTCTGATCAAAACAGCTTTGAAGAGCTGCACTCTACCTGCAGTTTAACCGCTACAAACATGTTCTAAACTGTCCCTGTGTGTCAGATGCCCTCCCTGTGTGTCAGGAGAGAGAACCAGAACCAGACAGCACGATAACACTGTATGCTACTCTCCCGGGTGATTCTGGGCCTTTGCAGGAGATAAACACATGTATTTAACAAAGGAGCGAGAGGATCAGCTTTAAATACTACAAGAAAATACTACAAGAAATACCACAAAAAATACTATAAGAAAATACAACAGAGATACTACTACTTTCCACACGAGAACATGCAGGGTTCAGACTTAAATCATGCCTCCACTATCACCACATATGAATCAGGTCAGAAACATGAATCTGGTGGCGCCAGGTTTGTCACAAGTATCATTTAAGTGAAATATTCTGCTTGGTTGCTTTAAAAGCTTTAAAAGTTGAATTCTTTGAGTAAAAAAAGAGTTTTGTTTAATTTTTGAGCATAGTTTTACTCATGGTCAGGATGAAGGTTCCAGCTGGTCTAAAAGTCACCACAGCTCTCCACAAGAAAAGTCCTGATCCACAGTGGTATTAGTGGTATTAGTGGTTTTAGCAAGTATCAAACAGTATCACATTGTCACATTATGTCTTAGGGCCTTTTCAGCGTGTTTTACAGTGTCTTTTGTTCTATTTCTCACATAAATGTTGATCTATATTGAGGTTTCTCGCCAATTAAAAGAAACAGACCATATTTCAACATAAATAATACATGAAAAACCACTGGCTGCTGTTTCTACATTGTGTGCCAATTGTGTTTGTATAAAACGTGAAGATCTGCGCCAAATCAGAGTGTATGTTATTATTACACAGTAGTACACAGCATTATGGGGTTTCAACGTGCCTTCTCTGTCTGAGCGCTTTCAATGCCCCATTTTCTATATTTAATACAAATGATGACTTATTTATTTCTATTTTTACCTTCAGATGTTACTTGCACATGCATAACTCATATTCGCTTCTCCATTTCTCCTGTTCATCGGAATTCCCACCCACCCACCACCGACCACCTCTACCCCGTCTTCACGCACCCAAACCCGGGCTTACTTTTGTCCTGGATGCTGAGTTTCTGCTCCAGGCGGTTCCCCAGATCGTTATAATCCATCGTATCCATTTTAGACTCCGGTCAGTCCGTCTCCAGCCGCGGTCATTCCTCACACTCGTCCCGAAATCGAGCTCCCCAATCCGGGCTCAACTCGTCCCCAACACGCCCTGAGCGAAAAGATCCGACCGCAATGCGAGGGGGGAAAAATGCAAAAGATCACAATAAAATAAAACAAATCTATATAAATCCAGATAAAACGTGTTAAATATTCCAGATATTCTTGAGTTTAGTGATTCAAATCGCTGTTATGGCCGTTATTGTCAGATTAGGTCAGATTCAACAGCGGTGGAAAAATCTACTGAGAATGAAAAGCGTCAACGGCTAGAGCTGCGTAAAGACAGACGCAACGACACGGACGCACTTCCGCTAAAGACTTCAAAATAAAAGCAGTGTCATAAACTAATGTTTATTTATGATGGGGTAGAAGTGCTGTGTCTCGTGTGGAGCAGGAGCCAGTATTCTGTATCCATCATGTGATTGGTTATACCTAGAACTATAGAAACAGGCCTATTCAAAAGGTAAATACACAAATGTTCAAACTCTGTACTGGGCTACTGGGCTAGCAATAGGCTGTCTCCAAATTGTAGTTATAGTTTGTAAAAATAAATATAGTCAAATCAGTCCATTTTAAATTACAATATTCATCTAAAACAAAAGTCTACCCAATAGGAGTTGACATCGGCGCAAACGTCATCATGACAAAGCACCACATGTGGTCAGTGCCCCCTATGGATAGATAGATGCACATCACACTAGCGAGCAGCAGATTTTTTTTTCATTTGTACCAAAATGACTATGATGCTGCCGAATCCTACGAGTATGTCAGATTAAGAAAATAAAACTGGAGAAGGATGTGCGTACATCACAGTGGGCGTGTACAGGTGGGGGTGAAAAGCTTGCTTCTGAGGAGTTCCCCTTTCCAAAGTTTTCATCAAAATAAATGGAATAGAATCCTCTCAAATAAATAAACGATTAATAAGAAGTAAAGCAATGCACAATGTAATTCAGAGCATTTCGAGGCAGCGGTAGGTCCAGACCAGACTCGCTGAGAAGAGCAAAGTCTGTACCATTAAACCTTTACACAAGGTGCACCTCTGCCCCCTGTAGACCTGGATGTGGATTCAGGTCAAACCCAGCAACATTAGGTTAAAAAAGCATGTTCTGTATTCTCATTTCAACGTTTAAACTGTATAACAAGCTGGTCTTTCAAAATAGTCTGAACAGAAAATCACTGCATTGCCTTTATTTTGAAATCCCTTCATTTACTTCCTGTTGTGTTTATTGTGTACCTTGACAAAGACATGAACCGCATGCCGGACACCAGGACCATACCACCGGTGTCAAAACCGATCCGTCCCGCTTTCTCACACGAAAACGCCACACAGCTCCGACAACGAGTCAAATATCGCCCAAAACGTGAGGGTCACGTGTCTCTGGCGCATTTTAACACGTTCATTGGTTTAAGTTGCTTAAATGATTTCCTAAAGTGAAATCTGTTGAATGGTGGTGTCCGTCAGATGACTGCGAGCAGCTGCTGCAGTCTTTACGCACGAGTGTCATAACGGAGCCATTATCGACAATAACACGGGTTTAAAGCGAAATCTGATTTACCACGTGATTCTGACGGAGCGCAAAAACACGAGGACAAGCGCGAGGACAATGAACCTGCAAAATACATGTGTAAAGTTCACATTTCGCTTATAGTTTTTGTTAATACCAATGGAAAAAAATACTCAAGTAAAAGTAAAAGTATCACATGAAAAAAACTACTTAGGCAAAAGTATGAAAGTACCCGTTTAAAGAGTAAAAGTATTTCACGCAGATATTAAGGTCTAATAACGCCTGAAATATAGTGATTTTGATTTTTTTTTATTTGTTCAACAGAAACAACAGAATAAATGTTTTTTGTTTGTTTGTTTGTTTGTTTTTATTTGTTTATTTTTGTTTGCTCAAATTATGAACGTGTTAAAATTATACCCTTCACCTTTGCAGCAGGTCTCACACAATAATAGAAAATATTACATTTTTTTTTTCAGTCCAGTTCAAAAATGTAGTGGAATTACACATAGTATTTTCAAATTTAATGAAGTAAAAGTAAAAAGTATCCACTTTAAAATGTTTAAGTACCCAAAATGTGTAATTAAGTGCAGTACTTGACTACTTTTACTTTGTTACGTCACACCACCATATTGGTTCTAGTTGCTAAAACAAACGTAAACTCCAGATGAAACAAATGCTAACTGCCCAAAATATCAGGATTAAAGCAGTTTTTTAGGAACATTTCATCTTCCTCCTCTTCACATTAACAGCGCCCACTGCCCTGACATCCATCTGTAATCTGCACTGACCACGCATCAGGCTAACAGAAAGAACACATCTATGGTGCAGGCGCCATTTTGAGGACGTTTGACCGTTTAGTTTTGAATTGTTATATGCTATGGCAACAGTCCCACATTTTCATCACTGTGAAACACATGGATAATCTGCACTTCACTGTGGCATTAAACGTATCTACAGAGAGAAGCAGGTGACGCAACCAGGACAAGTTACAGGTCAGATCTGTGAAGAGGCGAGTCTGCTCACTGTATAAATGTTTGTTATTAGCGATAAAAACATATGTGTAAATAAATGCAAGATTGGTACGTTTAATGCTACACTGTGGTACACTTCAGCCAAAGCAATCTCCATGGAGACAAGTCCAGGACTAAACCAGGACTAAACCAGGACTAAACCAGGACTAAACCAGGTCTAAACCATTTCTAAATCAGGTCTAAACCAGGACTAAACCATGTCTAAACCAGGACTAAATCAGGTCTAAACCAGGACTAAATCAGGTCTAAACCAGGACTAAACCATGTCTAAACCAGGTCTAAACCAGGACTAAATCAGGACTAAATCAGGTCTAAACCAGGACTGAACCAGGTCTAAACCAGGTCTTAACATCTGCAGTCTTAACAGTTCCACAGCAAACTCCACCTAAGACTTCTCTTCTGAGCCATTCTTAATGTGTTCTTGTATCATCTGGACTGAACGTTCCCACTGTCCGCTCTGATCCAGGTGTGGGTCTAAATCACTGCATCGTCTCTATAGCCTGATTCCCTGTGGATCCTGTGCATCGTTTAGCCCCGTTAGCCTCTATGCTAATACAGTCCAACATGTCTCCTCAGCTCAGATTTAAAGCACAAAGTTACACTATGAAACTTTTCTGGTGGAAGGTCTGCTGCCTGCTTCCATGACTATTGCTTTGCCTGCAATGTTCCACAGTGTAACATTAAACCTATCTATATTGTATTTATGAATTGCTGAAAATGATCTTGAAAAACATGCATTCATGGAGATATCACTTTAATGCCATGCTGTGAAATATTCTGGGCAAACAATGATATCTCCATGGAGACAAGCAGGCGACAAAAGAGGAAAGTTCCACAGTGGAGCTTTAATTGCGTCAGGTCTGTGGTGTGCATGGGTCATGAGAATCTAAAGCAGTTTTATTCACTGCACAGGGTGTTGTCCCCACCCAAAGGCACTCTATATAAAACACATGAGTCTCACCGTTTAAAATAATCTGACAAAGTACAGCTGCAAAATGAACCTCAGTCCAATCAAAAAACTGTCTGAATGGAGCATTTAGCCAACCACAAGGGAGTGCCATCATTTCCTCCACAAATGAAACTCTCCGGGTTTATTCTGCAAACAAACGTCTAACCCTGTAGTTCAGATCTGTACTAGCATGTTCTGAAATGTCTCTGTGTGTCAGATGCCCCCCTTGTGTCTCCTTGGGGTCTTATCCTACATATAAACATCTAACACTGTAGTTAGTCTGTAGAACACTGTTGATCTGTACTAACATGTTCATGAATTGTGATCCATGTACTAATTTGTCAGTTCAGATTTCAGTCTTTTTGTCAATTTAAAATGTGAAGTTTGAACAGAATTTCACAGTTTAAACAGAAATCACAAATCTAATTGTTTACCCAAATGGTTCAGTCCTATTTCAAATTTTACAAAGCGGGGGCGGGGTCTGGAGGACTAAAGTGGAGAGTGAGGAGGGAGGAGGGGTGGGGTCTGGGGGTATAAGAGGCATTGTGATTGGTTTAACAGGTATCCACACTTCAAACTCAAAATTAGAAACATCTGTCTGTGATCAGAGCAGTCCTGTGTGATGTCATGTAGTACTTGAAATCACAGACCCCACTGGAGGCAGCGCACACTTAGACAGCAGTACTAGAACAGTAGATGCTGTTCAAACACAGCCGATTTAGTGTTTAGTTCACTTAAAGCCTTCATTCTGTGTGCTTAAAAAATACGAATAAGAAGTCGACAGAGCTGGAGCAGAGTGAGGCTGGTGCTGCAGCCTGGAGCAGGTCCAGACTCGCCTGTGTTACAGAGGTCCATAGGAGGCACACACACAACTGTAACTAAAGCTATAAATGGGAAAACACCACACTGTGAAACCATATTTAAGCTGAGGAATTATGCACCAAACAGAATGCACTTTACACTACAGTGGAGCCGATACTAAAGTCCCATCTGGGAAGTGTTTTTGTTTGTTTTGAGTAAAAGAGGGAACAGTGTTTGAAAGGGTCATGTCATTTCAGTCAGCTAAAAACAGATGTGGAGCTCGGATTTTACTATTTAGATTAAGATAAAATGAGTGAGTTCCCCTATGACAAGGGTGTCCAAACTATGGTCCAGGGGCCAAATGCGGTACTCAGACCAGTTTTTATTGGCCCTCAGGCCTCCTGCTGAACCAGCCCAATTGATCATAAGCAGTACTTTTAACAGCAAATTAAACTATTTATACCACTATATCCTCAAACATCACATTGCATTGTGATACAGACCTAAAAGTAATGTGTTTCAAGCCTTATTAATATACAGGGGCTCTGTCAAAGCTGTGCGTAAAGCAGGTCTGTGGCCCTCTGCTTCAAATATGTTTTGAGATGTGGCCCTCGATAAAAAAAAAGCACCTCTGCCATATGACTACCCAACCAAAATGTGTCTTTAATGTATTAGCTAAGATTTAAATATGGAGTGGACAGAAATATCAGTTTTTATCCAAGTTTGAAAGATTAAAAAGTTTGTTGGATTTTTTTGAATCATCACGTTACTGCTCATGCATAATTGTTTTTCAGGATTGTCAAGAGAAATGACATCAACAAATTAAAGAAAGTATTGGTTTAAGATGTTTAAATGCATTCTCTGTATGTTTAAGGAAACAAAACAGTTTTGACCTATTCCAAAGTTATTTCTTATTAAGATATGAGTCCATAAAACATCATACAGATGAAACTAAAATGGAAGCTTCTAAATTAGCTTTATTTAGATTTTCTGAGTTAACCTTGAGTCTAAAAGCATCCTGAGCAGCTCAAAAACACCAGTCTTTAAAGTCCCATGTGTTTGTGGTTTTGCGGTTAGCCGTTAGCCGTTAGCATTAGCAGGGTGCGTTCACATTTTTAAAGTGTGTCAGACTCTGGATTTAACCCCCGGCTGTCGCAGAAATGCAGCTCCGAGCAGCTGCTGGGATGTTTCATACAGAACACATGACGACAGTTTGGCACGAGACTGGAGAGAAGGAGCTGTTACCTCTTCTGTTGTTATTACTACAATAACTATTACTACTTGTACTTACAACGGCTCTATTACTACAGCTACCACTAGCCCCATGGAGCGCAACAGTGATGCTCAGAAATCAACTCTGTGGACGTAATGACGTAAGACCTGTACTTTTATTTCAAATCTGTTTCTGAAACTTTATGATATGCTGAGTTATTAAAACATTTCAGGGAATCGTGTGTTTTTAATGTGCTTTTTGGGCATAAAACAAAGTGGTAGGGATAATAGTTAGCACATAGCTGCTTAGCACCATAGACTGTACATATAAATGGACATAGCTAACCTGCTAGCTGCCATGTTCCAAGTAGGAAATTATTATGGGTGCGCTACTGGCCACTTTACATTGAAAAACTGTGTCCCCTCTCTCTGTAACTGCTGCTGTCAGACTCGTCATTTTGGTCTTAAAATGGTGGTATTAAGCCGCTCTACATGATCCTGTTTTTTTTTTATTTCACTGTTGTGTTTGTAAATCAAGATATGAACATTGATAACACAGAGATCTGCTGCCTTCTTTCCCTGAGGTCACAGCCCCTAGCATTAGCAACAGATTTGATTGACAGCGTTGCTAAGTGCCCGCTCCGTGCTAAACCGGTGGGTGGGCAGAGTCGTTACCTTACACAGCTTCGCTTCCAGATTGGCTCTTTGGTTGCTATACTCTGTCGGAATTCCAAATATAGAATTGGGATCCAAATTGGCCCCTATAACTGCTCTAGCCTCGATGAGCTTCATTTGACTGGAGCTGAACACTGTGGGTGACGTCACACTCACTTAGTCCATGTCTTTATACAGGCTATGGTTAGCATGTAGCTAACTCTCCCTCTTTCTTTCTCTCCCTCTGTGGCTGATGTGTAAGTCTCTTCTGACCCCCCCTCTCTCTCTCCCTTTACCTCCCACTTTCTCTCCCTCTGTGGTAGGTGTGTAAGTCTATCCTCCCTCTCTCTCTCTGTCTCTCCCCCTCTCCCTCCCCCTTTCTCTCCCTCTGTGGCATGTGTGTAAGTCTCTCCCTCCCTCTCTCTTTCTTTTCCTCTGTGGCAGGTATGTAAGTCTATCCTGACCCTCTCTCTCTGTGTCTATCCCTTCTCCCTCTCTCTTTCTCTCCCTCTGTGGCACGTGCGTAAATCTCTTCTGAGACACTCTCTCTGTCTCTCCCCCTCTACCTTCCACTTTCTTTCGCTCTGTGGCAGGTTTGTAAGTCTCTTATGACCCTCTCTCTCTCTCTCTCTCTCTCTCTCCCTCCTTCTCCTCTACCTCCCCCTCTTTCCCCCACTTCCTCTCTCTTTCTCTCCCTCTGCGGCAGGTGTGTAAGTCTCTCTCCCTCTGTGGCAGGTGTGTAAGTCTCTTCTGACCTCGTCTCTCAGCTGTTCTTGAACGAGTGAATGATGCGTCAGCTGCTCTAACACTGACCCAGTGTCTTCCTGAGACCGAAGGATGCCTCAGTCAGACCTACAGCAAAGACATGACAGGTGTTGGGACAGAAAGGGCGTCTGGTAAAAAAATCACTATGCAACTGGTTTATTATGAAAATCTGAGCCACATCTAGATTTAATAAATCATGCTCAGAAATCAGTATTGAGATTTCCATTTTGGTTTAGCTTTCGACATGTTTGGCCCCGCCCACTTTAACCTCTATGCTAAACCACACTTTCTTTGTGGTGGCACTTTTGGTTAAGGGGAATCCGATTCATTTTAATGGAGAGTTTGAAAAAAGGTTTATCACGTAAAGTAGTAAGTAAAATATCATATAAAGTAGTGGGTAAAATATGATATAAAGTAGTAATAAATAAAATATCATATAAACTGGGCTGATTGTGTAAAATGCTCCTTGTGACCAATACCATTTTCTGGAGACTTTAAACTGCTTGTAGTGCATTTCGGCAAGGCAAAATTAACATTAAAAGAGAAGAGGCAGAATAAAACTCTTTTAGTCATATGCACAGCTAAACTACGACGGAGTATAAAGGTCACTTAAATTAAAAAAAATTATGCGGGCGCTACCAGGAAAAAAGTCGTAATATTACGAGAAAAAAAGTGGTATTTTTATGAGAGTATAGGCTGCTGTGCGTGAATGAGTGACCAATGCGTTATGCGTTATGGAGAATTTGGAGCATTTTGTTCAGATAAACTTTCAACTGGGGTTTACGCACGATGAAATACTGTGTCTTTTAGCCCACCATCACCACACTATCATCAGTATAAGTACTTTGAAGAGACACTGCAAGAATTTGAGCTTGTTTAGTCGGAGGAACCAGACAGATTTAGAAGAAATTGCTATATCTGAACAAAATGCTTCATAACACACTGGTCAGTCATTCACGCACAACAGCCTATATTCTCATAAAAATACGACTTTTTTCTCGTAATATTACGACTTTTTTTCTCGTATCGCCCGCATAATTTTTTTTTTATTTAAGTGACCCTTATACTCTGTCGCACTAAACAGAACCGTTTTGTGCCTGGATTTAAACATTGTCAAAGTAGAGGCCTGTCTCACATCTTCTGGAAGACTGTTCCAGGTTTTAGTTGTAGAAAATTTTTCTTCTTTATAGGGGGGGCATGATAGAAAATAATTGAGAAGCACTGCAGTAGTCTAACCTACTGGAGACAAATGCATGAATAAGTCTCTCCAAGTCTTGGTTTTGTATCAATATGATTTTTGCAGTGTTTTTGACAGTAAAAAGCTGCAGATGTTATTGATTTTATGTGGCTATTAACGTTCAAGTTCATTATTACCCCTAGATTTCTAGCCTGATTTGAAAGTTTTAGAGTGAATGACTGGACGTTTCTCTTTTCTGTGCCCTCAACAGGAACCTCAAACACAAGTTAAAGACTCTGGATCTGATTTTTTTTTTCTGCCTTAAAAACGTGAAAAACAGAAGTAGTGCATTTTAAACGGTTTCCAATGGTCCAAAGTTACTCCTCAGTTACCTTATGCAGACATATAGTCCTTCGTTAAAGGTCAAAGTAACTTCAAATCTATGGACAGGCCTATAAAAACATGTTGTGTTTTTCATATGAATACCAACACAACACACACGGCCACTAACTTACATTCACTTCATTAATAATTCTTTTACAGCACCTTTCACGACACGAGGTTTTATCCCACTGCTCACAATTGTGACCAAATGTTGTTGATTTGTCGCCATCAAGTGGTGATAACTGGTAATAACAACTACACTCCCTGAGCGCGTCCATCCATCCATCCATCCATTTTCTTCCGCTTATCCGGGGCCGGGTCGCGGGGGCAGCAGTCTAAGCAGGGACGCCCAGACTTCCCTCACCCCAGACACGTCCTCCAGCTCCTCCGGTGGGGTCCCAAGACGTTACCAGGCCAGCCGAGAGACATAGTCCCTCCAGCGTGTCCTGGGTCTTCCCCGGGGCCTCCTCCCGGTGGGACATGCCAAAAACACCTCCCTAGGAAGGCGTCCAGGAGGCATCCTAAGCAGATGCCCGAGCCACCTCAGCTGGTTCCTCTCGATCACCCTACGGATTAAACACATTTCGGCCGCTTGTATCCGCGATACAAACGGCCCTGAGCGCGTGCGTTCACTAAATGCACGCTCAATTTAACATTTTAGCCAATCAGAAGAAACTAACAAGATTCATCAGGGCAATGGTTAAAACAAAACAAAAAAACATTCATACTATGTCTAGAACAATGACTGATCACCTGTTGGATTCTTTAACTTTATGTGTCATGTCGGGGCGTGTTTACGGTTTGATTTTTGCCATTTTCCGGGCTCCGGACGCGCTTAGTCCCTCGCCTGGACTTTGTCCCAGGCTCGGGCCTAATAATAATTTAAATAAATAAATAAATGATGCTCATAAAAAATAGGAGCCAGATCACCCACGCAATTTCTGATCGCCCAAGTGAATTTCCCTCGAGCTCACATTGGACTTATTGATTTTTGCAAGTGCGTTAAGGTAGTGTCTGTCTGGAGTGAGCAGTGAGCACCTCTTTAAAAATGACTTGGTATAAGTTTGAGAGCCACTTAATGCTGGGACTTGTGGCTTTTTTTGGGGATCCGAATCTTTTTGATCCGTTTACTTCAATGGTTCAAAAGACAAGTAAGGCTCTTTTAATAATTCATAATATGACAGAAGCCAATGTGAGAACTCATTTTAACCACAAACTATCACAGAGAGAAACGACCAAGGCTCAGTGTGTTTAAAATGGTTCAAACTGAGAGTGGGAGTGTTTACCCTTTGGAATTATGCATATTCTAAATAAAATGTTGCACTATATAATTAAAAACGAACTTATCGTGATGCCAAATCTGTTTTTCTGTGCACAGAGCTCTCACTCGTATCGCCTGCCCTACTTCTGTGCTGATTCTTGTGTTGGTTCAGTGTAAATCAGCATAAAAGAGATTCGGTTCTTTTAGAAAAGTAGCTCTGGTTCCCCGCTGTAAAGAACCTATCCTCCTGTCCCCGGTCAAACAGTGCCACCTCCCGGGCTCTACGCTCCGGTTTCTCGCTGTAAACCCGCGCCTCCTCCGTTGATTTGTTCCAGAGCCCCGTCCTTCCTTCAGTCATGGCGATGCACGCTAAGGCCACTCCGCCCCAGATCCCCGACACCCGCAGGGAGCTGGCGGATCTGGTCAAGAGGAAGCAAGAACTAGCCGTAAGTTTGCACATTCATCAAAATTTACAAATATAATCCACTAAAGTTGGTAAAATCTAAAATTACCCGCTAACGTGCGTTACTGAATGAAAGGCCCGGTGATGCTAACCATGCTAAAATCGGCTAACAACAATAGCACCTACGTTGTCTATTTTAAGTGTTTTCAAACAGTAGTTAGTATTGTATCTTAAATATTGGCATGTTAGCATTATAGCCACGTATAATATATCTTATCTATCTCGTTTCCATTCTAAAGCTGTAATCTTTAGATTATTTATGCCAGTTTGTGTCGCGAATGCTAATTCGCGTTAGCAAGCCACCCGGTAGAATGTTCTCGCGATATGTGGAATTTGCGCCTTCCTTTCAGCTGGGTTCCCTGGATACAATACACATTTTTTATTTATCTCGTATTATTATTACACTCATATCTGTCAAATATTGTCGGTTAAACCCATTAAAATGCATTTCTTAACAACAATTTGAACAATTTGGTAAAAATATCTAGTAGCCATGTTTATGACATGTATTGCCATTAGATTTGCGATTCATGTTTTAATAATAAAATTTTGTTCAAAATTTTAAACACGTCCAGAAAAATTGACAAAAAGACTCAAACTAATACAAGAACGAACAGTCACATTTCAGAACATGTTTGTACAGATCTAAACTACAGGGTTAGTGATTTTGAATCAGTTACGATTAATCTTGTAATCTTATTATTTAGTGCATTTGAACGAAGAAATTAAAAGTGCATTGTGTGGTCTAATGTGTTGACTATTTGTATTTTATTTTTTAGGAGACCCTGGTGAACTTGGAAAGACAGATCTATGCGTTCGAAGGCAGTTACTTAGAAGACACACAGATGTACGGAAACATCATAAGAGGATGGGACCGCTACCTCACCAATCAGAAGTGAGCACTCCGACTCCCATTATATCTTTCATCGAGTTATTATTATATGTAGACATGCCTAAGAAATACTTTTGTTCTCTTATAGAAACTCCAACAGTAAAACCGACAGACGAAACAGGAAATTCAAAGAAGCTGAACGTCTTTTTAGCAAATCATCAGTGACCTCTGTCGCAGTAAGTCTCTCATTCAGGATCAATAACATAACACAGGTGTAGATCCTACTGTTTATGGGAAAGATGAAATGTAATTAGCTAAAATGGATCCTATAACATATCACTTCTCACTGAAAACTATTGAACTAAAAGTATTTATTAAGCACACATGGAAGAAGCTCTGTCCAACTGTTCACCTGAATGTCTCCTTTTTAGGGGATGAATAATCTCTGTCTATTGAAGACTTAGGCACACTCACACAAGGCCTTTTGAATTGAGCCAATTACATAGGGTACTATGGCCCACACTCACACCTGCACAACTGAAGGAGCCACAGCCTGGTGAAATCATCACACGGTGCTGTTTGTTTACATGTGGAGCAGCAGAAATAATGCTTTAGTGAGAAAATAAGACCATGGCCATGAAATATCTTTAAGGGCTCTCCGTACTTAGGCCTGGTTCTAGTGGACCACGCCCTAAGTGATCATCCATCATGTCATCCATATGTAACTTGTTGTCCACTGTTTGATATGTAAATATTGATTTATTTTAGCAAGACTCTGCTAAATCCTCATAGAAAGTGAATGGTGCAGAAAGAGTGGCTCCACACTTTTTGAGAGGGGCGGGGGGGAGTAACCATCACTGCTGGTAAGAAATATTTAAAACCTAAAACTCCGCCCTCCCTTTCACAGGCGGTGTGTGCGCTCGGTGGGGTTCCAGACCACATGAACGAAAAGCGTGAGGCAGGTAGCGGCACAGAGAGTGACGCTTCTCCAGATCTCCAGAACCAGGAGAACGAGCCGAGCCAAGACGACACTGAGGAACTGGACTCGAAACCCCAGAAAGCGGCTTCTTCCTCCTCCTCTAGCAGCCATCACAACTCCCACAAGAAGAGGAAGAACAAGAATAGGCACAGGTGCAGAGGGAAATACACATTTATGGGGAAGGCTGTGACAAACACATAGGTCCCACGGGTCCTGGAAAACCTGTAAAATAATTGGCCTATTTTCTAGACATCAAAACACATGGAAAATGAGGGAAAAAAGCTCAAATATTCTGGAGAAAAAAAAATTAAATTGTCCTTGAAAATGTCTCCACCCCCTATTGGATATCAAATGGATGGAGACTCTTACTACTATCATCACAGTAAAAAGAGTTGTGTTTTTTTTTCTGAAAACAAAAACTTATTTTAAAACCAACCAAGATGCAGGAAATTACACATAAATTGTACAGAAGAACATATTTGAGGTGTTTGAATATGAATATAATTGATATAAATTGTGGACGGGTTGAGCCTTAGAGTACATCTTTATTTTGAAAAAGAAAGAAAAAAAAATGGGATTATGTTGTAGACAAGCACTTCATCTAAAAAGTCCTGGAAAACGATTTCAAGCAAGGTGTGGGAACCCTGCAAACATATGTATACAAAGCAATACAAAAACAGTTAGACTGCTGTGTTGTGCTTAGGTACTGATGCACACACTCTGGAGTGTGATTGGTGCAAAGAATGTCAAATTTAGATTGACCAGATTGAACTACGATCCTTCCCCCATGTTGTAACAAAGCTGCTCCTGAAGGTCAGACCATGACCCGTATAGTCTAAAAGTATGTGTTTAATGATATTTCATATCTTTGTTTGTAAAGCGTCCTTGAGTGTCCAAAAAGCGCTATATAGGCTTGAGATATTATTATTATTATTACTATTATTCTAGCTCCTTTTTTCAGTGTTTACCATGTGTCTGTTCTGTGCATTAGAGTTGGGACAAGGCGCAGTTCCCACAAGAACGAGACGGAATTAGCTTTGGACTTTTATAATACAAAGTGAGCTTCATCGCATAGTTTGACCAAACAACTTTACATTTATTTTATTTAAAACGTTTGCTGTAATTAGAGCACAGCTTTTTGGAATGACAGTGTTTTTCATTTTTTACAAGACAATAGGGCAAATGCCCTATTGTCTTTTACAAGACAATAGGGCAAATGTGTAACTGATAACCTATAGACACGAGGACAGGAGGAACGCATATGTGCCTTTAAAATAGGATTCATACATTTTTTTTGTTTGTTTGTTGTTTTGTTTTTTGTTTTTTTTACAAATGTACATCTTTACTGACATGAAATCCTAGGCACAACTCTCAAGCGCCACCTTGAGGCAGCCTATTGTAAATTTAAGATATCAGATGCTATTTGACAACAAGAAGTTACATTTTTGTGACTTTCACAGATCACCTTCTGTGCTCACACTTGAAAAACTCACCCTTCTTGAATGAACTTGTAGTAACAGAACTAGTAATCTCACTAACATCGGTCTTAACTGTCCTCTGACGACAGATTTTTAATATTAGCCTGAACTAATCACTCTGTTTCCCATAATTCTTTGCTCTCCACAGCCCGTCGGCCATGTTTGATTATGACTTTGAGTAAGTCTTGATCTGCTCGCCTCCTGCTCTTTGGTCAGCTTTGGTTTGGACTAGAGTGTTGCATTTTGCTTATGTGCATGTCTTCATTCATAATTTTTTCAAAACTTATCATTTGATCATTTGTTTTTGGGGTGAAACATGTGCCTGGCCCCTGCTTTTCATTTTTTTCAACCAAAGTTAGATTTTTGAAGCAGGATTTGAATATTTGATTTCTTCTTCAAAAAGTATTTAAAATGATCAGTTTTGGTCATCGACTGGTTTGTGTAGATTGAAGATAATTTTATCATTTTAATGTCTTTTTGATTTGAACATTTTTGTAGTTCTTGTTTGGAGTTTTTCATTTACAGTAGTTCCATGAATGGCCAGTAGAGGAGTCTATACATGAACATTGTTTGTTTTGCAGGTTTGACATGAAGGTGAACAAGAAGCCAAGAGCGGTGAGTTTAGTTTAGAGTGAACATCACTTTGTTTCATACGGGATTTGGTAAATATTGCTGGGCTTTAGATGTCAGCATTTGATTGGCTAACACACAGGAAAACACACACCACAGTTTGAGAACCATTGCCATAATCCATTATTTTGTTTTGGTGTCTGTGAACTGTGAATTTATTTTGTATTCTTTTTTTTTTTTTTTTTCAGGACTACTCCACCTGAACCTCCAAGATCTCTTCTCCCCCACTCTTTTTCCTCTCCTCTCCCTCTCTTTCCTCTCTTCTGTTCCTCTCCTCCTGTCACTCTCTCTTCTCTGCTCTCTCTCTCCCCCTCTGTCTCTCTCCCTCACCCTCCCCTCCCTCTGCCTCTTTCTGTCTCCTCTTCTCTTTCTCTCCCCCTCTCTCTGTCTTTGGATCTCCTCCTGCCTCCCTGTCTCCTCCAGATCAGAACATTTTTGGACTTTTTTTAATGTGTTTTTCCTTCACATTCCGGTGGCTCGTGTGGCTCCCGTGGCTCATGTGGTGGTGGAGGTGGCAGGGCTGCAGGTCCCACACTGGTGTCTGCATAGTGTTAAAGATTTGTATTTATTATTGTCTATGGAGAATCACAGCAGTTTCACACTTTTGTTTTTTTACATGGGCTCATTATTTCACATGTTTTATAAAAAAAAGAATAAAAACCATTTGGATGAAAAATGGATTGTGACTTATTTATAATGTTTGGAGAGGAGGGATGACATGTTTGAGTGGGATGGATAGCATCAGGACCAAAATACTGTACACTCAAATAAAAGGCATATTTTTATTTTGAAAAACAACTATACTATGAGCGTGCTTGCATCTCCACAAACCTGACTCTTGCTTGTGTCCATGGAAATGTTATTCCTTTGGCTATAATATTCCACACTGGCAGAAAAACGCATCTATGTATGTAAACAACAGCAAGCTTCATAAACAGTAGACAACTATTCTTTCATTCCACCTTCATTGACCACGTATGTCCTGGGGCTGAACAGCAGAGAGGTGGCTGACTAACTCCGATCGACAAAGTGTTTTGGGAACATTACATTGACTTGCTAGCATTACCATGTTGGCAAAACTCTAAGTTGTGAGAAGTGCTTATAAACTCATCGTGGTGAGTAATTCAGATGCTTTGAATGCACAGTGTCAGTGAGAAATAACTTTGGACCACTGCAAACTGTTTAAAATAAATTAGATTTTTCCTGTTTTTAAAATGGTGAAAATCGGGTACGGCATCACTATAATGAAAACCACATATCCACTTACTCCTCACATATGTATTTTATGCCCAAGGACACACTGACAGAATGCTATGGTCCGATCTGGAATTTAACCCCTGGTCTCACAACCCCTCTCCATCCGTGTTCCCTGCAGCGCCTGTGTACACTCGAGCTGTTCTGAGGCGATTGTGCAGACAAACTCCAGGCCTGTGGGTCAACTGTTTGTTTAATACAAATATTCTGTTCACTGTTAATGTGAGACAGGGCCTTTATATGGACACGCTGCACTCTTCTGATAACACATGAAACTAAAACAAAGTGTCCTTATGGGGCCTACACCATTTTGAGTTTCCCGAGTCCTTTTTTTAGTCCACCTAAAACTATTTATTATCATACATGTATGAACCCTTTTATTGTCTGATAATCAGGAAATGCATGTTAGCATCCTAGTTGTTGTTAGCATTACCACTCTGATCTCTGAAAGTTGTGAAAAGTGCTTATAAACTCATTGTGTTGAGTAATCAGGATGTTTTGAATTCATAAGGCAAGTGAGGAGTAACTTTGGACCGCTGCAAACTGTTTAAAATGAACTAGTTCTGTTTTTCACATTTTTAAGACAGAAAAAATCAGGTACAGTGCCTTTAAGTCTTGGTTTGGACCCAGTCTCATGCCTTAAAACAAGAAGGCTGTGGGTTTGACTCCTGAGACTCTCTGTATGGAGTTTGCATGTTCTCCCTGTGTCTCTGTGGAGTTTGCATGTTCTCCCTGTGTCTGGATGCATGCACAGGTCCTGACCAAGACTAGCTCAAGATCTAGAAACAATGTCCCTTAACCTTATCGTAATGGGGACAAGGTAGCAGGTATGTTTTGTCAATAAAAACCCTTTTAATTAAATACATGCATACTGTGGAACATTCCAGGTAAAGCGCCTTCATAAGACGAGCAGACCAGAAAAGTTACACAGTGCGCCTTCAGATAGTTAAAATTCATTGTAAATCGTGCTGTAAATCTTAATGTCAAACTGTAGACCTACATCTGTTTGTTTATTCTGTCATAATTGTCCTGGTGTGAAGCCCACTGTAGAAATGACCTTTCACCTTTGACCTTTTCCTCTGGGACCAAACAATCTGAGATCCGAGGATTTATTTAAAGCAAACCGTGGGAAACACTAGAAAGACAAACTCCATCTGTGATCGGTCAGTCCACAACAAGATAACTACTCTGTCACAGTCACATAGGGAGGGCATCTGACACAGTCACTCTGCCACAGTCACACAGGGAAAAGATTCACACTCCACTCAGATCAGGAGTCTAACCCACAACCTCCTGGTGAGAGGGAGGAGACAGGCTAACCACTGTATCTTGTATGGTACATGTTCTTGAGAAAGTTAAATTCTCATCCACTTAATGTTTTCAAAACATCTGAAACTTCCATGCTTAGCTGACCCTGTGCACTTTAAGGTTAACGGTCAGATTTTTGAAGCTAATTTACTGTCCTTTGAAATGGTGGACAGCCTTTCCTAAAATGGCTCCCTGTGTGTCTCTCGTCTCAGTGTATCTTACATCATCTTGATAAATATTATGATTTCATAACCTCTGTTCAAGCCACTACAGTTAATACTACAGTTAATACTACAATTAATACTACAGTTAATAAAACAGTTAGTACTACCATTAACACTACACTTATTACTAAGAGCAGGGCACCAAATAACAGAAAGGTACTGCAATAGCAACATTAATCTGTATATGTCTGTATGTGTATGTATATGTATAACATTCCTGGCCATCTACATTGACATAGTAAAAGTTCCTAAATTTTTGTTATAATTATAATTTGATAAAAGAATCATTTCTTTGCACATAGTTTGTTTATTCGATTAAACCCACACTGAAAGTTCAGTTGGACATTATAACAAACAGTTATATAAAACTTATATTAATGGTTAACTTTATCTGAAAATATGTTTTTCTTGCAAATTGATATAAATATTTGCATGTGTTTTGCCTATAGTAGTTTATACACACGTGTAATTAACATACATTAGCAGAACAAGGCATGTGCATCAGGCAGGAGGACAACCTGAAGATAGAAACATATAAGTATCTCATTCTAAGTATATGGACAGGCTTCATGTGAAAGAAGCTGCAGAGGCTGCACTAGCACTGAGTCATGATTGACTACAAGTGCTGGGGTTTAATGACCATTCAGATCTGTTTTAGGTTTAGAGCAACAGAATTTCAGCAATGAAACTGGCAACCTAAATGAAAGACTCATGTGAGGCTCATTCTGCTTTTGACCTCAGATCTGGAGACACAATTAACCTTATTTATCTCCATGGAGACACAGATGATGTTATCAGGCCAAGTTACAGGCCATGGAAACAAGCGGATGGTATACCCAGCTCTGGAAAAGTTACATAGTGGACCTTTAAGTTAAAATGGTACAGTATATATTTTGATGTTATTAAGCACAAATGGTGCTGTATGTCCTGGAGTGTTGGGTCAGCCATCTGTCAGTGGTGCAGTATATTTCCTGGTGTTCCATATGGATAAGCTGGTGTTCAGTCTTCAGAGTTGCAGTCCGTACAGAGGATGAGGTCTCGATCTGGGAAGAATCCTGATCCCACCAGAGACACTGAGCAGCGGGAACATTTGAAACAGGGCTGGTGCCACTGACGCTCCTGAAAAGACACGTATTTCCCATCTCCAAAACCTGCCAAACAAACAAATGAAAATTTACAGAACAAAGATTCAACCATTAGCTCATCTCAAAAATAGCACTTTTTAGGTATTACAATGTCCTCTGTGAAAACGAACTCTCCCTGTGTGTCAGATGCCCTCCCTTTGTCTCCATGGGGGTCTTATTCTGTGTAAAAGCTGCCAACCCTGTAGTTTCAGTGTATGGCATGAAACTATCTGGAGAAAATTAGCTGACACCAACAGGCCAAGTTACAGGCCAGATCTGTGGAGAGGTGACCTCACTCAGAGAAAGAATGCATGTTTTTCAAGGTATTTTTGAGCAGTATCTGTTTTGAATAACCAGGTAGGTTCATAGTGCTCAATGGGTGTATACTAGTCTATGTGTCTTATACTTGTGAAAGATACAGCTCAACATCATTCTAAAGATATTCAGGAAAGGTTCATTTCTGTCAATGGGACTTTTTAGTATCGATACCTGCCAAAAATGAGGATCTAGTTCAGATACCAGTTTTAGTATCAATTAGGACCTGATTTTCAATACTTTTGACAAACCTAAGTGCCCTACTGTGGAACATTCCAAGCACTAGAGTCTTTACATAGACAAACAGGTATTAGACCCTCCACTAGAAAAGTTAGGTAGTGTACCTTTAATCCTACCATCTGTAAAACAGCCACTTTAATGACAAATATTTGATCAGGTGATTTTGAGTTTAAATAATCTGAGTAGCTCTACTAATGTTCTGTTTCATTCCTGGTCTGGACTTGGGCCTCTGGTTTTCACTCGAGGAATCTGTGATAATCGCTGATGGAAACATTTTTTTAATTACAGCTTTGTGGTTCTGTGGAAATACCAAAAATGATTTCCAGATCACATCACAGTTTGGCACAGGCCCGGGTCCACAAGGATCAAACGCCTGGGCCCAGGAGGAGTAAGCGCCTGGGTCCATGAAGAGAAAAACACCTCTGGTCCACGAGGAGTAAACGCATTACAACCTCATTCAAACCAGATCTTTTCTTCAAATTGTTCTGTTCAGATTTTTAACCATGTTCAGTCGTTTCTTCTCATTGAGCCTCTGAAGTTGTATTTGGAGTGATTCACATTTGAGTTATCTTTAATCTGTTATTTTTAAGGCGCCATTTTGCCGATCTACCCCTGTTTTCACCTCCACTGGTACATGTCCGGTGAGACGTATGCACTTCCTGCTCCAGTTTTATTTTCTTAACTGGTGATACTCGTAGGATTTGGCAGCGTCACTTAGTCATTTGGTACAAATGAAAAAATGAGCACTTTGTTGTGATGACTTTTACGGCGACATCAGCTCGCATTGGGCACCACAGTTTTCTAACACGGAAGTCAGTAGACTTGTTTCTTTTATTAAGTCGTTTTAAAAGAATATTGTGATTTAAAATGTGCAAATTATAACATAATGATCCACATGTGCAATAAGTACAATAGGGCTGGTTTAAAAATGTTTGCACTTTAAGGTTCACTAGTGAACTGATGAAGGATCTGTCACCCGCTATTATCAAAAATACTATAGTTGCCCACAGACCCACACTCTTTATCAGACTCTATAGAGCTACAGAGCTCTCTAGACTCAGGTCATGTGACTCTGGCTCTGGGTGAAAAAAAGTTTAAAGTATAAACTCTGATAAAACTTGATTTGTGTCATAAATAATGATGAGACTGGACTGGCACAAGTCTTTATGGACTAATATTAATCTCGCACGTTTATGTAAAACTTGATCTCATATAAAGCTTAAGCTGCTAATGCTAACACCTTTACACCATAATGGTTTGTTTAAGAGTGTTTTTTCATAATCAGGATCAACAGTGTCATAAACCAGAGCTTCTCTCTGCTTCATTCAGTCGTGTTGTGTTAAAGACCTGTCTCTGTCCACTGGGGATTTTATGACGCACCCAGCGCATTGTGTTCTGTATTGGCCTGAGTAGTAACCAGCACTGGATACAAGTTTTCAAGGTACATTGTGGGAAATTTTGGTTTGGTGGAGTCACCTGCTTGTCTCCATGGAGATGGAGAGACCAATTTTATGCAATTTTTTTTTGGAGAATTCCAGACAAAACACCAACTCTGTCCATTTCAAAACATAGGAGCCCTTTAATGGAAAAGGACGGCCTTTGTACCCCTTTGAAACTAAGACGCAAAGCAATAACATCTCCATGGAGACAAGCAGATGGCATACTCCACTCCAGAAAAGTCCCACAGAGCAGCTTTAAGTACCTTTCAAACCCACCTGTGATGGGAGTGTTGCAGGCAGTGCACTTCTTAGCATATAGGTTGCTAAAGCACTTGACGCAGTAGGGCTCCTCTCCCTGCGAAGTGAACGTCTGCGCAGACAGAGGGAGTCTGCAGCCTGAGCACAGGAAACAGTCACGGTGCCAAACTTTGTCCTTGTAGGTCACACCGCCTTTGGTCAGAGCCTGAAGAGGGAAGGACATTTCACAACAGCTAAGTTTATTTGTGGTTTTCAGATTCTAGACTGTGATGAATGGCCAGATTTACCTTTAACAATGTACTTTTATATTTTTATACAATCTCCAAAAAGTAAAAGCACAAATGTTGAATCTGATCATTTCTTTTAATAACTAGAGCCAAGAACTCACTGTATCATAACAACCACCACGTTCCAAATAAAAAATGATCATGGGTGCACTTCTGGCTCCATCAACTTAAAATGTCTTAAAATGTTTGTATTAACCCAGAGCAATGAGGCGTCTTCTTTCCCCAAGGTCGCTCCTGTTGGCATTAGCAACAGGTTTGACAGTATTGCTAAGTGCCCGCTCCCTGCTAAACCAGTGGTGTGGCCAGGGAAAGGCATTACCTTTCACAGCTTTGCTCCAGATTGTCTCTTGGTTTCTATGATACTCGCGGTCGGAAATACAAACATGGATATCGGCTCAAAATTGGCCCCTAAACTGCTCTAGCCTCGATAAGCTTCATTTGGATTTGAACGCTGGGGGTAATGTCACACTCACTTAGTCCACTTCTTTATACAGTCTATGGTAGTGATACAGCATCCTCATGATTGGATGTAAAATGACACCCAGCTACGGGGGATCATTTTGTGTACAAACTTGATCAGAACAATGTGCATCAGACAGCGACTATGTTTACAGGCACAACAGCACTCTGAGCACTGTCTGATTTCTGCAGTTAGAACCGTCATGTGAACAGTTACATCTGTTTAGTCTGATTTCATTCTGTTCACTCACCAGGAGAAAATCTGCTGCACTGTAAATGTGCAGTGACAGTGGCTCAATGGCTCAGTGTTATTGTGCCCTTGAGAAAGACACTTAACCCATCTTGCCTCCAGTGTCTGTGTACACTGGTGTATGAATGTGTCTGTGAATGGTGGTAAGTGGTTCCTTGATGTAAAGCACTTTGAGCCTTGAAAGTGGAAAAGCACTGTATAAAAATATGACTGTTTACCATTTGATCAGTGCGTGTAACGATTATATTGAGATATTACAAATTTCGTATTTCCCCAAAAGTCCAGGTCAAAAGTCCACATGTGTGTACCTTGTTGCAGTGTGAGCACTGAGGGGCCAGCCGGGTCTCGTAGCAGGCCACACAGTAATAGTTGTTATTGTCTGGGATAAAGGCCTCTGCCCCGATGGACTTCCCACAGGCCTGACAGCAGAAACAGTCCTCGTGCCAAGTGCAGCCTTCATATTCCAACATCCGAGAGCCTAGAACACAACATACACTCAGGATAACAACAGTGTGTGGTGTTCATAAACCCCCCATTCCCAACCCTCCCCATGATGTGACTGTATACAGATTATAGCAATGTTGGCCCCAGACTAAAATTTCGAAAACTAAGGAATAGACTCAACACTCAATCCCGATAATACGATGATAATAAAAACGGATAATAAAAACGTTCTTTCTTTAGATAATACACTGTGATTTTTCCACATTAAATGGTAGTACTTTGTGTTCTATTCCCATGTGTCCTTATATCTGTGTAATCCCTCAGTGTCCAGTAGGTTCATAGTGGTCCATGGGTGTATACTAGTCTATGTGTCTTATACTTGTGAAAGATACAGCTCAACATCATTCTAAAGATATTCAGGAAAGGTTCATTTTTAAATTTAGTCAACGGGGCTTCTTTAGTATTGATACCTGCGGACAATGAGTATCTAGTTTCGATACTAGTTTTAGTATCAATTAGGATCTGATTTTAGATATTTTGGACAGCTCTGTTTCTATGGTATTATCATATCCAGTTGAAGCTGAAGTTCCAGTTTGACCAGTGGATCGTTTAATCCTGTCTCATTTTACGGCAGAGTCTCTTGAGCCCAAAAGTGGAAGGATTTCTCTAAACTGCAGCTTAAACATTCCTGAGGCAAAAACAACATGAAACCCACTCATCATCATCTAAACCTGCAGCCTCTAACCCACACACGGCCAACACCGAACACAGAGACGCTCCACAGAGAAGAGGGCATTTAGACACGAGTCACATCTGGGTCCTGGTTTAGTTCTAGTTCAGTCCTGTTTATTCTTGGTTCAGTTGTGAGTTCTGGTTTAGCCCTGATTTAGTCCTGGTTTAGCCCTGATTTGGTCTGGAGTCCTGGTTTAGTCCTGGTTTATAACTGGTTTAGTCCTGGTTTAGTGCTGGTTTAGTCCTGCTTAAGTCCTGCTTAAGAAACAGTCCTTAGTCCTGAAGTATTCCCTTGGTTTAGTTCTTGTTTATAGTCTTGGTTTAAGTGTCTTGTTTCATCAGCTTGATCTGTCTTCACAGAAACGAGCAGATAACACCACCAGTCCACGCTACAGGTCAGATCTGTGAAGAGGCAACCTCGCTCACAGTATAAATGTTTTTTTCAAGGTGTTTCTGACCTAAAGGATTGTGCAGTACCTGGTTTGACGTTCTTGTCGCAGGCCACACATTTGGAAGAGAAGTCGTTACAGAAGCAGTCGCCGCAGACCAGGCTCTGGCCCAGACTTGAGAAGGGCTCCTGGGCCAGAGAGCGGCCACAATGACCACAGCGGAAACAGTCCTCATGGTAGTGTCGGTCCTCAAAGAACAGCTCCTGTGAACACATATATGCCATATACACAGGACTGAACAGGGATTGAACCAGGACTGGTCCAGGACTAAACCAGCACTGAACAGGGATTAAACCAGGACTAGACCAGGACTAAATCAGGTCTAAACCAGGACTAAGCCAGGACTAGACAAGGACTGAACAAGGGACTGAACCAGGACTAAAGCAGGACTAAACCAGGACTAGCAATTTGGAGCGAAGACCCATATTTGGCTGGTTTGGCACTGCTGGTTTGTTCCTAACACTAGTGGGAGCAACCTCGGGGAATGAAGGCACCTGGTTGGTCAGTTGTTAATGTTCAAGCCTTGATTTACGGACAAAATAAATAAAAACTCCAGGATCATGTAGAGCGGGTTAATACGAATACGACGACCAAAATGACAAGTCTGACAGCAGCAGTTACAGAGAGAGGGGCCTCAATTTTGTGAGTTGGAGCCAGTGAAGCTGGAACTGCTCACTTCCTATTTGGAAATTGTCCTTTTGCAGGACGTTTGCAGGACTAAACCTCAAGACTATGTGATCCCTGAGCACACAGACAGGACTTAGGTAGTGCCGGGCTCATAAAACAGTTTAAAACAACATGACAGGTTTACTGCCCCAGAAACCACTTTACCACAGGGGCTGGCATTTATAACTGTAAATATTAGATCATAAAAATAACACGCGTTTCCTCTTTGACCCTTTAAACAAATAAAAAGTGAAATTAGTTCAATATAATAGAACTATTTCACTGTTTTTAGAGTGAATGGATTTGAGTGAAGAAGCTTAAATAAAGCTACAAACAATAGCTCTTAGCAAATAAATAAATCATAATGAAAATCTGAACTAGTGTCACAGTAAAAGTTAAAGGTGCCCTATGTAACCTTTCTGTCATCTGCTTGTCTCCATGGAGATGTTATTGCTTTATTTGGAATGTTGCACAGTATGGCATTAAGCCTGTCTATCTTTATTCAATGACAGGTGTTTTTATTACAAAAAAAAAAATAAAAAATTGAAAAAAATTATTTTCACTCCCCTCTCCACTGATTTGACCCATAACTTTGCCGATTGGTGTCACCTGCTTGTCGCCATAATAATAATAATACATTTTATTTGTTAGGCGCCTTTCAAGGCTCTCAAGGTCGCCATGGAGATAAGTAAGCGGACAGAAAAAAATATAAAAAGAAAGAACATTATAATGGCTGAACTCTTCAAACCTTCGGCAGGGCGTGTCTTTAAAGCCACAATGTTGCATAGTTTCCAGTGTTGTGTTTAAAGTTCCCAGACTGTATTTTTAGGTTAAAACTGCAGCAGAGGCAGAGTCAGGCCGCGACAAGCATCACTCACAGTAAATGAATGTGAATGTGTGAGGTACCAGAGCAAACCAGAGGGGGCGCTAAAAGTCTCTATGCAAAAACTTTCAATAGAGGACTGTTTGAACCTTATAGCACAGTTTGATCTCTGTTTCTGTTTGTCATTAAATAAGAGTTTAAGTACAATCAAGTATAATAATAATGGTCAAAGGACTGACCCCTGAGGGACACCAAAACCTAATTTTAAAAGGTGATGTTTTGTGGAATTCATATATACAGTGATGTACCTGATTTATTAAAAAAAACATGAAAAACAGAAGTAGTTCATTTTAAACCATTTGCAGTGGTTATTCCTCACTAACCTTACACATTCAGAGCATTCTAATGATTTACCCAGTTTTCTCCAGTTGTACCAATATCTTGCAGCAATAGCCTTATTTTAAAAGTACACTATGCAACTTTCTAGGGGTGACACATGATTCCACAGAAACAGAACTTACTTTAGAACATTCTCCATGGAGATAAATACGTTTTGTGCCATACTGTGTATTGCAGCCAAAGGAATAACATTTCCATGGAAAAAACGCACAGTTTTGAACCTTTCAAGTGCAAAAAACATGCTTTTATTTTTGTCTATTTTCTGGCTATAAAGGTCACGTACTGTGGCTTTAAAGCACCCATATTATACTACTGTATTCTATGATCTCTGTTCTAATGTTGTTTCCTCATCACAAACAGACCTGGAGTTGTGTTTTGCTTCATTCAGACATGTTTAATACACAAACCCTGCATATTTAGGCTCACTTCTTCTCTCAAACTGAAAACTCTGTTCCACTTTGTGATGTCATGTGTTAATGCAGGAAGTAGAATAATTTGGATGATTTCAGCTTCACTCCAGTCCATGCGCCCCCTGCTGGTTGTAGAATTTAAGTCAAATTGTAGAATTTGGTCTCAAAATGTTTGTATTAACCCACACTACATGATCCTGTTTTTTATCTCACTATTGTGTCCATAAATCAAGATATGAACATTAATAACAGACAAATCAGGTGCCTTCTTTCCCTGAGGTTGTTCCTGCTAGCGTTAGCAAGCCCGTGATGTGGGCGGGGACGTTACTTTCAACAGCCTCGACCCAGATTGGCTCTTTTGTTGCTATGATACTCACAGTCAGAATTCCAAATATGGAACTCAGCTTCAAATTGGCCCCTGCAACTGCTCTAGCCTCGATGAGCTTCCATGTCTTTATATGATCTGTGGTGTTCACTCAGGTCTACGTCAGAGTGTTACCTTGGTGTTGTGTGTGATGGTCTGGCTGCACTCATGACAGGTGTGGGCGAACAGTCGATCGTAGCAGGGCACACAGTGAGGTCTGCACTCCACGTCGATGTACTTCCTCCCAAACAGAGACTCAGAGCAGCTCGAGCAGTCAAAACGTTCCGCCATTTTGGATCAAACTGGTCCTGGAAAGAAGATAGAGAAGTTCAGTGAACATTAAACAAGAGACCACAGCTTTAACAGTCAAAACGCTCTACCATTTTGGGTCAAACAGGTCCTGGAGAGAGAGGAGAATATTAACACAATAGCAACAATAAAAATGCTCCACCATTTTGGATTAGACAGCAGAATATAAGCTACAGGACCTGCATGAGAGGGGGGGAAGTTTTGTAAATATTAAACAAGGCATTAAGAGGAGCTGGAACAGTCAAAACACAAGCGTCCTGTAAAATATGTGTTTCATGTGTAGAGAGAGAGGTGGAAGAAGAGAGGAGGAGGGAGAGGACTTCAGTGGAAGTAGTGAGTTTGTTTATTGCCATTACCATAGAAATCCTTCAAAAACAATAAAAAGAAAAGGCAAATGAAGTCAATACATAAATGATGAGCAGACTCTGCATCGTGCATTCTTCACTCCACCCTCAAAAGCTGCTATTGTAGCCATAGCTGCCCTGGGGCACTCTGACCGAAGTCAAGCTGTCAAACCCCCCACATTCACACCTAATTTCACACATTAACAAGGTGAACTACTGCTGCCCTCCCCTATTAACCAACATTTTTCTCCCATTGAAAAAATATATTTTGTTAATTGTTAATCCCTATGGTAACGGTCCTAAACATTCATGATTCTGAAACTAGTGCTGGGAAGAAGACTTTGCAAATGTATTTAGTGACAGAATACTGAATACTTGTAGACCATCACTGGAACACATTTTGAAGCTCGAGAAACAATAATGTTCAAACAATTTTATGTCACTGAGTAAGATTTAAAAAATGAAAGATAATCCCAGTAAAACATTTGAAATAGTTTCATTTAAAGACCTGAGCTGCAACAGATAAACAGCAGAATGCAAAAATAATTACCCATAAAAGAGACTTGTTCACCCCTCCACAGCTCAAATCTCATTGTTTTACAACAGAAATACGCCAAATCTCCAAATGAAAAAGTACTCATGATAAATACTGAGTCCAAAATCTATAGTTTCAGCTTCATAAACTGAATGAGAAGTTGACATAATGATTATTGTGACAGGCCTAAATACTGCAGTAAAATGTAGTTTGTGAAGTATTCGGTTACATGGTCAAGAAAGAGTATAATAATCTGAATACTCTGAATATTTTTACACTGAGGTGCTTTATATTCTGGTGAAAACACATGTCAGTATTACAAATGTATTTATTCTGTTTTTTTTTTTTTTTAATCCAATTTGTTGTGCATTAGAGACAAAATCTCACCTGCTTCACCAGAGCTGGGTTTTCTCTGATTCTGTGAAGTTTGAGCCAACAAAAGTACTGCACTGTACAGAGTATTTACAGCTTGAAACAGCTTAAAACTAAACAAAAAGACAAAATGAAGGCTATAAGAGGAAGGAAAAGCATTGTTCCACCAGAAAACTGCACAGGACTGAAATAGACTCCAGACTGAGACACGCACGGGGGGGCATCCCGTGCACTGCTCTGCACAATACACATATAATAAGGAATCTCAACATCAACTATTTTTTGAGACAAGCCTGTTTCATAACGAGCCCACGATGGAGCAGCGCATGCTCTACAGTGCCCTCCTCAGGCTGAAAATAAAGTCTATCTTGAAAGAGGGGGTATTTTTCTTTTATGTGGTATTAAAGATGGGGTATTTAACTTCTATGGGGTATTAACTGTAACACATAACATATTTAGATCACTATGTTTCCTTTTATTGTTTAAAAAATCCTGAAAAGAACATATTCATATGTATCATATGTTTAAAATCTTTTTTTAAGCTCTGAGACCCCCCTCACTATGCTCTCTGTGCTAACTCACTCCTCTTTCCGAGTGCTATCACAACGTAATCAGTGTGCATCCCAATAATGAAACTACTGCACATCACATCAGGTTTGTCAAGTTGCTCTGTACAGTTTTGTATCATGTTTTTCATGTGTGGGAGCATGGGTGACGTAGGCTTTTGGGCAGAGCCTTGTATAGACTCTTACAGCTAACCATAAGGAGGGTGTCTGTGTAATGCCTCAGACATTTGAATAGGGTTTGGAAGAGATCTCTAGATTACTCAAACATGCATGGATGACATCTAAAACCTCTTCATGTTTTTGAAGAGGGAACATGAGTTAGAACATGAGCGAAAACCGACCGACCCAGCGGTGTGTATTTTCTGTCGGATAGTAGTTGTTGTTGTAGTAGTTGTTGATACTAGATAATAGTTGTTGTTGTTGTTTTAGTTGTTGTTGTTCCTCAGATAATAGTTGTTGTTGTAGTTGTAGCTCAGGTAATATTTGCTGTTGCTCAGGTATGTGTATCTCTAATTGTTGACGTCAAAATAAATGTATAGACAGATTGTGCAGAGTTTGAGTTGAATGTTTTGGTTGGCTCTCTGATGGAACAGGAAGTGGGGTTATCTGCAGACAGGAAGTAGTTGTGTGAGGGATGTTCAATTTGGCTTAAACCAGAGAAACAGGGTCCACTGAGATAACAGAGATGTGTGTGGTCAAAACATTTTTAAAGAGGGATGCACCGATCCGATACTGAAAAATATGCTGGATTAGATATCGGCTTCCAAATATCAGTCCATCTGATATCCTGTTTGGATGTATACATCGATGTTATAAGACATTTACAAGTCGTAGTCAGGACAGAAAGTCTCAGATTGTTTCAACTTTTATTGACACAAAGTTGTTCTGTTCTTACTCGAGAGATAAAAACAGCTCCACAACACATTATTTTTGGAAATTAAATAAAAAACATTTCAGACCCTGACCAGACCCTGAACAAACCCTAAACTGACCCATACCCTGACCAGACCCTGACAAGACCCTGACCAAAGTCTGACCAGACCCAGACCATGACCAGACCTTGACCAGACCCAGACCCTGACCAAACCCTGACCAGACCCAGACCCAGACCCTGACCAGACCCTCACCAGACCCAGACTCTGACCAGAACATGACCAGACCATGACCAGACATTGACCAGACATTGACCAGACCCAGACCAGTCCCTGACCAGCCCCTAATCCTGACGAGGCCTGACAATGACTAGGCCCAGACCAGACACTGACCAGACCCTGACGACCTCAGACCCTGACGATCTTAGACCCTGACGACCCCAGACACTGATAACCCCTGACCCTGACGAGCCCTGACCAGACCCTGACGAGCCCTGACCAGACCCTGACGAGCCCTGACCCTGACGAGCCCTGACCCTGACGAGCCCTGACAGCTCTTAAACCCTTGTCCTTAGATACTCTAATTTTTTTAGAATATTTTTCCTCTGAATTGTCCTCAAATATAACTTTCGCCTCTGGAAGAAACTTTGGTTGAAACAAGGAAAAAACAAAGAAGAAAATAGCAGTTTCCGCCCTGGATCCAGCTAAATACGGAACGAGGCGCGGCATTCCAGGGACAAGCTCCCGCCAAAACTCGCAATCCAAGGAGCTTCTCCCCCTCTGTGGTTTGAGCGTTAAGACTGAAACATCCTGCAGTGTGTGCGCACGTGTGTGCACGTGTGTGTGTGTCTGCGGGGGGGGGGGGGTGTCTTTTTGTGTGTGTGCTGCACATCACACTAGCGAGCAGCCCTTTTTTTTTTCATTTGAAACAAAATGACTACAAGTATCACCAATTAAGAAAATAAAACTAGTGAACGAACTGTGTACGTCACAGTGGGCGCATACAGGTGAAGGTGTAGGTTGGCATCTTGAAAATAAGAAATTAAAGATTACTCAAACATGAATCACTCCAAATACAACTTCAGAGGCTCAATGAGAAGAAACGACTAGAACATGGTTAAAGATCTGAACAGTTTGAAGAACAGTTCAGATTTAAAAGTGCCGTTATAAGACTTATCTTAAAGGCAAGGCAGGTTTATCTGTACAGCACAATTCATACAAAAAGTAATTCAAAGAGCTTAACAGAATAATAAAGAGATTAAAATCACAATACAACAAATCAAAATATAAATAATCATTATAAACTGAACATTAAAAGAGAAGAGGCAGATTAAAACCCTTGCAGTCAAATGCACAGCTGAACAGAACAGTTTTGAATCTGAATTTAAACATGTAAAAGTAGAGGCCTGTCTCACATCTTCAGGAAGACTGTTTTAGGTTCAGTCCTGACTCTGGGCTCCAGCAGGAGGCCAAGATTAAATGAGTACTAGACTGGGACTAAACCGGGACTAAAGCAGGAGGCTGGTCCCTCAGGTCCTCAGAGTGTGAGATGGTGCTTTTAAACAGTGCAAAGTTGTGAGCAGTTTACTCTGTTTCATTTTCAGGTATTTTTATGAGAAAAATCTCAAATGTAAAATACACAAATGTTTTTCCCTGATCATTCTATCGGTGACAAGGTCCAGACACATCACAACATATGGGAGGGCATCTGACACAGCACAACATCTGCAGATTAACAGAGACATTTGACCTGCCCTCATCTCAGATACAGGGATACACGAGTACAGAAGGGCATCTGATACATAGGGATATGGAGGATGGGAGGGCATCTGACACATAGGATATTGTCTGTTTAACATAAGGTGACACTGTTTTCAACAGATTCCTGAAGATCTTTGTGTAAATGCCTCTAAAACAAAATGGCTGCTTTCCTTTGGGCTGAAGGAAGGAAACGTGTCAAACCCAGAGTTTAACAAAGCTCAGACCACGGCCCAGACCACGGCAACAAAAAACGGCTTTAGTTACATGTGTATTTAAATTAATTTACTACTTTCTACACTTTATAACCACACAGAGAACATCAAATATATGAAGTAAGATATATGGAATTATGTAGGAAAGAGAAAAAGTGTAATAACTTGACTAAATATTTTTCAACAAAGCACTGGATTTAACTTCACTCCATAGTTCAGTATATCTCTCTCCATATATGTGATGTCTTCTGTGTGCATAAAATACAGAAAGAAGTAAAAATAAAGAAAAAAACTTGAATGCGTTTGACTGGGTGTGTGAGTATATTTGTATATTTCCTTCTGTGGAGCATGTTTCTGTTTGGGTTTTAAGGTTTTAGGGTTTTAGGGTTGAACGATTTGGTTTAAATAAAAGGATTCTGTTTAAAGTCACATTTTAAATACGCCCAGAAGAACTGACCAAAACTGATCCTGACCTTGACAAACTAATACAATTTCAGAATGTGTCTGCTAAATTACAGGGAGGGCATCTGACACACGGGGAGGGCATTTGACACACACGGGGAAGGCATCTGACACAAGGGGAGGACGTCTGACACACAGGGATGGCATCTAACACACACGGGGAGGGCATCTGACAAAGGGGGACATTTCAGAACGTGATTTCGTTTCGATTGTTATTAAAGTCTCTTCCTCTTGTTTCCTCCATCAACCCAAAACATGCACATCGGGTCAAATGCTCCAGCTGAGGTCAACTGCTCTGCCTGGAATGTTTCACAATGTGACATTAAACAAATCTGTCAACAAGGAGCCAAGCAGGTGAGTCCACAGAGCAAAGCTGCAGGTGAGATCTGTGGAGAGGCGACACCGCTCTCAGGGGGAATGAATATGTTTTAAGGTTGTTACTTTTTCTCAAAAGAATCATCTGCAATAGAATAAATGTGAGATTGATGTGTTTAATGCCATACTGTGGAACTTTACAGGCAAACCAAAACATATCCACGAGACAAGCAGGCGACGGACCCCTCAGCGGAAAAGTTACACAGTGCACCTTTAATTTATTGGATCTTTTATTGGCAACAGCTCATTTGACAAGACCCAAAAGCGCCATTATGTAGAACACTGTACTGATCATGAACGCCTTTCGAGCTCTACATGTAATCGCTTGTTTCGAGTATTCGCTATAACACTGGAATAATCGAATAACCATCACGTGTCATTTCTTTTACGCACGAAATGCAACGCGGTAAGAAGAACTAGCCTAAAATAAAATAAAACACATCCAAGCCCTTAGCTAACTTAATGTTGCATCACATTTCTATAGCCACTTATCGATACTTTAAACCTAATTTTCTATAAGCCTAATAATCATAAAAAAAAACAAAAAAACAAAACAAAAAAAACACGCGTAAAACGTGAACTCACCTATTCCTGTGCGTCAGTCTCGTGAGGCGCTCGCAGACTTTGTTCTTCTTTTTGCTTTGTGTGGTCTTCTCTTCCAGTCTCATTAAAAAGTCCAGACAGATCACCGCGTTGAAACTCGTGGAAAAATGACGCTCTTTCGGCGCTGTTTCCACTGACTGAAGCGTCTGCTGCGTCCGTGCGTAAAAACCAAAGAGGAGCGTAAACCACGCCTCACCCCGTCTGCTCCGTCTGCTCCCTCCGTCTAAAGTCGTTAAGTCTGAGGGAAAACTTGGAAAACTCACGGTTGTGGGATGTAACCGAATACTTTAAACGCACCGTAAAAACTCGTCCTCCTAAAGAAACAGCAGATGTGCGGCCGGATATGAGCTAAAGTTTGGATATTTGAACAAGACTGAAATAAACAGAGTAGACAAAATATGTACTCAGAGTAACATTACCTCAAAGTAATATTACTCAAGTAGAAGTACAAAGTAGTGGTTTAAGAGATTACTCAAGTAAAAGTAAAAAGATATTTGTGAAAAGTACTACTAAAGTAAGAGTAACTTAAAGAGTAACTGTTGGTATTTTCAAAGAGACGCAAAAATGATCCAACCTGAATCATACCTGAGGGAGCGGCCAGAAACACAAATATCTGAATAATTTCGATCTTGTTTCGTTTGAAAAGCATTTCTCCACAGTTTGACGCTTTGGACTCGTTTCATTCAAATATTCTTTTGTTTTCATTTCCTTCATTTTATTGACAAAACCTTTGGACATGGGTTTGATTTTTTCAGCTTTATTCACAAAACCCTATTCCATAATTCCACCATCTGTTTGACCCATTTTTACATTTAGATTCATTTTTGTCAGAGAACCACTACATTTGAACACATTTAGACACATCCACAAACAAATAAAACTTCACTTCAACTTCAGCATTTGATCATTTTTCAAATCTGGTCTTTGTCCAGGGGGAACCGGACGAGAGACCAGCCCGTGTCCTGTTCAAACACAGAACAAACAAACCAAACAACTGTACAGGTCCATTTCAAATAAAAAAAAATAGGAGCAGGTGTGATTATAAACATTTAAACATTAAAACAGGAGTAGGCGTGATTATAAGTGTTTATCTCCACATTATTAAAGTGCTGCAGTGGCTCTATCCAGTTTTACATGTCCTTCAAATGTTCAATTTTTTGAGAAGCAAAATAACCAAAATCTTTTCTTCCATTTCAGTTCAGTGCAGCCAGTTTTTAGACGGAGGCAATCGTGAGATCTTGTATTAGAAGTTCCTGTATCAAAGTTCAACAAACAAGTGAGTTTTTCCAGGTTCCAGCGTTTGACAGCTCCTCAGAACACCTCCTCAGAACAGCTCCTCCATGGTTTGAGTCATGTGTTTTTCGTTGGTTTCATTTAAACATAGATCCTTGGAGTCTGTGTTCCTTTGTTTCACTCTAGTTTATCACGTTTGAAAACCATTCAGTTTCACTGTGGGGAAGTTTCTAGATACATACTGAGAGTATGTACTCTGAGTACTCCTGTTGACTACCTGTATTTTGGTACAGTTACTAAATAAAAATGCATGGTGGTAGTTCATCTGTTTTGGTTTAACTGCATAGAATCAGAAACAGTAAAGAAAACTCAGCTCTCATGAAGCAGGGGAGATTTTGTCTCTAAACATAAATGATGCAGAACAATCAGGACAACAAAAATACATAAACACATTTGTAATAATATGACGTGTTTTCACTATAGTAACACAGTACTCTGACTGGACCATGTGACAGAACACAGTACTGATTGGACCATATATGTAACACTAAATACCTTCTGGATCAAATGTGCAAACGACACTTAACGTGAAGCGTCTCTTAAAGGGGCATTATGTAACTTTTCTCGTGGAGGTTATGTCAATAAGATGGCACCATGGAGGTCTGCAATGTTCTACACTATGGCATTAACCCATCCACATTACATATTTATGTTGCTCATCTTGAAAAACATGCTTTCATTCTCACTGTGATCTGCTCCACAGACCTGACCTGTAACGCGGCCTGGACCAGTTTTTCTCTGCGGAGATATACCAATTTAATGCCTTAGGGTGGAACATTCCAGGGCGAGCAATAAAATGCCCACGAGACAAGTTTTATCTTCAAATGTTTGATCTATAAAAAAATATTCATAGAAATGTATTGGGACTTGAGTAGTAACAGCCTTGTAATACCAGTGGCAGTAGTATTCGCAGTAACAGTACTGGTAGTCGTAGTAAAAGAAGTAATAGAAGCTAAAATTGTTATTGTATTCAGCACATGAGAACATGCTGCCACCTGGAGTTCAAATCACACACTACAACAAAAGCAGTGATTCAAGAGAATTGAAAATATTTTTATTAAATACTGATAAATACATTTTATTCAAATCAATAGAAAAAGTAATATCACATTTGACCTAAGTTAAACACAGTGAAACAATACAAGAGAATCAATAAGCGTGTTGTTCTGAGCTGACATTAATTTCATACATTTAATATATTTAATAGTACCATTATGAAAATACTTTGCAATGTCATAGGTAAATAAAAGGTCAAAGGTCATATTTGCGTTACTTACCCTAGGCATAGAATCACTATAGTAACGTTTAAAGGTGCACAATCTGGTCTCCGTGGAGGTGTTATGCTTCACCTGGAATGTACCGCAGTATGGCATTACACATATCTTGCTTCTTTCCCAATTACAAGTATTTTTATTGCTAAAAATACCTTAAAAACATGCAGTTATAATGTGAGTCTGAACAGCAACCTGCTCGTCTCCATAGACATACATCAGTTTAATGCCATGCTGTGGAACATTCCAGGCAATGCAATAACATCTCCATGGAGGTGGGTGGTGTACACTCCACCAGAAAAGTTACTCAGTGCACTTTTATGTATTTTAATTAGGAAAAAAAACTGGTCAAACTTAGTGTAACATGTTTTATAATGAAAATAGTGCAATAGAAGCAAGAAGTAACAAAACGGAGGTAGACATTTTGATTTGGGTCCAAACGTAAACAAATTGTTAAAGAGGGGGTATTTGACTATGGAGTATTAACTGCAACACATAACATATTTAGATCACCATGTTACCTTTTATTGTTTTGAAAATGCTGAATTAAAATGCTATAAATAGTCCAACATAAGATGTCTGTGAAAATGAGGTCCAAAATAAGGTATTAACTTTCATTTTTGACACTCTGAGTCCCCCCTCCCTTTGCTCTCTGCACTCCCCCTTCAGAGCACCACCACTTCACAATGAGCTGCATCCCACTAATGGAGGTACTTCACATCACATCAGGTTTGTCAAGTTGCTGTGTACAGTTTTGTATCATATTTTTGTATATTTATGGAGAATTGTCGTGTGGGAGCATGGGTGACGTAGACTTGTGGGCGGAGCCTTGTACAGGCTTGTACTGCTATCTGTAAGGAGGGTTTGAATAGGGCTAGTGAGAGATTGCTAAATTACTAAAACATGAATGGATGACATCTAAAACCTCTTCAGGCATGTTTTTGATGAGGGACCTGTGTCATAGGAGCAAGCTAAAAAAACAAATAGATTTTGCTTAATACCCCATTTTTAACAAAATTATTAAATCAAAATGTTAAAATTAAAAAGAGTCACAACATATTGGTGTTGCATCGACTAGTTGTGCTTCAAAAGTCTGTAAACATTTTAAATGATTTTTGTAACGAAGTGAGGGGAGGTGGCGGTGGCACAGTGTGTGAAAGTTTCAACCACCAACCAGAGGGTAACCAGTTTGAACACTGCAAAAAAAGAAAAAAAAAAAGGCTACTTTTGTTGTGTCCTCAAGCAGGAAGCTTCAACCACACATACATGTAAATAAAAATCTGGATTTCTGAGATTTAAACAACAAAACAAAATAACAAAATATTGATTCCCCAAACCGTAACTTTTCCCAAATGTCAAAGTTGTTCTATGTGTCCTCTTATGGCACAAGAGGCACAAGAGGACACACAGATTTTACATCATTAAAATAAAAATCAGGCTTTCTATGATTATTAATTAACTATTATCTTTAAACAAAAACATTTCCTACATTATACCCATAGACTGTTTATATAAATGGACATAGCTAACCTGGTAGCCGCCGTGTTCTAAACAGGAAGTGATCATGGGTGTGATTCCGGCTCCATCAACTTTGTCTCCAACTCACTTTACATTGAAAACTGTGTCCTCTCACTTACACTACTGTGTCCGTGAATCAAGATATGAACATTAATATCGGGCGCCTTCTTTCCCCGTGGTTGCTCTTACTAGTGTTGGCAACAGGATTGATTAAACGGTGCGGGCGGGAAGGGGCATTACCTTGTGTTGCTATGATACTCACAGTTTGAATTCCAAATATGGAACTCAGTTCCAAATTGCTAAAATCGACTGCAGCCAAACGCTGTGGGCGATGTCACACTCACTTAGTCCACTTCTGTACACAGTCTATGGTTATGCCTCTTCACTCTTCATCCTTTTCCCGCTGTACTATCCTGTCTAAATATTCCATGAGCTCAGATACAATCTAAGTCAGGTAAAAAAATGATACTGTTGCTCTCCCCAAATGTCCGATCGTTCCTCTGTGTCGTCCCATGGCACTAAAGGTCAAACTTTTGTTATATCTAAGAGATTTCATGAGTCCATGTTAAAGAATGCTTCCGTTGAGTGCGGCAAACTTTAGGCTGCTGTTTCGTTTCTCACTGAGAAGAGACGAGACTCCGCCCACTTCGAAAATCTCATGAATGGCTTTCCGGAAACAGTGGAAATTATAGTCGATCAAACCTGAAACACGAAATAAAAGTCAGATAATCTCACAGGATTTTTCAGGTTTAAATGACTTTTAATTTTCGTCCCATATCCAACCTTCCCTTTTTGTCTAAAATCCTGGAACGTGTCGTCGCCACCCAACTTCAAACCCACCTCACCTCAAACAGTCTCTATGAACCCTTTCAGTCCGGCTTCCGTCCCAAACACAGCACCGAAACAGCTCTGCTCAAAGTTACAAATGATCTCCTCCTCTCCTCCGACTCTGGCCACCTCTCCATCCTCATCCTCTTGGACCTCACTGCAGCCTTCGACACAATCAGCCACTCCATCCTCCTGTCCCGCCTCAAAAACTCACTCAGCATCACCGGCTCTGCTCTCCTCTGGCTCCAGTCCTACCTCACAAACCGGCAACAGTTCATTCACTTCAACCATTGCTCCTCTTCCATAGCCCCCCTCCAGCAGGGAGTCCCCCAGGGTTCGGTGCTTGGTCCTCTCCTCTTCATTCTCTACATCCTCCCCCTCGGCAACATCATTCGTCGTCACGGTCTCCGTTTTCACTGCTACGCTGACGACATCCAACTTTACATCTCCACAACATCAACCCCACAATCCACTCCACTCTCACCCACTGCCTAACAGACATCAAAAACTGGATGAATCACAACTTCCTCAAACTTAACAGCGACAAAACAGACTTCATCATCATCGGTCCACACAACATCGCCAAATCCTCACAACACTTCACCCTCCACTTTGACAACACCACTCTCTCCATCCTCACTCATCCGTAACCTCGGTGTGCTCCTCGACCCCACTCTTTCATTTGAACCCCACGTCAAGCACATAACCCGGACTGCATTCTTTCACCTCAAAAACATAGCCCGTCTCCGCCCATCACTCACCTTCTCTGCCGCTGAGACCCTCATCCACGCATTCATTACATCCAGAATCTACTACTGCAATAGCATCCTCTACGGTACACCATCCAGAACCCTCAACAGACTACAGTGCATTCAGAACTCCGCTGCCCGCCTCCTCACCCACACCCGCTCACATGAACACATCACTCCTGTCCTCCACAAGCTCCACTGGCTCCCCGTCCCTCAGCGCATCCACTTCAAAATCCTTCTTATCACATTCAAAGCTCTCCACAACCTGGCCCCTCCTTACCTCACAGACCTGCTCCACCACCACACTCCATCTCGCTCCCTCCGCTCCTCCAGCTCCAACCTCCTGTCCCTGCCCTGTAGGACCAAGCTCCGAACCTGGGGGGACAGAGCCTTCTCCATCGCTGCCCCCACCCTCTGGAACTCACTACCTAAACCCCTCCGTGACTGCTCTGACCTCCCCACCTTCAAGAAAGAACTCAAAACTCACCTGTTCAAAATCGCTTTTAATGCTTGATTTTATGTTGTAAATTTTTGTGATATTTTATTATTGTATCCACTGTGAAGCGACTTTGAGTGTCCTGAAAAGCGCTATATAAATAAAATTTATTATTATTATTATTATTAAATGTGTGATAAAAACCCACACACCACAGACACGAGGAGAATCGGATGAGATTTTAAATGAGCAGTGAGACACACAAGCTGTGAGGGCACCTGGTCTTAGCTGTTTCCTGTCTACAGTAAAACAACTTACTCTGAGACTCAAGTGTTTCACAGATCAGAGCGCTGGAGAGAGGAGAGAGAGAGGAGAGAGGAGAAAGGAGAGAGAGAGGAGAAAGGAGAGAGAGAGGATTAGGAGAGGAGGGGAGAGGAGAGAAGAGAGTGAGAAAGAGAGAGAAGAGGGAGAGAGAAGAGGAGAGAGAGGGAGGGAGAGAGGAAGGAGGGGAGAGAAGAAAGAGGAGGAAAAAGCAAGGAAAAGAGGATGGACGAGAGAGGAGAGGGAGGGAGAAAGGGAGAGAGGAGAGAGCAGGAGGAAGAGAGAGGAAGAGAGTACTGCACTTATTATTATTAGTGAAATGTGGAGCAGTAGTTCAAATAAATGCTTTCAATGCACAAAAAGGCTGCGATAAAAAACTTCCTGTGACAGTGACTCTACTTCCTGTGTAAAGTCACTATCACAGGAAGAAGAGTCACTATCACAAGAAGAAGAGTCACTATCACAAGAAGAAGAGTCACTATCACAAGAAGAAGAGTCACTATCACAAGAAGAAGAGTCACTATCACAAGAAGAAGAGTCACTATCACAAGAAGAAGAGTCACTATCACAAGAAGAAGAGTCACTATCACAGGAAGTAGTGGATGTGTGGATGTAAACAGACACATGAGGACCTACTCTCGCCTTTTTACTGTTAAAGAACACTTCAGACTGGATAATAGCTCTGTTTTGTGGACTGGGGTCATTATTTGTGGAGAAGACATTCCCCTGGATTATATGAATGAGAATGCTTGAGTTTAACTTTACAACTTGAGCCGAGTTAGAAAGTCGTCTCAATTTGGCCGTTTCCTGAGTTTGCATCTTCCTTCTCTGTGTCTGTCACTCCATCTGCTCCTGACACTGTGTTTTATTGGCTGTTGCTGTGGTGATGTTTTGTGGTTATGATATAACAGAACGGCTGAGAGTTGCTCGGACACCACACACACGAGGAGCTCAGTGGCTCCAAAATAGCACACGAGGATCCAGAGTTAAGGAGAAACAGATCACGGCCTAAATGTAGCTGTGGCTACAGTAGAATCTTAGCCATCACAGAGTGTGAGCTGAATGTTTTTGGGTGTTCAAAAAGCACAATATAAATGAATGCATTGCAGGTCTGTGTCCCTCTGTTGTCCAGGTCAGATCCATAGTAAATGAAAAATTCAAATCTGTAACTGGACAAAAAGTCAGTCATAGAGTGAAGGTGTTTGGCTGCTCATCCAAGACACTTCTTCAGTTCTGGTCAGATTACTGGTGGACACAGCCCCTCCCTTCAGATAGATATAAGGCAAACTACACGGAAACTAACAAATCTGTTTGTTTAAAATTTCTGTTTGGCAGGTTCTAATGACCAACACTATGTGTGAACTGTGCCTGAGCCAAACTTGGCATAATCATTCAGGCCTCTAATGGGTGCTCTCACACCTATTAGCATACTGGCTATTAGCATACAGCCTAGCTCTATTGTTTTCTTTGTTTAGATTTAATAATAATAATAATAATGGCTTACACTTGTAATGCACTTTACAGGCTTGTCAAAGCCTCTCAAAGCGCTACACTATAGTCATTATTAATTAATTAATTTCCACACTTGGTGATGGTAAGCTACTATTGTAGCCAGGCTGCCAATCTGCGCCATCGGCCCCTCCGACCACCACCTATCATTCGCGCACACACACCACTTTCATACTAGACAATGTAGGTGAAGTGTCTTGCCTACAGACACAACGACAGAACTTGGTCCAAGCGGGATTCGATCCTCCGACCTTCGGGTTGGGGGACCAACACTCTAACCACTAGATTTAGGTCTGAGGATGGTGTTATGATTAGGAGATAGATGATGTCTAAGGCCCCAATTCCTGTTCAAAAATGGATTGTCTTTCTTAACAAAAATGGCCTCTTTAACTTCCCTCTCAAACCATTTATTTTCTGTGAAGATGGTGAGATGCAGCTCTAAACCAAAGAAGTTATATATTTATTTAAAAAGTGTTACTGACCTTTCCTCTCAAAGCTCTCCTCTCGCAGGATACAAACTAGAGCCAGGAACTTGGTGACCTCCTTCAGGTACAGCACTGTGGTGTTGTTCAGTTTAATTGTAGCTAAAGACTCTTTATCATAGGCACAACCACTCCCATCCTGCATCAGCCTGAAATAAAAGAGAGCTTCAGCATCTGGTAGAAACATGCACCTCTATGGAGCCCTTTAACGGGCTATAGCTTCTGATCTTAGTAGTTATGGAAATGTTAATACTTTTTCTGGAATATTCCACAGTATGGCATTATTAAACCCATGTATCTCCACGGAGAGGGTTACAATACCTGTCCAACTTACCAGTCAGATAATATTTTTCAAGATATTTTTGAGCAATGAAAACACAAGAATAAATGCAAAATAAACATTTAATGCCGTACTGCAGAACACTCAAGGCAAAGAAATTACATATGCATATTAGTGTAGTGGTGCAAGTGGTGCTCCCACTGGGTAGCGCAGTTTTCTAATGCAGAAGTCAGCAGATTTGTGTCATCATTTTGGTCTTAAAATGTTCATATTAACCCACATTAGAGAATCCTGGTATTTTTATTTCACTATTATGCCAGTAAATCAAAATATGAACATTAATAACAGACAAATCAGGTGCCTTATTTCCCCGTGGTCATGCCCGCTAGCATTAGTAACAGGTTTGCTTGACAGCGTTGCTAAGTGCCTGCTCCCTGCCAAACCAGCGGTGCGGGCGGGAATGGGCGTTACCTTCAACAGCTTCCCTCTCGATTGGCTTTTTGATTGCTATGATACTTGCAGTCAAAATTTCTAATATGGAACTTGGCTCCAAATTCACCCCTACAACTGCTCTAGCCTCGATGAGCTTCATTTGACTGGAGCTGAGAGCTGTGCGTGATGTCACACTCACTTAGTTCACTTTATACAGGTTATGGTCTAAATCAACCAGTAAACATCAGCCATTTTCTGAAGTGTTCAAAAGCAGACACACACTGACCCATAGATGCAGGACACGTCTATGACCACATCAATCATGTCACAGCACAGTTCGTATGACGCCATGTCCACAGGAGAGCTGTCTGTGGCGATGTAGATTTTACTGACCACATCGAACAAGAACGCCTTCTCTATCCCCGAGTGCTGCAACACAAAGGACAGATACGAGAGGGTCAGAGCAACAATTCTGGACTTTATCAATACTGAAATGCAGTACAGTTAGAAGTTTAAACACACCCTCTCATTGTTTTTTTTCTTTATTTTTACAACTTTTTTACATTTTAGATACATACAGAAGATATCAAATCATAGACTGTATATATAAATGGACAGTAGAACCAATTCATGGGCACGTTTCCACCTCCATTGACTCCAATTCTTTACATTAGAAAACTGTGCCCCCTCTCTCTGTCACTGCTGCTGTCAGACTCATCATTTTGGTGTTTGTATTAACCCACTGGTCCTATTTTTTTTTATTTTGCTATTGTGTCTGTGAATCAACATATGGACATTAATAACAGACAAATCAGGCACGTTCTTTCCCTTAGGTCGCTCCTGCTAGCGTTAGCAACAGGTTTGATTGACAGCGTTGCCAAGCGCCCGCTCCCTGCTAAACCAGCGGTGCGAGAGGGAAGGAGCATTACCTTCCACAGCCTCGCTCTGGATTGTCACTTTTATTGCTATGATACTTGTGGTGAGGACTCCAAATATGGAACTCTGCTCCAGATTGGCCCCTATAACTGCTCCAGCCTCGATGAGCTTCATTTGACTGGAGCCGAACGCTGTGGGTGACGTCACACTCACTTAGTCCACTTCTTTATACAGACAATGCATCAAATATATGAAGCAAGATGTATGTAACTTTGTAGAAGAAGAAAAGTTGGAAGGTGGATAGGGGGAGGATTTCAATGTAAAACATTAAAAACACACTTAGTAGAGTTATTTAACTTGTTGTCTTTCCTACATAATTCCACATATCTTGTTTCATATGTTTGATGTCTTCTGTTTGTGTATAAAATGTAGACCGAAGTAAAAATAAAGAAAAATAAAACCCTGCATGAGAGCCTGTGTTTAAACTTCTGACTGGTAGTGTACATTAAAATTAGAACAGTCAAACTCACTGATATAAAAATGTTGAGGAGGTTTTCAAGTGTGGGGAGCTGAGGAATGAGCTTCTGGACGACTTTGCTGAAAGCCTCAAAGATGGAGTGGTCATAGATGCTGGTCAGATAGAAACTGAGGAGAACACAAAGGAGATGAGTTACCTAAACCTCAGATGTGTGTGGCAACCAGAGCAGATAACAAGACAAGTATCTCACATTTATTGAAACATATGTACACTACTAGTCCAAAGATCGGCCACACCCCTACTCAATGTTTTATTTTAATTTTTACTACTTTCTACAACAACATCAAATATATGAAGTAAGATATATGGAATTATTACTTTTTTATTTTTTATACTCAAATCCTCAAAGTAGCCACCCTTGAAAAATATTTAGTGGAGTTATTTACCTTTTTTTCTTTTCAACATAATTCCATATATCTTACTTCTTATATTTGGTGAGTCTTTCTTCTGTGTGGTTATAAAATGGAGAATATAGTAAAAATAAAGAAAAAAAAAACCTTGAATGAGAGGGTGTGTTCAAACTTTTTTGCCTGGTCGTGTACATCATGATCTTGTATTTGTTCATTTAAAACTGCAACATTGACCTGAAACACTCTATAACAGAAGCAGGTCCATTGACTTCCTGTTTACACTGCAGCACTGATTCTTTTTGAAAAATGGCAGCACAACAGGTTTGAGCCAATATGTGAGCGGCCTAGAGTTGACATGTTTCAAAGTCAGTTTATATGAGACTATAGTAAAATAAAAAAAACATTCTTACAATTCTTAAAAGACTAGGAATGTCACAATCCAGTTTATTTGGCTCTAAATCCAATACAGATTCCTGATAACAATCTGATAGTGATATGAAAAGGCCTGTGCTTAAAGATATCCTAATGTGTTATAATGTAAAGTTCTAAACTGGTCCACAAACAGCAGCTTCAGACACACGGCAGCTTGTGTGTCTGATGGAGTGTTTTCTCCATATTCTTCATGTTTGAGGCCTGCAAAACGACAGAAGCCTGAAGCCACACGGAGACTTCCACACATGTAAACAAGTTTGCTCAAGCAGCTCTGTTCCTCCATCGATCTGTCTAAAGTTTGGTTTTAACTCTTAAGGCTCCATGACATCAGAGGTAAAACAGACACCATCTCTGTCATTTATAATGTTTTATCCATTTTAGATCCTCCTCAGTCTGTGTTTAAGCTGCATAGGGCGTTAGATGCAGCGTTAGCTTAGATCGGCAGCCAATACAGATACCAATATTGGATCGGGATTCTACAAAAAAGTTCCACGATTAGGTAAGAAAATTACTATTAATAATTTCTTTAGCACATTGGGGCATCAGTTCAAAATTCCATCCTTCTGACCTGAGATGTACTTTTTCCAGATTGGCATCAGCCAGGTCGTCGTTGGCTCTTTGATGAATATCTCTGTGTGTTTCGATCTTGTGGTCATCTGATAAACCGTCAACTTTGTGAATGAAGACCTCAAAGTTGATGTTTGGGTTCACTCTGAAGGCGCGGGACACAGTGAGATGTAACCGACTCAAGGCTTCCACGTAATCATCCTGGAACAGGAGAAGGGAGAGGGTTAACAATCATCAAGGCCAGATAAAGCCCCACTGTGTAACTTTTTAACCAGAAAATAGATCAAAACTAAAGCATTTTTTTATTGGTGGTTTTCAGACTGTAGAACGTGATGATGTCATACTCCCAGGCGGAGGGCAAATTCTCCCCATTGATAACACTGTATTTTCAAAAATATTCAAAAGCTAAATATCCATCTGTATTAAATAAAATTGGCTTAGAAAATGTTGTGATGTCGTCTGAAACCCAGCTATAGCTCTGCAAAACATGTCCTTCCTCTGAGTGGGCTTGCATTTCCACAACCCTGACTCTACAAGCAAGAAGGCCTCCTCCTTGTTTCCATAAAAATGTTGTTCCTTTGACTTTAATAATCCATAGTATGGCATAAAATGTATCTATCTGCATGTAGAATGTTCCAAAGTATGGTTTTGTTTTTCTATTTCCATGGAAACATGCAGGTGACATGCCGCCTCCAGAAAGTTAAACAGTGTTGCTTTAAACCAGCCCTGTTGTGCTTGTGTCTCTATAGTTATAATCTCTGATATCCGTGGATCATTATGTTATAATTCACACATTTTAAATCACAATATTAATTTAAAATGACTTAACAAAAGAAACAACTCAGCTGACTTCTGTGTTAGAAAATTGCAGTGGCCAGTGGGAGCTGACGTTGGAGTAAAGTCGTCACAACAAAGCGCCGCATGCTGTCAGCGCCCCCTATGGGTAGCTGCGCATCACAACAAACCGCCTTTTGTTTCCAGTGACATTTTCAGTGTTTCGTCATTGTAAGTTGCAGTAATTTGATAATTATTTCATTTAATCAACTTAATCAAGAGCAAAACAATGTATCGTTAATCAAGTCAGATCAATAGAAAGAAAAGACAAGAAGAACAGAGACGACAACAAATAAAAGAGACAGCAATGTAGTATATGTAGTACATATTAAAATGACCAAAAACATCTACCGTTTTCTTTTCTTTTCGTGTTATGTTGGGTTTACATTTCCTTTTATGTCATGTGTGGTAATATTAATAATAATAAAAATAATAATAATTACATCCTGACTGGTTCAAACCTGTGCATCAATGACAAAGATGAGCGCTCCGGTTCCTTTGAAAATCATCTCACTGTCGAACGTCGGGTCGAAGAAATCCACCTGTCCCGGAAAATCCCAGATCTGGAACTGTACGAAGGAGGTGCTGGAGACGTCATCTTTGTAGATTTTATTTGTGCTTTCCAGAAATAAAGTCTCGTTGGGTGACATTTTATGAAACACTACCTGGAGAGAGATAGACAGAAGAGTCTCATTAGAATTCAAATCAAGAACATCGAGAGATTCACATCTTGTGAATCAAACATTGAGAGATTCACATTTTAAACAAAATCTTCTAGTGAATGTCATGTCCCTTAATGATAGGAAAATAGACAACTATTACTATTACTGCTACTGCTCCTACTAGTTACGCATGCTACAATGAAATGTTACACCAAACTCCCAATACTACTACTACTACTAATACTAACACCATCATTTTTAGGAAAGCAGACATCATCTGCTGTGGAGAAACATCACAGATGATTCATAATATAAACTTACACCTGCTACTAGAATTACTTATACTACTATTACTACAGTCAAATGTGGTGATGAAACACTGGTAAAGTCTGAAAAATAAATAAAAGAATAAATAAAAGAAGAGGTCAGAGCAGAACTGGTTTTATCAACTATTTAGAAAAAGTATATTTTCGGGATACTAAAACTAAACACAAAACTAAAACAAGTGTTGAAACTAGGCACTGAATAGTTTTTAAAAGTTTTAGAGTCTTGATGTTAATAAGAAAAAGTATAGGATTGCATGGGGATAGAAACAACCATTATTTTGTTTTTGAAAATTACATGATATTACCAAATAAAAGATTTGTTGAAATTGGTATACTACTACTACGTTCCTTTTTAGTCAGACTTCAAAATGTAGCAAATAACAAAAATATCTCCTTCAAGATGAAAAATTAGGATCGTTGCCATAAAGATTAACAATTTAATACAAAGTATTATACCCTCTGAATGGGGAAAAAGTCCTCAAAATGTAAACAATGGAAGGCTATTGCTTTTTATTAATTTCCTTTGGACCATATTATGTCTAATAACACGTGATTTACAGTGATCGTGTGCAATTAAAGTTCGCTAAAGTAAAGTCTTGAAGGACAGTATTATGAGGTTGTTGGAGTCAGTTTTCACCTTCTGGATGGAGGATTTCCCGCTCCGCCGCAACCCCATCAGCAGGATCCGGGGTTTGTCACTGGATGAGGGGCTCTGTACCTCGGGCTCCTCCGCTCCATAGTCAAAACTCTTCGGAAACGACCCAAAACTTCCCGCCAGCCCGGTTTCGTCGTACTGAATAGACATTTTAACCACTGTCTCCTCAGCTTACGTCCCGTTAAAACGAATGATTGCCTAGTGTTTTAGGCTGTCTTGTTGAAACACGCACGTAAAGATGTCAGATATGTACCCCAAAACAAGTTAGCATCACAAGCTAAGCAACAAATAGCCGAATTGCGCCCATGTTTCTTAAAATGTATCCTTTTAAATGCGACGTATTCATATGAACGTCATTATAAAGGCGACCCAAATTGTCACCTCCCATTAAATATCCATAAATCAGATGAAATCAGATTAAATCCCCAAAAGCAAACAAATGGATAATCATGGACAACTTCTTTACTTCCGCCCTCTTTTCATGTCTTGATTCTGATTGGCTGTTGGGTTCAAACAGTGTCATGTGACCGCCCCCTCTTCAAACAAGCAGGAAGAGAAGTAGTCGGTAATGTTTTGGATTTTAAAAACGTTTTCTTTTATTTTTAATCTTAATTTCACACATCGCAATCAGATTATATCACTTTTTTACGTTGAATCATTTCCTGACTTGTTGTTACGTTATTTTATGTACGATTTGATGATTTTGCATAAGTAGCATAGTTAAATAATCGCTTGTTTGTGATGTGATTACGTTCGCAGTTTACAGAAGATTAAACGCAGACTCTCGTGACTGAATGACTGAATTTTGTCTTATCTATTTGTCTTATTGCAGAGTCATGGCGGCGCTTTTCGTGTGTTTCATGTCCGCTATTTCTCTGCTGTTTGTTGAAGGAAGTCCAATTTTAAATCCCAACAATGAAACAACCCCACTGGTCATTTGGCACGGGATGGGTGAGGACTGCATTTTTTATCTATTATTAAGACAACAGACAACAGCTTAACATCTACAAGATTATTCAAAAAGATTTCAGATGTTAAGAAAAATGTAAAGAAAAATGATTTATTTCTAATTAATTAACGTTTTTAATGTATATGCAACAGGTTATAACCAATTTGTTACCACGAATCGTATTAAAAACACATCTTTATCTTTGTATATTCAAATAACTTTGGCTATATTTTCAGAAGTTTGAGGGGAAAAAAATCAAAATCACAAATTTAAGGGACACTATGAACGTTTACAAGCACCACATCAACAGCAGATCTTAAAAATCTTCATATTCTGTCAATGGACTAATCCAGGTCTAAACCAGGTCTAAACCAGGTCTAAACCAGGTCTAAACCATATCTAAACCAGATCTAAACCAGGACTAAACCAGGATGGAATTAGTTAAACTGAGAAACAAACTCACAGAGTGTCAAAAAATTGACCAACATGTATTTTCGAAAGCAGAGGACTCCCCGTGGCTCAGATTGAAAACAAAGTGACTAGGATATGTATGTCTGTGTTTGAGCATACAACTAGATGATATTGATACTTCTAACTGTAAAGAGGCATCGATCCTGCATTTTCAGTTCTGATACTGACTCTGATACTTTCGCTTTTATTACCTGCTGAACAGATACCAGAGCTGAGTCTGAAAACAGCATTTATTTATATAAAACAAAAATAATCAAGAGAAAACTGATCCAAATGTGTTAAGGGGCTGTTTTTATTTCACAAGTAACGACAAAACGACTTTGTAAATAAAAGTTCAAACATTCTGAGACTTTCTGGGCCGAACACAACCTGTGAATAGTCTCATTGCATTAGTTTATGTCCAAACGGGATATAGACTGAACCGATATTTGGAAAATCCAGCAAATTTTTCAGTATCTGCGGCGATATCTGATACCAATATCGGATTGGTGCATCCCTAGCTAACTATAGGCACTGCTCTGTCTGAGGCTTTGTTAGACTTTAGTGAGCTTTATTTGAACAGAGTCTGAGCATAAATAACTAACTTATCTGAACTACAACAGGTGAGCTGATTTGTGCTGTTAAATAAGTCCCTCTCAAATACCATTACAGTCACAAGCTAGCTAGCATTAGCCAACAGTTTTACAGTTCGCCACTCTCATTTTTTTGTTGAAAGTTAAGCTCCTAAACAGGACCATGAGCGCTCAGACTGATCACAGGATTGTGTTAGACTTTAATCTGAGTTTTAACCTGAGTAGCTGTGCTCTAGACAGAGCAATGCCAATAGTTAGCATCACACCCCCAGGGAATGTTGAGGATGTCAGCTGCAAAGTATCTACAGGAAACCTGCATTTCTTGACTTCAGCAGGACATGCATAATATTTGTTAAGTGCGTTTTAAGTGTTCTTGTTTACTGTTGCCAGGCGACAGCTGTTGTAACCCTCTGAGTATGGGCGCCATCAAGAAAATGATCGAGGAGCAGATCCCCGGCATCTACGTCCTGTCGCTCATGATCGGGAAGAACGTCATCGAGGTAAAACTATTTTATTTATTTTAACATTTGTTCACTTATTTGTCTAAGTTCTGTGAAGTTTTGAGTAAGGATGTGAAATACGGTTGGCAAAAGATAATAAATGATGCTAAAACTAGTATCGCAACTAGATACTTATTGTTCCCAGGTATCGATACTAAAAAAGTCCCATTGAGAGAAATGAACCTTTCCTGAATATCTTTAGAATGATGTTGAGCTGTATCTTTCACAAGTATAAGACACATAGACTAGTATACACCCATGGACCACTATGAACCTACTGGACACCGAGGGATTACACAGATATAAGGCCACATTTGAAAAGAACACAAAGTATCGTGCTATTGGGATCAGTATCGAGTCTATTCCTTAGCATCAAAATTGAGTTTGAAGTTTTAGTATCATGACAACACTACTGTGCAGCTTGTCAGATCATTTACAACAGTGGTGTAGTTAAAAGAACAGCTGGTAACACTGTAGTAACTACACTTGAAATAGCCTTAATAAAACCTGAACAAAGACTTCATTTATAATCAACAAACTGCTTCTTAAGAATGATTCAGGCTTATTCACTATTTAATTAACTCACTCTTCTGGTCAGAGGTGTAGAGTAGCCAAAAGTTGTACTTGAGTAATATTATTTTGAAGTACTGTTACTCTTACTTGAGTACAAGTACAAAGTAATGCTCTAGGAAATTACATAAGTAAGAGTAAAAAAATATTTGGGAAAAGTACCACTTGAGTAAGAGTAACTTGAAGAGTAAATGTCAGGATGTAACATCTGATAACTAAACCAGGACTTAATCAGGTCTAAACCAGATCTAAACCAGATCTAAACCAGATCTAAACCAGATCTAAACCAGGTCTAAACCAGATCTAAACCAGATCCAAACCAGGTCTAAACCAGGTCTAAACCAGATCTAAACCAGGTCTAAACCAGGACTAAACCAGATGATCCAAACTAAATCATATCTGAATGAGCTGCAAGAAACACAAATGTTCAAATCATTTCTTATTGTCGACATAAAGCTCAAGTTAAGACTTAAGACTCACAGTGTGAAGAGGAAGCACAACTTTTACTCGAGTAAGAGAACTATAATATTTGAGAAAAAATGAACTTTAAACTATAAACCTAGGGGTAATAATGGACTCAGACTTGACCTTTAACAGCCACATCAAATCAATAACATCTGAAGCTTTTTACCATCTAAAAACCAGGCTCAGAAAGATTTATCCATGCATTTGTCTCCAGTAGGTTAGACTACTGTAACATCCTGCTCACTGGCCTCTCCAAACGATCCTTAAGAAAGCTGCAGTACATCCAGAACACTGCTGCTCGAGTCCTGACTAGAACCAGGAAGTACTTCACACATGTGTCCTGTGCTCAGGTCTGTGCACTGGCTCCTGTGGCTCAGAGAATAGACTGTATAGCAGCTCTGCTTGTGAACAAGTCTCTCCATGGACCAGCACCAAAGAACATCTCCCACATGTTAGTGCCATATGAACCATCTCACACTCTGAGGACTTCAGGGACCAGCCTCCTGCTGGTGCCCGGAGTCAGGACTAAAGCAGGACTAAAGCAGGACTAAAGCAGGACTAAAGCAGGACTAAAGCAGGACTAAAGCAGGACTAAAGCAGGACTAAAGCAGGACTAAAGCAGGGCTAAACCAGGTCTAAACCAGGTCTAAACCAGGTCTAAACATGGGGAATCAGCGTTCTGATTCTCTCTTCTCTTTTAATGTTCATTTTATGATGATTATTTATGTTTTGATTTGTTGTTTTGTGATTTTAATGTCTTTCTTATTCTGTAAATCACTTTGAATTACCTTGTGTACCAATTGTGCCATACAAATAAACTTGCCTAAAGTAATACAGAAATCCTATGCATTCCAGAACATGTTTGTGAAGGTCTAAACTACAGGGACAAGATCTACGTCTTACTGTACATTGTTCTGAAAAGTCCAAATTTCAGGCTTAAATTTGTAACTCTAGATTTTTCAATTTTCCAAAGGAGCTCCTGAATGCTTCGTAGACCTCCTCACTATTCCAGGTTTGATTGAAATATTCCGATGGCATTTCTTGCAGAACCAGTGGCAGAAGTTACGTCAGGAATTATTGCCCAACATCCTCTCTGTAAATTAAAATTCATAGTAAACTCAACCTGAACCCTTTGCCTTTGCTTTGATCCATAAAAATACTGTGACATTTTTAAACTAGTTTCTCATTTCTTCCATTTTAAGTTGGACACGCCAGATTAATTTGACGTTTTTGGCTTGGCAGGACACTGAAAATGGCTTCTTCATGGAGGTGAATGAGCAGGTGGCGATGGTCTGTGAAAAACTAGCGCAGGACCCCAAGCTTCAGGGAGGATACAATGCCATGGGCTTCTCCCAGGGGGCGCAATTTCTGTATGTATGAAGCTGACTGTCATCATTTTTTGGGTATAGACATTGATAGATATTGTGTTAAAGGGCTCATAGTACGCTATTTTTAAAATCTCTGTTATAATGTTTCCTCATCGCAAACATGCCTTGATTGTTTTGTTTCATTCACACATGTTTAAATCCTCCTGGTTGTGCTTGTGTCTCTATAGTTCTCATCTCTGACACCTGTGGATCATTATGTTGTAATTTGCACATTTAAAATCACAATATTCATCTAAAATGACTTAATAAAAGAAAAAAGTCCACTGACTTCCACGTTAGAAAATTTGTGCCCCAGAGCTGACATTGCCCTAAACATCATCACAACAAAACGCCACATGCTGTTGGCGCCCCCTATGGACACCTGCATGTGTATTCAGACTAATAAAAAAGGGTTACTCAAACATGTGTGAATGAAACAAAAGAGAGTAATGTAGGGCCTGTAATGTTAGGTAGTCTTTTTACTAATTAAAACTGAAATTAAATTAAAAAGTAATTAAATGAAGACTAAAATGAATGTATAAATATTTTGCTTCATACTAAAATCAAAACAAAATGAATATAATGAACACAACATACACACTCTTATTGAAAAAGGTTTAATTTAACCAAATTTGCATACAATTTTATAACTGAAATGCCTCCTCCTCTCACTCCACCTCCTTCTTCTCCTCCTTCAGATCATATTCTTAGTTTGAACATTATTATTGTTGTGTTTTTAGGAGAGCAGTGGCTCAGCGCTGCCCAAATCCTCCAATGAAAACACTCATCTCTGTGGGAGGACAACACCAAGGTACGAACTGCCCCGAAAGTACAGGAGCCATTTCTGCCATTTCAGTTTGTATGAAGCGTGTAAGAACAGACAGTGATGGGAGAATGCTGCAGACTGAAAGAGTAACTACCAGATTACAGTTACTCATGATGAGTATTCAGAGTACGTGTTCTGGGTACATGCAGTTACTTCACTACTGGGTATGACAGATGCTAAACAGGTAGAATCAGAGCGGTACATCCACACTCAGATTCATATTGCCTGATTGTTGAAATTTAAGATGATTAAAATATAAACAGATAAATGTAATGTGAGTGTGTCCCTGACCCACTTCTCTTAGACTCAGATTCACTTCAGAAAACAGTCACCCCTCTTTCTGTAACTGCTGCTGTCAGACTTGTCATTTTGGTCTTAAAATGTTTGTATTAACCTGCTCTACATGATCCTGGTGTTTTTAAGATATGAACATTAATAACCGACAAATCAGGTGCTTCTTTCTTTGAGGTCACTCCCGCTAGTGTTAGCAACAGGTCTGATTGACAGCACTGCTTAAGCGTCCGCTGTTAAACGAGCGGTACAGGTGGGGTGGGGCGTTACCTTCAACAGCCTCACTTCGAATTGGCTCCTTGGATAACAATCAGGTTTGGGAGTCAACAATATACATGAAATGACATTGAAATTTGTCATGATTCTCATGGCTGAAATAATGTTTAATAACAATTATGCCAGGATCAAGATAAAAGTTAAACAATTAAAAAATATTCTGCATATGAATAATTATAATTTTAATATTATGAACAGGCTCCATATTTAAACAGCTGTTACAGTTCTTCACTTTGCTCTAAGTCAAAAAACAAACGAGATCATCAGGAGAAGTTCTGCTCAATGTGGAGATATAATGGAGATTATTTTGTTGATGATTTCATGATTATATAAAACGTTCCACAGATTATATTTAATGCATCTCCTCTAAACTTAAACCCTTGTGCTCTCTGTACTGTACAGGGGTCTATGGCTTTCCCAGATGTCCAGGAGAAACATCTAAAATCTGCGACTACATCCGCGAGGCTCTGAACACTGGAGCCTACAACGACTGGATCCAGAAACAGTGTGTTCTTTCTCATTGTTTTAAAGTCACACTATGCACCTGCTCTTGCACGGGGTCCATCACCTGCTTGTCTCCATGGAGATGTTAATACTTTAGAATGTTCCGCAGTATGGCAGTAAACTTGGATCCAGAATTCGACTCTCTCCAGAGGGGTGCCCAAGTGAGGTTTCTGCCCCCAGACTCAGACATTTCTGTTGACAGGCCTGTAATAAGTTAACTTTTTTAAAATTATTATTATTTATTTGTAACTTTTTTTAATATATACAACATTAAACAAACAAACCAAACAAATGAACAATACTGAATACTGAATACAGACTGGTCTGAAAAACACACACTCATGTCCAAAGTGGCTGTCAATTTGAGTCTATTTGACACTTAAGTCCGATTGCTTCCGGTGGCTTCTTCCATTTGTCTATGAAAAGCTGAGAATTTCCATCAATATAATGTCCAAGTTTGATCATAGTCAGGACGTCTGATATAAGGAAAATAGAGGAAGGATCATCACCCACTTTACCATAATACTCTTTCTATGCATCATTAAGAATGACTGAACAATATGCTCATTTTGTACCAGTGAGGGAGGAATATGTCCAAGTAAACACATCATTGGGTTTCCTGCCATCTGCTGACCTATGGCTTTACTAATATTGGCACAGACCTTATTTCTAAATGTTTGGATATACATTCCCATAAGCAATGGTACCTCGTGCCCACATGAGTTTCACAATTCAGGCAATTTGGTGATGTCCCCACACTGTACTTATAAGTTAACTGTTTTAAATAAGACCCATTTTTGTCCCTACACTGGTATTGGTTCATATCGGATCTCAACAGATATTTAAAGCCAAAGTATCAATATCTGAAATGAAAAAGCTGGATCGGTGCCTCCCTAATCTCAATGGAGATAAGGTGATGGACCCTCCACCAGAAAAGTTATATAGTGCATTTTGACACAGTAAATTACAGTAAAACAGACTGCAGCGTTTATCAGTGCATATTTGTAAATGCTAAATCTGAAAGTGTTCTGTTCTGATGTAGTCTGGTCCAGGCGGAGTACTGGCACGACCCTCTGAACGATGACCTCTACAAGAAACACAGTCTGTTCTTGGCCGATATCAACCAGGAGAGAGTGAGTGTGGAACATGAGCCTGTGTACTGGGTTTTATTCTGTGCAATCCATAGACTGTATATATAAATGGACATAGCTAATCTGCTAGCCACCGTGTTCCACCAGGAAGTGAGCATGGGTGCGCTTCTGGTTCTGCTGACTTTGGCTCCAATTGACTTTACGTTGAAAAACTGTGGCCCCTCTCTCTGTAACTTTTTATCTCACTATTGTGTCCATAAATCAAGATATGAACATTAATAACAGACGAATCAGGTGCCTTCTTTTCCTGAGGATGCCCCGTTGATCACTTCCTGTTTGGAACGCGGCCGCTAGCACGTTATCAATGTCCATTTATATATACAGTCTATGGTTAAAACTATTCAAAAATCTGCCAATGAACTAATCCTTTCACTAGTCAGTGAACAAACATAACTGTATAAATGTACATGGCCAGTCAGAGGTTTAGACACGCCCCCTCAGTTTTTTTCCATTTATTTTTACTACTTTTTACATTTTATATGCACACAGAACATATCAGATATATGAAGTAAGATATCTGGAATTATGTGGTAAAGAAAAAATTATAAATGTATATAATATAAATATGTTTATTTGTTTGCAGGGCGTGAATGAGACTTACAAGAAAAACCTGCAGATGTTGGAGAAGTTTGTGATGGTGAAGTTCCTGCAGGACAGTGTAGTGGACCCTGTGGATACTGAGGTACTTATACTGCATATACTGTACTGAGGCACTACAACTTCACATACTATACTGAGGTACTACTACAGCATGCACTACACTAAGGTACTACTACTACTGCATATACTATACTGTACTAATACTGTACTAATACACATATACTGACAGTGATGGAAGAATATTTTGAAAATGTATTTAGTCACAGAATACAAAATACATTTTTACTGCAGTATTTAGTAAAGTATTCTTTCACATGGTCCAATCAGAGTACTGTGTCTGAATACTCTAAATACTTTGTCATGTGTTTTCACTATAACATAATGTAATAGTATTACAAATATATCTATCTTATTTATTTATTTGTGTTGTTATGCCCCTGGGTTCCTTTTAATCTAGAAAAGTAAATGTAATCTGAATACCACCAAATGAAAGAGTAACTACTAGAATACACACAATGTTTATTCGGAGTATGTACATGTGTTCAGTTACTTCCCATCACTGTGTATTTATTAAACTTCCTCCACATTCACTCTATAACACACCTTTAAGCTAACCCTGTTCTGGTGTTGTTGTTGCAGTGGTTTGGGTTCCTCAAAACGGGTCAGGCCAAAGAGACCGAGACGCTACAGGAGAGTGTGCTTTACAAAGAGGCGAGTCTGACACAGAAATGCTATTCTTTCAAAATAAAATGTCTGCATGTCGTAAATAAGTGTACAAATGCACTGGAGGGGAGCTGGGCTAAGTGTCTTGCTCAAAGGTGTGTCGGGATAGAAACACTAAGGGTCATGTCTAAGTCTAGTTTAGTAAGAACAAGCTTTTCCCTGAATATAAGCCTCTTTTATTGATAATTACAGGACTTTTTATAACACGTTACAAAAGCAGTTACCATCACTCCGATGGTCAGTGACGGTAACTGCTCTTGTAGCCACAACTTCCCTGGGTCAGACTGATGATAGTGTGGCTAAGACAAAATACAAAATAGATTTAAAGAGCACATTCTCAGGAGCCTGTGGTCAATCTGAATGCTCATGGTCCTATGTAGGAGTTTGGTTTTCAAAAAACTGAACTGAAAAACTGTTGGCTAATGCTAGCTAACTTGTGACTGTAATGTTATTTGAGAGGGACTTGTTTAGAAACACAAATCAGCTCACCTGTTGTAGTTCAGATACATTCTTTATTGTCAGATTGTGTTAAAACAAAACTCAGATTAAAGTTTAACTTAAGTAACAGGGCTTCAGACAGAGCAGTGCCTCCAGTTAGTATTACACCCTCAGGAAATGTTGATGTGTTTTTTCTTTTTGTCTTGTAGAGATATTATCCATGACAATAATGTTAAGTGGGTTTTATGAACAAGGGATTGGATTATATTTTGAAAGTAGTAAAATCCATTTGGAAAAACAGCACTAAGAGTAAACCAAAGCCTGGATTCATTCAATCATTTATTATTTCTTTCTGTTTTTTACAAATTAACTTGTTAATTTAAAACTCATTTGTCATGTTTATAATTTAAAACTCGCTGTTTTCCAGGATCGTTTGGGACTCGCCGCAATGGACAAAGCTGGAAAGTTAGTATTTCTGAAAACTGAAGGAGATCACCTCCAGTTCACCCGGGAGTGGTTTGTAGATAACCTGATCCCGTTCCTCCGATCTTAAAAATAATCTTAAACATAATATCATTTAAGTCAAAGCTCAAAATACTGTAACAAAAACACTGGTAACTTTGCACTTTCATTTTGTATGAAGCCAGTTTAATTTTAATTTATTACATTTAATTTGTCATTACTTTCTTCAAAGTCAAGGGTTTACATATAGGCAGATTACTACGGCTTTAAACAATTTAGAAAAAAACAAATGATGATAAATAAATACAAATAATTTTAGTAATCCTAATTGACCTAAAACAGGAAAATTTTAGTCTGATTTCATGTCAGACAGTGAGGAAAAAAGCATATGTATCTTCTTTGTATAGTGTATGTAAACTCGTTTCAACTGTATAATCTCACACTCGTGGATCATTATGTTATAATTTTCTCAGTTTAAATCACAAAATTCATCTAAAACAACTTAATAAAAGGAACAAGTGCACTGACTTCTGCGTTAGAAAACTGTGGTGCCCAATGGAATCTGACGTCACTGTAAACATCATCACAACAAAGCACAGAAACAATCTGATCAAACCAAGTCAGAATTAGAAAAACATGAAAACCTGTCATATGCACTTTAAAGGTACACTGTGTCACTTTTGTGGAGGGTCTTGTTCCACAGTCTGGCAAATAAATGATCTATCTCCGTGGAGACAAGTATGACTCCACCAAGCCAAGTTACAGGTCAGATCTGTGAAGAAGACCTAATGGATTTAATGCATCACCATGGAGAAGCAGAGCACTGACCCTCCACAGGAAAAGTTACATAGTGCATCTTTAACTTTACTTTTTGGGGTCCAGTGATGTTGCTACAATCTTTGACTTTTAACACAGCAGCCATTTTATTTTTCATGAAATTTTATCTAATGAAGTGGAATTATGAGTTGAGATAATCTGATGTTCTGTCTCATTTTTATGCTTTAAAATGATTTTATTTTTGAGGTGAGGAAGCTGTCAAAATGAAATAAAATGTACAAATGTATCTTGTAATTTCTGTCAATTTACAGATGTGGCTAAAGTATCCAACATATGGCTTTCAAGTAAAAGAACTGTATTTTAGAGCTGTTACAAGTATTGATTCGATGCTAATTGATACTAATATATATATATATATATATATATATATAGCTGTATAACTTTGTTGTGTCTTTAGGCAAGACACTTCATCCACATTGCCTAGTGTGAAAGTGATGTGAGTGTTGTTTGTGGTCAGAAGGGTGATGGTGCAGAATGGCTGATTTTCTTTACCAATAGAATCACCTGTTTTCAAGGCAAAACAGTCCCATGTTCTAATGTTGTTACCTCATCAAAAACGTGGAGAGGTTTTAGATGTCATCCATGCACGTTTGAGTAATCTAGCAATCTCTCCCAGGCCCTATTCAAACCCTCCTTACAGTTAGCAGTACAAGCCTACATCACCACCTATGATTGTCCATTACTGCTTGTGGCAAAGTGGGCCTTTGTCCCTTTTAGTATCACCATCATTTTGTTTATTCACACCTTTGTTCATTTCCAATAATTTTTCAATATCCAACTAATCCTAACTATCCCGGCTTTGTTTTGTTTAGTGTTTCAGTTAGTCTACCTTAAATTTAAACACCACACACACCTGTTACTTTAAAGATACACACATACACAAGTTCATTTATTGCATCTTTTTATTGATGTTTTCAAATGAGCATCTGGACCCAAAATCCATAAACAGAATAAGAGAACTTAAGACGTTTTTACAGCCTTCTGCATCAGAGCCGTTTGAGCTGAACCTTAAGCAGCAGTGGTTTTCACACCAGACCAGACACAGTAAACTTTATTTCATAGTTCAAATATTTGTTCACACCGTTTTACATGGAATGATTCTACACTTCGGAATGTCGAACTGTGGTATTTTTAAGGAAAATTTTTGGAGTGATCCATGGACACAGCTCTTATGTCATCTCCATATTCCATAGTGCCAACGTGTTTTTAAGTTCATTACAAGTGCTTCACCAGTGGATATTTGCATAAAAATGACAAAAAAGACATTAAGAATTAGACCCAAAATGGTGGAATAGACAAAGCAGAAGAAATCCAGGTATTTTTGAGTCTGAATTTAAACCATCAAAAATACCATTGTTTTAAAAGCATGGAAATCACGAGCCATAACCTTATATATAAACCTTCCATATTAGCGAAACTACAGCATGGAAAAACTAATTTGTTCTAAGTTTATTCAAGCTATTGGCATTTTTTACATGACAAAAACCAATTGGCTTTATTTTAAATGACTCAAGTTTAAAATATTTACAATTTTGAACAGTTTTGACTCATTTGGACTCATTTAGTTGAGTGAAGATCTGAGCCATTTCAATGGATTTCTTACTAGTGAGTGATATTATTGAACCGATACCAATTTTAAATGAGAATTTTACACCACACTGACAAACATCTCGTCTCCACAGAAATGTTACTGCTTCACCTAGAATGTTCATAACTATGGCATTAACCCTTCCATCTTGCACTTATTCAAAAACACCCATTCCTTCTGCAAGCAAGGTCTCTTCTCCATGGACCTGTAACTTGGTGTAATTTTGCCTTTCTGGAGGTAGATCATTTTAATGCCATACTGTGCAAAATAACATCTCCATGGAGACAAGCACATAAGATCTAGATTTCAAAAAGCACATTTTACCCTGATATTAGTACACACATGCACCAATGGATCAACACACTTCTCATGATATAAGTCATTTTTAAGTGTATTAAGAAGTGAAGTTTGTCTAAAATGTTCCACAGTACAGTAACAAACATCCATCTCTAAAGAGAGGAGTACATGAAGCCACCAGACCAAGTTACAGACTAGATCAGTGGAGAGGCAACACCGCCCACAATAAGAATGCACTTGGTGTAATGCTATACTCTGGAACATTCTATGCAACGTGACATCTTCATCGAAACAAGCAAAAAAGTTACACAGTGCAGCTTTAGTACAGGGTCCATTCCACTGGCAGATGTGTTTTCTAAAGCTGTTCAAACCAAGATATATACGTGTTTGGCTAAAGTACTTTTTACTTTTTGTAGTAAAATTTTAACGAGTCAAAAATGAAAAATATCTGAAATTTTAGCCATTTAAAATAAAGTAGCAATTACTTTTTGTAGTTTAATCATTCTTAGCAAAGTGCTCACTGGCCTTATGTTTGTTTACTGAATGAGCAGCTCCCTTGTGATTGGCAGGAAGGCTGCTATAAACACAGAGCAGCCTTCTCATTGGCTATCGGAGCTGAAGCTGTGATTTGATTGGCTGAGAATGAGGAAGTGTTTGAGGTGCCAGTCTTGCAATGAGCTGGTGCTGGGGTCAGTCAGGAGGAATGAGGCATTTTTTTGAAATTAGAAAATTGTGAAAATGGATTTGAGGTGAAGAATTTTATCCAGCGATTTCTGTTGCCGTGGTGACCAACTTGTGTCCGTCCCAAATGGTCTTGAACTGTTCTGGTACTGGCATCTCGGTCTGTGGAAGACACAAAAAAAAAAAAATTGGCTTAAAATGGGTATTTAAGAGGTATTTGACTTCTGTGGGGTATTAAAGAAAGGGCATTTTACTTCTATGGGGTATTACCTGTAATGCATAACATATTTAGATCACGTTCTTACCTTTTATTGTTTTGAAAATGCTATATTCACCCAAAATGCTTTGTTTTATAAGTTTCCCTTTTGTTTTTGATGCTCTGAGTCTCCCCTCCCTTTGCTCCCTGTGCTAAATCACTCCCGTCTTTGGAGCGCTACACAAGGAAAGCCAAATAAAAAGTTGATTTTGTAGAACACCCTCTGTAAGCCGAACTACAAAAGATCTAAATGATCAACAAACCCACAGATTAAACAGGGACTAAAACTAATTCTGAATCGAGAACTGCAAAAAGTATAAGGTGTACAAGTTAAAATATTAAAGATTTGACAATGTTTTTTCCCAAAGAATTGAGCAGAGGCAGAGGAGAGGGACAGATGGTGCAGAGGATGGAGAGAAGATGGTCAGATAGAGCAGGGGATACAGAGGAGAGGGTCAGAGAGCAGGCTAATGCAGAGGAGGAGGTCAGACGGAGCAGAGAATGCAGAGGAGAGGGTCAGAGAGGAGAGGATGCAGAGGGGGTCAGATGGTACAGAGGATTCACTCACAAACTCCCCGTCTTTGTTAGGTACGAGAACGTTCATCTCGGAGCTCTTGGCGCTGATGATCTCACAGCTCAGAGAGTCTTTGCTCAAGTAAACGTGGCAGCCGTCCGTCTTGTTGATGGAGATGGTTGGGACTTTTCCTATCACCTGGAAAATGAAAGAATTTAACCAAAACAAGTCTGACCAGTGCTGTGCCCAGTAACAATACCACATTTTGTTGTTTAAAATGTATAGATGAAACATAATAATGAAACTAAAGCTCGGCTGTGTCCGAATGTCTCCCCCAGCCCCTCACCCCACAGACCCGCATTCTTTATCAGACTCTATAGAGCCTCATTGACAGAGAGATTCAGACTCAGATCACTACACTCAGGTCATGCGACTTTAGACTTTTTACCCAGAGCCCAAGACTCTGATAAAACTTGATTTGTGTCACATATAATGATGAGACTGAACTAGCACTGGACTAATAATAATCTCGCATGTTTAGGTCAAACTAGATCTCACGTAAACGGACTGGTGCATTCACATTTATGTCTGAGAGGTAGAAATGATCACTCTGCTAACAGCTCGAGCTAGAGCTGATAGCACCTTTACACCATAACTGTTTAAGAGTGTTTTATTCATAATCAGGATCAACAGTTCCATAAAGCAGAGCTTCTCTCTGCTTCATTCAGTCATGTTGTGTCCAGTTAAAGACCTGTCTCTGTCCACTGGGGCTTTTATGACTCACCCAATGCATTGTGGTCTGTATTGGCCTGAGTAGAGACTAGTGCTGGACACTACTTTTCAAGGTGCATTGTGGAAAATTTGGAATGCACTACTTTTTCACTCAAACACCACTCAGAATGTGTGACCCCTAAACAGTGCCACCTGTAGGAAGAGTGTGGTCATTCAGATACAGCTGTACATTATTCTTAAGAATCCCATTTCTGAACCAGCAGAGTCAGGGCATAATTTTGCAAATACAGGGCCATATGCTAAGTTTTAAGACCTTAACCAAGCCCTTGTCACACTGAAGGGTAAAGCAGTTCAAACAAGGCTAAAAACAATAGCTGCTAGCTTCTTCATTTAGCATCTTTAGGAGGCAATTATCAAAGTTTGGTCAAGGTATAGGGACTGTAAAAAAATCAGGGATGCACCGATACCAGTATCTGATGTTGAAGTTTTATTGGATCAGGTATCGGCCCAATAATATTGATTTAGTGGATATCCTGGATGGCCCTTTCATTTGATGTAAAGAGACCATTTACAGGCTGTAGGCCCAGGACGTCTCAAATGTTTGAACTTTTATTTATACAAAGTTGTTTAGAGTTGCAAGATGATAAAAAATACCACAATTTTATAATAAGTGAACTGTGTGACAGATACTTAAAGTCAAAGGGTCATTATCTGTGTTTGTAAAGCTGGATCAGTGCATCCCTAGTAAAAATGGAAAGGAGCTCTTCTGGATTTACACCTAATGACATCGTAAGGTGTGGACAGGTAGCCATTCTTCTCACCTGAATTTTGAGGTCTCTGCAGTTGATCACCTCCACTATTCCCACCACATCGTCAAACACCAAACCCATTTTCTTACAGTTGTCTGGAAACACAAGGAGCATATTTAGACACAGTCATAATGAGGGTTCAGTCAGAAACTCCAGCGGGTGTCATACCGAGAGTGATGGAGTTGATCTTGCCCTTCACTTGCAGCGTGCTCTTGTTACATTTAAAAGCATAAACCACCTGTTTGAGTTCTGTGTCGCTGATCATAAGATTCTGGGCGTTCTCGTGGTTCTCCTACAAAACAAAAGACAGAAAAAATATTAGAGACGATTAACCCTGAGATTTGTATTTGAGTTCAGAGGGACAAGACGTCCGCATTGATCTGGGACAGTCCCAGGTTTGAGCCCCGTGTCCCCTGATCCAGTAGATTTATACAAAACCAGTGATTTGACAGTTTTATACAAGAAGTGTCCCAAGTGTCTACATTTAGACCAATCGGATCCCCGGCAACAGTGAAGAGGAGGATATACTCTCATTTGTTTGGTTAAAATACAGAAAAACCTGAAAATGTCCATCAGTCATAAAAATGCACCAACAGAAGTCCCTCAGATTCTGACTGAGCACATGACATCTCCATTTTGGACTGAACCATCCCCAGAATGGAGAGGTCATGTGTCCCAGGTTTAAGTTCTGGTCATCTTATGCACAGAGCAAAAGTGAATGGGAAGGGACACAATGTCCCCACAAAGTGCATTTATGGAGCAGCACGTTCTGTTAAGATTTTTTTTTTTTAATTGATGCGAGTGTAGAGTTCAGGCAGACTGTTGATTTGAAACCTCCAGTTTGGTGTGTAACTGTAGACCTGTTATACGCAACTACTCCAACACAGAGCCGCCTCTGTGGCCAACCCAGCGGTAACTGTGCTTTTGTGAGACACCGGCGCACTAACGCTCCCACTGCCAGTGTGTTTAGTCCCCAGAGTTAGCTCAGTGTGAGTAGCATTAGCTTAGCTAGCATTAGCACCTCCAGCCTCCGACACTCACCACTTTCCACTTCTTCCCGTCGAGCTCTAGGACAGGGGGCAGAGCCTGAGCCGGAGCAGCGGCTTTAGGGGCAGGGGAGAAGGGTTTGGGCCCTGAGCGCACAGGACCTCCAACCCCCCTCAGGTTTGGGTTCTTATGGGTCTTCTGGTCATCAGACACATGCTTCAGCCCTAAAGAGGAAACAGTTATATTAAATGCATCCATCAGCTGTTTGTCAATAGGGACAGGACCAGACTGGGCCCACATGGGGAAAAACCATCTGTCTTTGGCGTGAAAGGGTTACACTGTACTCAGATCGTGGAGACGGTCATATGAGCAGCTATAGCTAAAAGACTTGAATTTAATTGATTATTTAGATATATTGTAAATAATTTCAAAATCTTGGCTTAACTTTACTGATAGAGGTGGGATGAGATTTTCAAGAGACATGTTCTACCCCACACTCGCGGCTGTTCTACCCCACACTCGCGGCTGTTCTACCCCACACTCGCGGCTGTTCTACCCCACACTCGCGGCTGTTCTACCCCACACTCGCGGCTGTTCTACCCCACACTCGCGGCTGTTCTACCCCACACTCGCGGCTGTTCTACCCCACACTCGCGGCTGTTCTACCCCACACTCGCGGCTGTTCTACCCCACACTCGCGGCTGTTCTACCCCACACTCGCGGCTGTTCTACCCCACACTCGCGGCTGTTCTACCCCACACTCGCGGCTGTTCTACCCCACACTCGCGGCTGTTCTACCCCACACTCGCGGCTGTTCTACCCCACACTCGCGGCTGTTCTACCCCACACTCGCGGCTGTTCTACCCCACACTCGCGGCTGTTCTACCCCACACTCGCGGCTGTTCTACCCCACACTCGCGGCTGTTCTACCCCACACTCGCGGCTGTTCTACCCCACACTCGCGGCTGTTCTACCCCACACTCGCGGCTGTTCTACCCCACACTCGCGGCTGTTCTACCCCACACTCTCGCACCCTAGTCCTCTGACCCACCCTTAGTGATGTCTGCCCCCTTGTTGATGGAGGCGAACAGTGCGTTGCGGTTGTCAGCTCCAGAGTCCCCGCCTCCTCCAGTGCTCAGGTCAAGAGCGGGGGGAGGGGGCCCAGGTGGAGGGGGAGGAGGGCATCCCCCAGAGGTCGCAGGAGGAGCAGAGGAAGCTGAGGCCACAGGACCCTGAGAGAGAGAGAAAGAAAGAGGAAATGGAGGAGGAGAAGAGGGAAAGGGAGGAGGGGGGGAGAGAGGAGAGGAAGAGAGAAAGGAGAGGTAGGAGGGGGAGAGAGGGAGAGAGGAGAGGTGTCATACAGTGTAATACAGGTTGAATTAATCCCATGACGTGTAAATGAGCTCATGTCACTCACAGTCTTGCTCCAGGCCAGGCCAGTCGTGTGGTGTTTTTTGATGTAATTCTGCATCTCAGTCCAAATGGAGAGATAGGCCTTCACCCACTCTGTGTGCGTCTTATCTCTGAGACAAACACAAAGGGGTCACAAAAATAATTTTTTACAAATTATCCAGAATTAGAATAAAGAACAGACTCTTTAGGATTAAGGAGGCATCGATCCAGTTTTTTCAGTTCTGATACAGACACTGACACTAAAGCTTCAAGTCTCACCGCATTTATTTAAACCAAAATAAGACAAAGCTTATCCAAATGTGTTATCGGCTTCCAGTTGTTATACTGGTTGGCTGTTTACAGGTCTTATTTGACTTGGGGAGTTAAAATATATGTTAATGTTTGAATATAATGTTTTAATTTTTATTTACAAAGTTGTTTTGAGATTAGTAACAGCTCCATATCAGTTTCGATATCTGATAGCAGTTGGTATGTCCCAGACAAACCCTCCAGGTCCAACACCTACACACCCTGGTCCAACATCATGGTCCAACATAATCGTGCCCTACGCTTCGAGTCTAATGCCTCCTTTATCATCAGTAACACAGTGATGTCTGTACTTGTCCTTGTAGTCTTTGAGCACACGGTTGGTGTAGAACATGGCGGCGTCGGTCATCTCCTTCACATAGGGGCCTGGTTTTGGAGCCTGAAACAACAGATAGAATACAACAACACATTTTCTGAACAGACACCAAAGAAAGCCCAGCTGCACTAGTTCTGATAGGTTCAACCCAGACACACCGAGAGATGGTCAAGTGCAGGACTATACCATAAAAAACAAGTTTACCTTTAAAAAAAAAAAATGGAGGTTACATTATAAACTAAAGACTACCTAGCTTCAGATTTAAGCCTAGATCTTCATCTGTCTGTGCGTTTTAAGTTGAAAAACAAAACTAAAACACTTGATAAGTGATGAACAATGATTATGTAATGAACGGAAGAAACATTAAAATGCAAACACTGAAAACCAGTTGAGAACCATCTTCGTCATCACAGAATACTGGTCTATTTAACTTCAATAACCCACTATGTGTCTCTTGTTCAGTGTCTCCTGGAGCTGTCAGACTCAAAAGAATAGCATGCATAATAATGTATTTCACACAGAGCGAAAGAGGACAGGAAAAGAGAGAGAGCGAGATGAGGAGCGGCAGAGGAGAAACCCTGTTTCATTCTCAAAGCTTAACGTGTGGTTGAAGTTAGTTCAAATCTTTAGAGTTCATATTAACGTTCGTATTCTGTGGATGGTTTGAGAGAAAAACAGAACTGTATAACTGATCTGCTCCATCAGAGTAAGAGTCAGCCATTTCGTTTTAAGGAAGGTATCCAGCCAGTCCTCCTAGAGTCCTGTCCCCAGTCCTAGTTCTCAAGCTATAGTCCAGTCCCCAGTCTAAAGTCCTAGTTCTCAACCTATAGTCCAGTCCCCAGTCTAAAGTCCTAGTTCTCAACCTATAGTCCAGTCCCCAGTCTAAAGTCCAGTCCCCAGTCCTCAAGCTAAAGTCCAGTCCCCAGTCTAAAGTCCAGTCCCCATTCCTAGTCCTCAAGCTAAAGTCCAGTCCCCAGTCTAAAGTCCAGTCCCAGCACCTCATAAATGTTTATGAAGTTAATATTGAAAGTCGATTTTATTTGATAAATTTATATAAAATAAAATTGAAAACCATGATCCATTGGAAGATCAATGAAAATTAGTTATTTTTCATCTCTTAAAGATTTAACCAGGACATGAGGTTTGTGAGGAACCTGAAACACACATGAGGTTCGTCTCAGAGTTGGCGAGTGAACTGTTATTTTAGTTATTTTAGAGTTACTCTTTTTTTTTTACATATAAAAATCATAATTTTTAATGAAGATTTTAAATCATGATCATTTTTAATGATAATATTAAATCTGTGTCTGCTGGCCTCTCTGACTTTATTAGGAAGGAAGGAAGGTTAGTCTGTCTATCCATCCATCTAAAGAACTTCTGGACACATCTGTCTTTCCTCCTAAGCTTCACTGAAACATCTGTGTGTGTGTGAGTGTCTTACCACAGTGATCCACCCGAGGGCACCCACGCTCTCACTGACTGCAGAAAGGTGGTTAAACAGCACAGACGTCCGATTGGATTCACGGAAGTTTTGGACCTGAGTCACCACTTTGGACACGGGCTGGAGCAGAGGGCCCAGAGCCGACTGAAACCAGAACAGAACAGCTCTATAGACCGAGCAAACAAACTAAACAACCAAATAACTAATTAAAACAAACTAAACAAACTAAGCAAAATAAACTGTAAACAAACAAAACAAAAACTGCAAACAAACTAAAAAAAACAAAAACTAAAAAAAAACTCAAAACAAAACAACTAAACAAACTAAAACTCTAAAACAAACAAAACAAACTGTAAATAAACAAACGAAAATATTTATCATATTATGTTGAATAGATTTACTTTTTTCATAACAATATTGGTTCCTACTTATTGTTGCGGTACAGCGCATTTGAGGAGCTGACTGATAAAAATATAACAAGAGTGAATGCGCACATGCACACGAGATGAGATGAGTTAAACTGTAAACAAACTAAACTAAGCAAAGTAAAACAAACTGTAAACAAACTCAGCAAATAAAACAGTTTTGTCTGTTTACAGTTTGTTTTACAACCAAACTAAACAAATTGTTGTTTAGTTTGTTTACACTGTAAAAACTAAAACAAAGTCTAAAACTGTAAACAAACATACAAACAAAAAACAAACAGAAGTTATCAAAGCTGTCACATCACGAGAGCTTTGTATGAAGAAAAGCTCAAATATTATGAGGTTGCAGTCGTAGTAATAATAATAATATTAGCTGCATTAGTAGCCGTGATAGTTGCAGTATTCTTAGCAGTAGTAGTATTCGCAGTAGTATTCACAGTACTTACATCTGAGGGTTTCTGATGTGAGGAGGCGAGCAAAAGGACCTGTCTGACAGCAGCAAACCCCTGCTTCATCATGTCCGCCTGCACATAAGACAAGTGTATATATATTTATATAGATGTACAGGTGTGTATATATAAATATATACAAGAACTTAATACAATATACACTAATGCAAACAGGAAACTGGATGTAGTTCATATTTTATAATGTTAGACTTCCTCTGGAACAGCACCGTCTGCTTGTCAGATCTTCTCAGTCTTAAATGCCAGGGAGATACTAGCTAGACAGGATATCTTGATGTTTTATTGTTCTTTCCCTGCGTATCGTGTGACCTATACAGTTCTCCCTCGCAATATCACGGTTCACCTTTCATGGCCTCGCTGTTTTGCAGATTTTTTTGTGTGTGCAATTTTGCAATATTATTTATTATATTAAGTTGAATAGATATTGGTTCCTACTTATTGTTGCGGTACAGCACATTTGAGGAGTGCAACGTTAAAAATATAGCAGTGAACACGCACAGGGTGTGCACAAGATGAGATGAGTTAAGTTATTGAATAAAGACGAGCTGTAACTGTCCTGCCATGTTGGTCTATTTAAGCAAGGAAGACAGCAAGAAAATACATTATATTAAATCTAACTGTAACCCACCAAACCACAGCCTCAGGAGACTGGTGAGGACAGTATATTAGGGTTAAATTTACATAAATGTTGGATCACAGTGTGACTGAAGTGCTGTGTGTTTACAAGATTTCTCCCTGACAAAACCCATAACGATGAAACGTTCTGTATCGACAAATTTCAGAAACGCTTTGTACTTAAGTGTTTCTCTACACGGAGAGGCGCCTCTGTGGATACCGCTGGAGCAGAGGGACATGAACAACACATTTAAAGAGATCATCGAGAAAGAGGGATATAATATACAAAGGTTTGAACTTTAAAAACTTTATAAACGAGGGATCACTGTATATGTGTTTTGTGTTGACTTTCATGTGGAGCACATTCAGCTGAAGTTGTTTTATATGTGTGATAGAAAAACTTGAATAAACTTTACGTACATGTTTCTGGACGTCTCCTCCAATCTTCTGACTGAGGGACAGATACTGAGCCACGGCTCCGCTCACGATGTCGTCGTACTCCTCCACAAACTTGGACACAGCTGAAGAAGAGATATGAATCCAGTTATTCAAACTTTGTGTTGATTAATATTTATTTGTGCAATATTGATCTAAAACTTAAAACCTAGAGTTTTGTAAATTAATGCAATACTTACGTCCACCAGCAGGAGCAACGGCCCCTCCTCCTCCGGACATGCCCTCCAGCCTCCCCACCGCTACCTCCAAACGAGCCACCAACCCAGCCAACTCAGCCATAACTGAAGACACACAGGAAAATACAGGTTTAATATGTGTTAAGGAGCAGAGGATGCAGAGGAGAGGGCCAGAGGATGCAGAAGACGCAAAAAAAGGGTGAGAGGGAGCAGAGGATGCAGAGGAGAGGGTCAGATGGAGCAGAAGATGCAAAAAAGAGGGTGAGAGGGAACAGAGGATACAGAGGAGAGGGTCAAATGGAGCAGAAGATGCAAAAAAGAGGGTGAGAGGGAACAGGGGATACAGAGGAGAGGGTCAAATGGAGCAGAAGATGCAAAAAAGAGGGTGAGAGGGAGCAGAGGATGCAGAGGGTCAGATGGAGCAGAGGATGCAAAGGAGAGGGTCAGAGGGAGCAGAAGATGGAGAGGAGAGGGTCAGAGGGAGAAGAAGATGCAGAGGAGAGGGTCAGAGGGAGCAGAAGATACAGAGGAGAGGGTCAGAGGGAGCAGAAGATACAGAGGAGAGGGTCAGAGGGAGCAGAGGATGCAGAGGAGGGGGTCAGAGGGAGCAGAAGATACAGAGGAGAGGGTCAGAGGGAGCAGAGGATGCAGAGGAGGGGGTCAGAGGGAGCAGAAGATGCAGAGGAGAGGGTCAGAGGGAGCAGAGGATGCAGAAGAGAGGGTAATGGGTGCCATTAGCATGAACATGAACATGATGACACTGGGGACTCTGTAATTAGCAAAAGCAACAATTAAAATAGCCTGGTTCAGTGAACAAACAAAACAGCACAACTAGAACCAAGAAGCACAACGTCCCACTTCCATCGCCTCATGTTCATCATCATTAAACAAAAACATTTTGAAGACATTTAAAAGTCCTATATCACACAAACTGACTCTTGTGAGCTTTAAACCATGCTATAATGCTGTTCCCTCCTCAAAAACAGACCTGGGGTTGTGTTTTGTTTCATTCACATATGTTTGAGTAACACTTTATTAGTCTGTCTACATCTCCAAAGCTCAAAATGCTCCATTTCACCTTGTGATATCATCAAGTGGTAGTTTAAGTTAATAGCTCCTTTTATGTTTAGTTCAATAGAGATGTGGAAATTCCAGGACTGAAATCATCCAAATGATTCTAGTGAAGGTGTATGGAGGTTAAAAACACAGTGGAGCACTTTCTTTTCCACCTTGTGATGTCATGTGGTGATACAGGGTGTTTTCAGTTTGAGAGAAGAACTCAGATTAAATATGCAGGGTTTGTGTGTTAAACGTGTGAATGAAACAAAACACAACTCCAGGTCTGTTTGATTAGGAAACATTAGAACATGGATCAGAAAATATTGTCATATGGGCCTTTAAATAAATAAAATTGATTTTTGTTCTTTTAATATAAAAGGTTAAAAACTAAAATGGAGCACATACTCTCCATGGAGACAAGGAGGCCAAGTTACATGTCAGATCTGTGTTTTTCAGGTATTTTTTTCCCATAATTAAAACAAATTGAATAAATCCAGGATGTATACATCAATCATTATACTGTGGAAAATTCCAGACAAAGCAGTAGTATCTACATGGAAAAGCACATGTCAAACCCTACACCAGAAAAGTTCCTTCAGGAAGTGCTGAATCATCTGTAGCTGCCATAAAACCCCTTTAAGTGTGGGGTAAAAAAAACCTGAAAAATGTGGCTTCAGGTCTGGACTCGTAATAAAAGGTATGTGTGCAACTCTACTCCAAAAACCTGCCTCTCGTCTGGTTATGCAAGTACACGGCTGAAGTATTTAAGTAGTAATATAAGGAATGCAATAATATAAAACATGAAATCACCAAACAACATAAAAAAGCAGCTCTGGTTTGGAGGAAGAGCACCTGACACACACGGTGGATGGCACCTGACACACACAGGGACATTTCAGAGCATGTTTGTAGAGTCTAAACTACAGGGTTAGCAGCTTTTACACAGAATAAGTCCCTATGGAAAAATCGAAAATCATATTAATCGATTCTAAAACTAGATCCTCATTTTTCACAGGTATCGATACTAAAAAGTCCCATTGACAGAAATGAACCTTTCCTGAATATCTTTAGAATGATCTTGAGCTAAATCAAAACAAGTATAAGACACACAGACTAGTATACACCCATGGACCACTATGAACCTACAGTATAAAGGTAAAAATCAAATGAAGCTTTTCGAGGTTAGCAGTTATAGGGGTGAATTTGGAGCACAGTTCCATATTTGGAATTCCTACCGCGAGTATCATAACAACCAAAGAGCCAATCTGGAGCGAAGGTACTGAAGGTCCCTTCCCGCAAACCAGTTGCTAACGCTAGTGATCGTGACCTCGAGGAAAGAAGTCCTCTGGTTTGTTTAATGTTCACATCTTGATTTACAGACACAATAGCAAAATAAAAACCCCAGGATCACGTAGAGCGGGTTAATATGAACATTTTAAGACCAAAATGATGAGTCTGACAGCAGCAGTTACAGAGAGAGGGGCCACCGTTTTTCAATAGAAAGTGAATTTGAGCCAGAGTCGATGGAGCCGCAAGCGTGCACATGATCACCTCCTGGTTGGATTGCAGCAGCTAGCAGCATTGTCCGTGTATATATACAGTCTATGAATAAAACCCATAATGTAATGCTACACTGTGGGAACATTCCAGTCAAAGCCATAACATCTTCATAGCGACAAGCAGGAGCTGGGCCCTTCAATCAGAAAAGTTACACACTGCATCTTTAAAGTGACTTATGTGAAGAGAAGAAGTTGAAATATGACCCTGGTCGTCTGTTGAAGTCTTCATCAGCTTCATGCAAAACGGAGCTGCTGTGTTTTGCATTGGGCCCTGAAGATCCACAGGAGGAGGAACATACAGCACATTTAAATAAAAGGGTTTGTTCCTGGATCCATCTCAAGCAGGACTCATTCAAACTCCAGTCGACTCGTTCAAACTCCAGTCGACTGAAACGTTAAGAACTCATTTGCAGTAGGTTTAATTTCTGTGTTTATTTTCACCTCTGAAAGTTTACAGTTTCCCCATTATTTCTATGTTTTGGCTTCAAACTTAAATCTGTGTAATTCCTCAGTGTCCAGTGCGCTCCATAGTGGTCCATGGGCGTATACTAGTCTATGTGTCTTATACTTGATATTTGATTGATGCCTGCTCAACTGAGTGCCTAGTTTTGATACCAGTTTGATAAATCTGTAAATATCTGATTTTCGATCTTTTTGACAGCCCTACATGGAGACCTGTGGGTACCAAGGTCAAGACCCAATTTGAATATTTGACAGTTTAAATGTAAATGAGTATTAGTTTTGAGAAGTTTTGCATACTCACCCAAACACACCCATTCTGTTTGAGTTTCAAAAGTTGGACGGTTTGACAAAAGATTTTTTTAATGCATTTTTATGGAACCTACCTGGACACTGAGGGTTCACACAGATATAAGGCCACATGGGAATAAAAAACAAAGTACTACCATTTCATGTGGAAAAATCACATTTTATTGTCTAAAGAAAGTGTTTTTATTATAATCGTGGTATCGGGATTGTTTGAGTATCGAGTCTATTCCTCAGTATCGTGCCACTGCTATTGGTCATATCGCTGTAGCAAGTTCCTAGTTTGAATTTTGTTCCCAGGCAATAAAACTTATTCAGAGCTCCATAGGAAGTGTTCTTTGTTTACTTTTCATTTAATTCATTTCTAAAGGAGCAGTCAGCAGTTCATTTTCAACCAACAAGCACTCGACCCACCTGTTTCTTTGCTTTTGTTCCAAGTGAATTGCAGTAATGCTAAACTAGCTCATATTTAGCAGTACTAGTTCTGACCTGCACTGGTTTGGCTCAACAAAGTCCACTTCCTGGTTTAAGCCTCAGTGACTCAGTCATTATTAAAGGGAGTGGTCCATGAATGAGGTGGACAACAGGGAAGAGTAAACTCAAGTGGACCAAGGGATTTATATTGCGATACAAACTTGCACTAGTGTGTCACGATACTAACATTTCAAACTCTATTTCGATCCTAAGGAAAGACTGAATACGCCATACCGATCCCACAATTATAGTAAACACTTTTCTTTAGACAATAGAATGTGATTTTTCACATGAAATAGTAGTACTTTGTGTTCTATTCCCATGTGGCCTTATAGCTGTGTAATTCCTCAGTGTCCAGGTATGTTCCAAAGTGGTCCATGGGTGTATACTAGTCTATGTGCCTTATACTTGCTCTGACACAGCTCAAAATCATTCTAAAGATATTCAGGAAAGGTTCATTTCTGTCCTGTCAATGGGACTTTTTTTTAGTATTGTTACCTGTGAACAATGAGCATTTAGTTTTTATGCTAGTTTTAGCATTGAGTAGTATCTGATGCTCATTTTTATTGAAAATAAAGTTAGTGATTCTAGTTTTAAACATTTCAAATGTTTCAAAGTGTGGCCAGAACATTTGTAAAAACACAAAACAACAGGATTTAAACAATAGAGCTTTGGCAAACAGACTTATGAAATTATTTTTTTTTTTTATAATTATTTTTGGGGGTCAATATTTGAGCTGTAGAGGGTTAAATAAATAAATAAAATACATAAAGAGTTATAGAAATGATGTTTTGCAGCTCATGTTCCTTATTGTGCATTTGGAATAGTTGTCAGGAGGTAATCCAACTTTAGGGTTCTCAAGACAGTGGCCTAATGGCACTCAATATTATCATTTATGTCTATATTTTCACCAGCTATATGTCGTGTTTAAAAATGTGCTCTCGTGACAGGTCTGGCTGCAACAACTCATTTGATTCATCGCAAAAGAATTGTAACAAAGCTCTATAGAAATACCAGAGGATTTAAACTAAAATACAAGACAAAGTAAATATTCTCCATAACTCTGCCAATTTGCATCATTTTAACTCCAAAAAACTTTCACTACTTTACTACCAAAATTACTGCATTAATTTTGTCTTTACATTTGGCTCTGCTCGATTGTGTAATCCCTCTGTGGTCCAGGTCCAGGTCATCTTCAGTTCCTGCTGGTGGACAGTAACCAATCTGACCAGAACTGACGCAGCAGCTTGGATTAGTCCAACAACTTTTTGTCTAGTGACAGATTTGAGGCTTTTTACTTTGGCTTTGCTTGTTTATCAGAGAGCAGACAGTACTTTAAGTTAGTGGGAGCAACCTGAGTTAAAGAAATGGCTTTAATAAATCAACAAGAGAAAAAAAACATCAGAAGTTGTTGCATTTATTAAAACCAGGTGATGACAAATCGAGAGCAACATAGCACTACATTTTGAAAAATCCACCATTGTGAGCAGACTGATGGGCTACACAGAGAGCTGGTCTATTTGTGAAGACTTTCAGCTTTCATTAATCATTATTTTTGCACCTAAGACTAAGACAGTTTAGAGCACTGTCTGAAATTGTATGTAATGCCCTTTATTCCACTCAAATTAGCCTAATGTTTTGAAAATGACATGCCTGGGCACATTTAATCAAATCATGACATAGTTCCTTTAGTTTATCTGGTCAGTTTGATTACAGTGTTTAGTTTTTGGGAAGATAAGATGAGAATTTTCCTGCACAGTCGCTGCAACACGGAAGTAGGTTAGGCCTGGTCTCTGTGCGCCCGGGGCAAACAACAAGACCGAACAATACCCGTGCTATAACATAGACTTTAAACAGCCAAAACAAGCCTAGTTTCATTTTAATCGTCCACTACGTCCTCTAAATCAGTCCAGTGAACCTTAATCTGCAGCTGATCAAGTTCAAGGGGCAGAGGCTAATGCGATAACCCGGTTGGCAGTCTCCTCCTTCGGTCACTGCTGTTAGCCTTTAGCCCGAGAAGCACCGGCCGGCAGCTGGTGTTACGTCGCATTCTGTATCCCTTTAAAATATGTCACTCCTCATTTTATTTCGCGTATTTAACATTTATTGAAGCTTTAATATGGTTTCATGTGTGTAGCTGTAACTTTTAAAAAACGGTTACAACATAATTCCTTGCGTCCAATCACCAAGACTCTGATTTGATAACAAGACTCCACGGGATGCAATTTGTGTCAGTGAACTTACGCCAAGACACGCGTAAATTGACAGACATTTCAATTATATGAGTCATTTAATTGTTTACACAGCCAGTTTAGCCCTCACATGGGACTAAAAAGTCTCCTCCCTGGCGTTAGGTTTCGGCATTTCCTGGTTTTTAGCCCGTCTCAACACACCCCTCCCAGACTGTGTTAGCAAATGCTGCCCCGGTCTGCAGAAAAACGCACATTTTAGCAATTCTTCGGCGTTCACGTTACCCATTACGCAAAGCAATGGTGTCTAATGATGCTTTGTGCTGATAAAGTATTGCTAATCGATGCAGTATCATTTGCAACAAGATGAATACACAATTTCTAGTAAAAAAATGACACGGTTTGCGGACACGGAATGTCGCGTTTTGGCACCGTTACGCGCGTCTTTGGCTAAAATCTACACCGCGCAGTCAGTGTTTACTTTATAAAATCGGCGTGTCTTACCTGCTAAATTACCGGAGCAGTGATTTGGTCCTGTGTAAGTGTACGGGGAGTGTGCAGCTCGCCGTCAAAGCAACAGCACTGGTCCTTTCTTCCTGGATGAGACAGTTTTACCCAGCTGACACTGCGCCGCGTTGGTTTCCGCCCTGTGCCGTGAGCGCGACTGAATCTTTTGCCATATAAGGACCGTGAGCGACAGAGAAGCGAGAAAAAAGATGAAACTAAACATTTACAGCCGTTTTTTCCTTCCTCTTTTGTTTTTATCTTAACGCAACAAACCACAGACGTGACATAATGACTTTGGTACAGTGGGTAGTCCTGGTGTTTTTGTGCCTTGCTTATATGGAACAGTCTAGGCATCTTGTTCATGTTGAAGCGAGGCATTTGGTGCTCAGTCCTTGTTTTGAGTTTTCAGGAGAGCTAACCAAAGGTTATTTCAGATTATATAATTTAAACTTAAAAAGTAGAGCTCAAAGGGACGTCTGAAATGTCCAAACTTCTCCTCTAGATGGGGGTGATTGATGGGTGGTAGGAGAAAGGTAAGAAATTCTGGTTTGAATCGGTTCTAATTGAGGCAGCAGACGGGAAAAAATAAATAAATAAATACTGCTCATGTGGCACTGTTTTTATGATCTCTATTATACTGTCGTTTCCTCATGACTAACAGACCTGGAGTTGTGTTTTGTTTCATTCACACATGTTTAACACAAACCTGCATATTTAGGCTGAGTTCTTCTCTCAAACTGAAAACACTCTGTGCCAACTTGTGATGTCATCATGTGGTAATACAGGAAGTGCTCCACCGTGTTTTTTTTTTTTGTTTGTTTGTTTTTTCTCTCTCACCTTCACTAGAATCACATGGATGACTGCAGCCCTGGGATTGCTAAATGTACAAAAGGTCAAACAAACCTATTTAAAGTAAAAGCAAAAGTATTTAGGAGTAAAGAAGTTCAAATGAGTCTAAAAAGTAGATGTTAATGTTAAATCTACAACTTGATGGCATCACAAAGTGGAACAGAGCATTTTGAGCTTTGGAGATGTAGACAGCCTAATAATACAGTGTTACTCAAACATGTGTGAATGAAACAAAACACAACTCCAGGTCTGTTTCTGAGGAGGTAACAGCATTAGAACATGGAGCTCACAAGAGTTAGTTCTGTGTGTTAGAGGACCTTAACTGTTTTGAGTAGTTGTAACTAGTTTAGCCGACATTAATATTCATTTAATTTAATATTTACCTTTCAACAGTAATTTTCTTTTACCATTCGAAAACATTTTTTCTTGAAAAAATATTCTAAGGTTGAATTGTAGGGAGAGGTCAACCAACCTGTGGCAGGAAGGACCGTTACCTTCATGATCCTCACTTTGGATTGGCTCTTTGGTTGCTATGAAACTCTCCATCGGAATTCCAAATATGGAACTGGGCTCCTAATTCACCCCTATAACTGCTCTAGCCTCGATGAGCTGCATTTGACTGGAGCCAAACTCTGTGGGTGACGTCACACTCACTTAGTCCACTTTTTTATGGAAGAAGTGAAGAAAGTGAGAGTGACGTCACCACCTCTGACACTTTAGATCAGTGATTCTTACCCATAGGGCTGTGGATCAAAGTAGGGCAGTGAGCGCCCTCTTGAGGGCTGCAAAATCAGAAGAATAGAATAGATTTCATATGAGATTGGGCTCCAAGTGACTTTTACAGAAAAAGTGGGGCCCTTAGGTCACAAAGGTTAAGAACCCCTGCTTTAGATCATAACATCCTCATTACTCTATTCATAGGAAAGGCTCTGGATGGACTTGACTCATATATTAATGAAAGGTCTTTCTCTGTGGAAAATGTTGATTTTAATTCTGAAATCATCAGCATTCCAGTCGGAGTTTCACAAGGGCCAGTTGTTGGACCTTTTCTTTTTCTAATATTGATATGCTGCTTGTGATGTCCATTTGAAAAGATTTTAATGTTTCTTACCAAAGTGTCTTATGCAGACCTGATGCTGAGAAACTTGAGCTTTTGTTTCGACTTTATGTGGAGCTCAGTAACTAAACAAACTCCAGTTAATTCAAGATGCTAGAATCTGAACAAAAACAGTTTGAGCAGAATGCGCCCATTGTGTTCTCACTTCACGGCTCAAACAAAGAACTGGTTTTAAAGTTGTAACGCTGGTCTTTACATTTCTACATGGCTCGGCTCCTTCCTCCATCACTGACATGGTTTTAGAATAGACTCCACCCAGACCTCTATATTTATACAATCAAGAACTTTTAACAGTGCCATAAACACAGTCCTGATATGGTGAGGGCAACTCTCTGCTCTCACTGAGTCTATGTTTACCATCTGAAATGTGCTATATAAACAAAATTATTATTATTTATGGTCAGATCAAGGAGGTGGCATACTCTCAAACAGAAAAGTTACATAGTCCACCTTTAAATATCAGGGATTTGAAATTAAATGCAAATCCACCATCGTTCCTCGACCTCCACAACACATCAAATCTCAGACATTCATATAAATACACTCTCTCCACTCAACCATCCACTTCAGAATGATAATGTTGACTAAAACATAACGTTTAGTCGTGTCATATGAATCCTGACATTGTTTGGGGCTGGATATTGGAAGAGGCTGAAAATTCTTGGTTATTTCAAATCAGAATTGGAATGTTTTAGCAGCCGGTGTCTGAACAAATCACGGTGTTACCTTTTATTGTTTTGAAAATGGACATCACAACGCAATCAGCTGCATCCCACTAATGAAACTACTGCACATCACATCAGGTTTGTCAAGTTGCTGTGTACAGTTTTGTATCATGTTTTTGCAAATTTATGGAGAATTTTCGAGTGGGAGCATGGGTGACGTAGACTTGTGGGTTGAGCATTTCACAGAATCTTACAGCTAACCGTAATGAGGGTTCAAATGGGGCCAGTAGAGATTGCTAGAATACTAAAACATGCATGGATGACATTTAAAACCTTTTTGTGTTTTTGATGAGGGAACAACATTATAACATGGTAGATAGTTCCAAAATCATACGCACTCTTTAAAAACAAAATTACTAACCCAAAATAACCACAATTGTGAAACATTACACTAAAAATAATATTAACAGGCAAAGTAAAGGTAAGGCATGAAAAATTAAACTTTAAACCAAACTGAGAGTGATGGGCTGCTGTTACTAGGAGGTGCAGTGGAGCAGGGAGTGTATGTGTTACAGTTTTATACAGAGAGATTCAGAGGAAAGGACACTCTAAGGAATATGGATTTGGAGACAGTGATCAATCCTGGGCCTTACAGTGCGGCAAAACCAGTTATTCATTTTGGTTTAACACAGTCCTGTCTCAGGTCTCAGGTTTGGTCTCAGGTCCGGTTTTAGGTCGGGTCCGGCCCAAAATTGGGGATTACCTGGATTACAGCGCAGGTGTTTTTGCTCTTGGTCTATATAAGAAATACTACTACTGCTGCCACTACTGCCATTACTACTACTACTACTACTACTACTACTACCACTGCTACTACCACTACAACCACTACCACTGCTAGTACTCGTACCACTACAACTACTACTACTACTATCACTACAATTGCAACTACTACCATGATGACTACTACTACTACAACTACTACTTCTGCCCTGCCACTACTACTACTACCACTGCTACTACCACTACAACCACTACTACTACAACTACTACAACTGCCACTACAACTGCTACTACTACTACTACTGCTACTACTTTACAACCCCTTTACACTTTACTTTACAACTTCATTACAACCACAACAGCCACAACAACCTGGGCAACTACACCAACCATTACAACATGACAACTATGACAACCATAAAAACCACTACAATCATAACAACCACGACAGCTGTGTTTGCTGAAGCACACAGTAGCAAACACAGACTATTGGACAGATTGTCTGAAAAAACAGGCAACCATGGATTTAAAGACACATTTCCAGGAGCCTCTGGTCAATCTGAGCGTTCATGGTCCTGTTTATGAGTTTGATTTTACACAAAAAGGTGAAAGTGACTATTTGAATAACCGTTGGCTAATGCTAGCTAGATTGTGACTGTAATGTTATTTGAGATGGACTTGTTTAACAGCACAAATCAGCTCACCTGTTCTCTGCTATACCAGTTCTTTCTGTTCAGTAGGGCTGTAGTCGACTGAAGATGCGCTGCAGACCAAATAGTCTAAACTAAACTAAACTAAAAAGGGGAACATGGAGGCTAGCAGGTTAGCTATGTCTATTTATGTCTTTTTATTTATACAGTCTATGGTATGATATCATCACAACCACCAATACTATTTTAAAAAGAGTATGTGTGAAGAAATGAACTAATAACTAAATTACGTAATTATAATCCCAGTTTTAGCAAAAGATCTTGAGTAATATTTGGAGATTGCTTAATTTTGTTGTATTATTGGGCAAGACACTTTCACCACTTTGCATTATGTAAATATTGTTAAATGTGTGAGTAGTGGAGGTCAGACTAATGAACTATAGTCGCTCATACAGAGCATGTATGGTCGAATGGAGGAGCAGTCCTGTAATATAGACTGTAATGTCACAATCACACAATTTGAACTTCCATATATCGCTTTAGTAAATGTAGACCATAAACCATATGCCACTGACACAAAAACACAAGGCAGATTTAAACCACAAAAACTATTCTAAATCTACAATATTGTTAAAAATGAAACACTAGTCGTTAGTTTGTATCTGTAATGAGTCAAACAAGTTATTAATTCAACCTTTTATGGCTTAAATCTATAGACAACAAATAACCAAAAATGTCCCAGTAATGCAAACATATTAACAGAACTCATTAATAATTTGACAACTTTATTCATACATTTCCAGTTTCAGTTTGAACAAAAATCAACCTTTAAAAAAACACTTGAAATCAGCCCAGTCACAGCACTGTCCCGGGCCAGAGTCCCAGGCCAGAGTCCCAGTCCAGAGTCAGACTCTTTGTGTAACAGCAGTTCTTTATTTAGGTAAAAAATGTGTATTTTTAAATTTGCATTTTTTGTGATTTTACAGTGAAGAGGTTTTATATAACTAATTTTATTCATTTACATTATGTGCAAAGACAAAGGAAGAACAAGATGCTTTTGCTGTTTACATACTGGCACTTTGACCAACACCAGGCAAAACACACATGTTCTGAATCTTGAACAAAATACAATCAGATCTAAGGTTGACTTTTCTGGTTCAGGGTACACCTGCACGGACTCCAGGGAGATGTTTTGTTTCGCCTGGAATATTCCACGTTATGGCATTAAACTTGCTTTTATTTAATTAAAGGGTTTTGTGTTGCTAAAATTGCATTGAAAAAAAATGCACCGGGAACAGGGTCACCTCTACACAGATCTGACTTGTAACTTGATCTGGTGGTGTCATATTTTTGTCTCCATGTAGTCTAATGTCATACTGTGGAACAGGCAAAGCAATAACATCTCCATGGACACAAGCAGGTGGGGGACCGCACCAGAACAGTTACATAATGAACATTTAATCAACAAAACTAAAAAGTGCATTTGACAGATTCATATATTTTTCTAATTCTGACTTGGTTTGATCACTGTGTAAAGAAGTGGACAAAGCGTTCAGCTCCAAATGAAGCTCATCGAGGCTAGAGCAGTTATAGGGATGAATTTGGAGCAGCATTCCATATTTGGAATTCAAACCGTGAGTATCATAGCAACCAAAGAACCAATCCAGAACCAGACTGTTGTAGGTAACACCCACACCGCTGGTTTAGCAGGGAGCGGGCGCTGAGCAACGCTGTCAATCAAAGCTGTTGCCAGCTTTAGCAGGAGCAACCTGGGGAAGAAGGTGCCTGATTTTGTTCATATCTTGATCTACAAACATAATAGTGAAATAAAAACCCTGTTTGGATCATGTAGAGTGGGGTTAATACCAACATTTTAAGACCAAAATGATTAGTCTGACAGCAGCAGTTACAGAGAAAGGGCCCACAGTTTTTCAAAAGAAAGTGAATTGGAGCCAGAGTCGATGGAACCGGAAGTGCGCCCATGATCACTTCCTATTTGTAACGCGGCGATTAGCAATGTCCATTTATATATACAATCTATTGGTAGTCCCTGTACTAAATATTAATCACAGTTTTACATCAGTTCAGGGGAAGTTTTGAAGAAAAGTAGAAAACTGTGAAAGATTGATTTAAAAAGGAGCCCATATTTTTAAAAGCTCAAATTTCCCCAAAGAATCATCTTTTCCTTTTAAACGGGTTCAAGTGTTAGCGGAGACATGATTCTGTCATAATCACATTTTAAGTTTACAAACTGTATGGTTGATGGTGATAGAGTCAACTCCAGCCTGTAGCCGGCTCCAGGCTTTATTAAACACTAAACTGCAGTTTTAAAACTATTGAAAATACACAAACTATTATCAGATTCACATTGAGATGATTTGATCCTGTTTAACATTCAGAAAAGTTAAAACATTCAACAAAAAAAAACACCTAACTTCACGCAATTGCAGCAGTAGCAGTAGTAGTATCAGTAGTATCTCACATTGTGGTGTCTTTTGTTTTTAGATTGAGCAGTTTCAGGTCACAGTCACAGTCAAATCCTTCGTTCCAATAACTAAACACAAAAAGTGCAATTTAAAAATAGAAACATATATATAATTCAGTTACTGGGGTTTTTCAATACCATTTTTGAGCAAGAAGTGAAATGTGAAAATCTGATTGAACATTCCATTTGCTGGAATTCAAATGCTGAAATATCAGTTTGTTTTTAACTGTTTACTTCCCATGCTCAGGTTCATGAAATGAATCAAATGGAATTTTAGATACAAGTAACAGAATCATTTTCCCTTCTGAAAAAAACAAACAAAAAGTTTAATGAATAAAATTTAAATCACAGCAGCCAGAGTGCAATAAAATGTTTTTCTTTCATTTAAAGGTCCTACATCACCACTGGATGACATCATGAGGTGCGAGCGGGTATTTTGACTTCTGGAGAGTTAGAATTACTCAAATATTTGTGAATGAAACAAAGTCCAGATATGTTTTTGATGAGAAAACTACAGTAGAACATGGCTCACACATTTTAAATTGAATGAGATAGCAGAAAATTTGATTTATAAGGAACTACCAACATTATACCAGCAGTTCATTTGCATTATGGTGATGTCACTGATGATGTCACTTCCGGGTCCTACCAGGAAGTTCACAGCTGATTTTTTTCTAGCTTTGTTTTTGCTCCTTATTCAAAGAGACGTTTTAACCACAAATTGTATCAAATATGTAAAAAATGTAAGAATAATGTAAAGTTTTTCAATTTCCAAATAAAAACTGGGCTTAGTACAGGTATTTGAGGAAAAACAGCAAATTAGAATAAAATTTGGACTTAAAAGAATAGAAAATGTCCAAGTTGTCGTGGTTACAGTGATGAGAGGCATGTCCAGTGTTTCAGTGAATTCAACTCAAACATGATTAACTCTGAGTGGGTCCAGTGTAAAACACTATAATCAGGTTAATCAATATAAGAACATTTCCCAAACACGAGTGGTGAATTTAAAGAAGCCAAAAAAAACCAAAAAAACCAAAACACGTTAAAAGTAAAAAGAACCTGGTTTAGACGATAGTGGTCAAAATCCACAGAACATACAGAACCATGTGACCCGTCTGACCCAGGCCCACAAACTACTCATCTCTGTGGGAATGCTGTTTTTTGACCAGGAAGGTTCCACAGTATAGCATTAAGCTTATCCATCTCCAGGCAGACTACCAAGCCAAGTTGTAGAGGTTAGATCTGTGGAGAGGTGAGCCAGCACACAGCAAGTATGCATGTTTTCAAGGTATTTTAGAACTATTAAGAGACCTGAAATAAATGCTGGATAGATACATTTAATACCATACTGTGGAACATTGCAGGCAATAACATCTCCAGGGAGACAAACAGATGGAAAGTTTCTCAATGTGTTTAGTATGTCAGTAATACCCAGTTACTGTTACAACTGTGAAATTGTCTTAAAATTAAAACAATGTAGGTCACTTACATCATTATGTTACTGATGATGTAATGCAATTTTCTCTGTATAATGAGAGTATTTAAAAGTGTGGCAAAATTATACTGATTGATTTTGCGCACACAGAAAATCCAGAGCCAGACTGCTTCACTTTGGTAACACAAGAAATCTCCATTCACTCACACAGTCATGCCTTAAACCTGGATCCAAAATGTTCCAAACATGTCCAGTGAGTTTCGTCTCTCCGTGCATGCACTTTTTCCAGTTTTTGTTGTTTTATCCCATTATTCCAAAATATTTTCCTGTGGCAGTGATCGGTAACATCCAATGATTTTGCAGCAAAGTGTAATGCCTAGTTTCTTCTTAAATATTAAAAATGTTCCAAACATCTGTTCACTTCTTCGGGAGGATAACAACCCATATGTGCCCTCCCAAAAGTAGTCCCAAAAGAAGTCATAAAAGAAGTCTCGAAAATAGTCCCCAAAGGAGTCCCAAAAGTACATTCAAAGAGTTTTAAAATAATTGCAGTAAAGGTGTGGCTCAGGGAGGAGCTGTGGTTTTCATGCAAAATCAAACTGTCATCTAGACCAGCGCAGCTCTTTCACTGCAAAATATATAACCCGACAAACTCAAAAATGACTTGGTTACAGAATTTTAATCTCGAGTTATTTTGACTAATTTACATTTATTTTTAAGTCTAAAATTCGTCCAATGTCTAATTTCTGACTGGTTTCTTAAAGGTCTAATACGCAACTCTTCTGGTGTGATATCCACCACCTGCTTGTAACCATGGAGATATTATTAATTTGAGAGGTATGTTCTACAGTATGGCATTAAACTCATCAATTAGAGCATAAGTTTCAGCCTCTTCCTGCATGTGAAATAAAATAAAAGTTACAGGTCAGACCTGTGGAGAGGTGAACCCGCTAACAAAAAGAATGCATGTTTAATTGAATGTATTTTTATAAGCAAAAAACACCTATAATTGAATATAATGCCACACTGTGATATTGCAGCACAAGCAATAGCACCTCCATGGAGACAAGCAGGCGGTCCAACCATCCGAAAACTTTCTTAATTCACTTTTTTCTTAAATTTTTCAGTCAAATTAGTTTTTTCTTTCAAGAACAAATTTCTACATTTCTATTTTATATATATATATATATCTATATATATATATATATATAGATATATATATATATATATATATATATATACACAAGTCAGAAATATCTGAAAAATTGTTAAATATTAAATAAATTCAAACTAGTCAAAGCTTTTCAAGATTCAAAATTCAAGTAATTTTAAGCTAATGTAGTTATGGTTTTGCATCGGCCATTTTGTATTTCCTCTTCTTCATGTAAACAAGTGAAGTGAATCCAGCAGGTTTTTTGCAGGTAAAGTTGAGTGTGTTTTTGAGGGCAGACTGGAGCTACCCTCTGCTCTCTCGCTATAGCAGCTCTTCGCGTTGTTTCTTGGCTCGAGCTGGACCTTGACCATTTCGCAGGGCGCCATTTTGAGGACGGAGGAGTTTCCCGCGCTCCTGGTCTCCGTTGGTCCAAGGGTCAGGGGGCTCGTCACTGTCCATGTCCGAATCCGAGTGCATCAGAGCGGATGAGGTGGGAGCCGCTACTCCCTTGAGACGACCTGGAGGAGGGACCGGAGAAATCATAAACATAAGAAAATACAAATTAACACAATGGGCCTATTATTTTTTCACTGAACAAGTAAAAAGTCTGGAAGTTTATAAGACCAGTTTCCATGTTTTTCTAATATTTCAGTGTTTTAGTGGATATTACCTGTGCTAAATATTCATCACAGTTTTAAATCCGTTTAATGGCAGTTTGTGAAGAAAAGTACAGAAATATAGGAGGTATACCAGGGAGTGGGCACTTAGCCACACTGTCAAAGCTGTTGCTAACGCTAGTGGTAGCAACGTCGAGGAAAGAAGGAGCCTGATTTGTGTGTTATTGATGTTCATATCTTGATTTACGGAGAGAATAGTGAAATAAAAACCTCAGGATCATGTACAGTGTGTTAAGACAAACATTATAAGACAGCAGCAGTTACAGAAAGAGGGGCCACAGTTTTTTAATAGAAAGTGAATTGGAGCCAGAGTCGATAGGGCCAGAAGCGCCTGTTTGGAATGTGGAGGCTAGCACCTTAGCTATTATTTATGGATACATGAAGTAGCGCTGATGTAAAACAGAATCCCTCTGCTACTGTCATCAACACAAAACTCCACCCAAAATGGAAACGGCAATGGAAATGTTAACTAAATAAATGTGGTGTGATTTATTTTTATGAGTCTAATTGGAACTATTGTGTAATTTAGACATGTTTTGTCCCTTATTTACATTATGGCTGCTAGGTAACAGACCTCTGTCCTCTGACCATGTCACATCTGCTGCCCGTGCCCAGCCAGGAAGAAAAAATTCTAACCTTCACCAAAATGACAAAGAAAAGAAGAAAGAAGAGACGAGTCCAGATTTGTGTTAAAGTCTGTGTGAGTCCTTTGTGTGTGTGTGACTCCCGTGTGTGTGACTCCCGTGTGTGTGACTCCCGTGTGTGTGACTCCCGTGTGTGTGACTCCCGTGTGTGTGACTCCCGTGTGTGTGACTCCCGTGTGTGTGACTCCCGTGTGTGTGACTCCCGTGTGTGTGACTCCCGTGTGTGTGACTCCCGTGTGTGTGCTACCTGCTCGGGGCGGGTGCAGCTCCAGGCTGTCATGTTCCTCCTCTTCTAAAATCTTGTATCGACTTTTACTTCTGCGCACTTTACCTTTCCTCCTTTGAATGATGAAAAACACAATTATACCTCAAAATAAACTCATTAGAAAATCCACTAAAATGACATTATAAACACTGACTTGTTACAGCAGCAGACCAGTCCCCAGATCAGAGTCCCAGCTCCCACCAGGATCACGAAGGAGGCGATGGTCACGTACAGCACACTCCAATCTGAAAACACAACCAGAAATAAGGCCAGGGATTCATGTCCGTGGGTTTTACCGTCTTAACACATGCAGTGTTAAGGGACTAAACCAGATCTGAACCAGGACTAAGCCAGGACTAAGCCAGGACTAAGCCAGGACTAAGCCAGGACTAAGCCAGGACTAAGCCAGGACTAAGCCAGGGCTAAACCAGGACTAAGCCAGGACTAAGCCAGGACTAAGCCAGGACTAAGCCAGGACTAAGCCAGGACTAAGCCAGGACTAAGCCAGGGCTAAGCCAGGACTAAACCAGGACTAAGCCAGGACTAAGCCAGGACTAAGCCAGGACTAAGCCAGGACTAAGCCAGGACTAAACCAGGACTAAGCCAGGACTAAACCAGGACTAAACCAGGACTAAGCCAGGACTAAGCCAGGACTAAGCCAGGACTAAGCCAGGACTAAGCCAGGACTAAGCCAGGACTAAGCCAGGACTAAGCCAGGACTAAGCCAGGACTAAGCCAGGGCTAAGCCAGGGCTAAACCAGGACTAAGCCAGGACTAAGCCAGGACTAAGCCAGGACTAAGCCAGGACTAAGCCAGGACTAAGCCAGGACTAAGACAGGACTAAGCCAGGACTAAGCCAGGACTAAGCCAGGACTAAACCAGGACTAAGCCAGGACTAAGCCAGGACTAAGGCAGGACTAAACCAGGACTAAACCAGGACTAAGCCAGGACTAAGCCAGGACTAAGCCAGGACTAAGCCAGGACTAAGCCAGGACAAAGCCAGGACTAAGCCAGGACTAAGCCAGGACTAAGCCAGGACTAAGCCAGGACTAAGACAGGGCTAAGCCAGGACTAAGCCAGGGCTAAACCAGGACTAAGCCAGGACTAAGCCAGGACTAAGCCAGGACTAAGCCAGGACTAAGCCAGGACTAAGCCAGGACTAAGCCAGGACTAAGCCAGGACTAAGCCAGGACTAAGCCAGGACTAAGCCAGGACTAAGACAGGACTAAAACAGGACTAAGACAGGACTAAGACAGGACTAAGACAGGACTAAGCCAGGACTAAACCAGGACTAAACCAGGACTAAGCCAGGGCTAAACCAGGGCTAAACCAGGACTAAGCCAGGACTAAACCAGGACTAAGCCAGGACTAAGCCAGGACTAAGCCAGGACTAAACCAGGACTAAACCAGGACTAAACCAGGACTAAACCAGGACTAAACCAGGACTAAGCCAGGACTAAGCCAGGGCTAAACCAGGACTAAGCCAGGACTAAGCCAGGACTAAACCAGGACTAAACCAGGACTAAACCAGGACTAAGCCAGGACTAAGCCAGGACTAAGCCAGGACTAAGCCAGGACTAAACCAGGACTAAACCAGGACTAAGCCGGGACAAAACCAGGACAAAACCAGGACGGGCAGGATGCAGATGTGTCCAGGACTTTTTTCCTGATCTTATACAAGCCAAACATTGCACTCAATAGGAGCACATTTCCTTAGATTTGACTTTAGTAATCATGATGTTAGTTAATGATTTGAGGATAAGGTTGGTAAAAGTATCGAAAATCAGACACTTATTGATACTAAAACTAGTATCAAAACTAGATACTCATTGTCAACAGGACCACTATGGAGCCTGCTGGACACGGAGGGATTATACAGATATAAACCCACATGGGAATAGAAAAGAAAGTACTACCATTTAATGTGGAAAATCACATTCTAGTGTGAGTGTTTTTATCATCATCGTGGTATCGGTATCGAGTATCAAGTTTGAAATTTTAGTATTATGACAGTACTATTAATAATTTAACAGTTGTATTGCTGTATCCCTGGCCGTACCACAGTTACTCTCCTGGTCTCCAAACTGAGCTCTGATGAAGTTCTCCATCCAAAATGGCTGACACACACAGCGCCGCGTGAACGAGTCACAGTCGCCATGGCCAGAGCAGTTCAGCTGACAGACTGCAGGGGGCGACAGGGAGAGATTAGAAACAAGGGGTGCACAATAAATCTCAATTGAAGTGAAACTGCAATTTGAGTTGGCACAATTTTCAAATCACAAAGGCTGATTTTTATATAATTTATATGTAATGTGAACAAAAACTCTTGTCTTTATATGAGTCCCTGTAGTACCTCTACAACCCCCCTAAAACAATCCAAATGCAAAATATTGTAAAAAAAAACAAAAAACAAAAAAACAAAAACATGAGCTGTGACCAAAGCGTGTATAAAGGAGGGGACTAAGTGAATGTGACATTACCCACAGCATTCGGCTCCAGTCAAATGAAACTCATCAAGGCCAGAGCAGTTTAAGGGGGCAATTTGGAGCATATTCCATGTTTGGAATTCCAACAGTAAGTATCATAGTAATCACAGACCTAATCTGGAGAGAGGCTGTTGAAGGTAATGCCCCTTACTGCCTGCACCGCTGGTTTAGCAGGGAGCGGCCGCTTATCAACGCTGTCGATCAAATCTGTTGCTAAAACTAGTGGAATGCCTGAATTGTCTGTCATTAATGTTCATATCTTGATTTAAAACACAAGTGAAAGTGAAATAAAAACACCAGGATCATGTAGAGTGGGTTAATACGGACATTTTAAGACCTAAATGATTGGCCTCTCTTTGTGTAACTGCTGTTGTCAGGCTCGAGTTTTTCAATGTAAAGTGAATTGGAGCCTGAGTCGATAATCGAGTCGGCTAGCAGGTTAGCTATGTCCATTTATATATACATATCCATTTATATATGTCTGTGATCAATAAACAGGAGAATGAAACACTTTAGTTAAATCAGTCATAGAGGTTCTTTATTCCACCTTCTGCTTCTCATATCTGAGGTAAATATCACACATGACAGACTGCAGTTATTTAGATTTAGAACGATCTCTATAGTCTAATCCTGTGGTTCAATGGACCTCTATAAACATGTTCTGAAACACATGGGATTCTTGGGTTAGTTAGTCTTTTCTCAAATGTGAATGTGCACTCTGAACAGAATCCTACTTTTTAAACATAAATCCATACACTGTATATATAAAGGTACATAGCTAACCTGCTCGCCGCTGCGTTCTAAACAGGAGGTGATCATGGGCGTGCTTCTGGCTCAATCAACTTTGGCTCCAATTCACTTTACATTGAAAAACTGTGGCCCCTCTCTCTGTAACTGCTACTGTCAGACTCATCATTTTGGTATAAAAATGTTTATATTACATGATCCTGGTGTTTTTTTTTTTCTTTATTGTGTCTGGTCTGTAAATCAAGATATGGGTTTGATTGACAGAGTTGCTAAGCATCCTCCAACGGTATGGGTGGGAAGGGGCATTACCTTCAACAGCCTCACTCCAGATACGCTCTTTGGTTGCTATGATACTCACGACTTGGCTCCATATTGGCCCCTACAACTGCTCTAGCCTTGATGAGCTTCATTTGATTGGAGCCGCTGTGGGTCAGTCTCACTTAGTCCACTTCTTTATACAGTCTATGCATAGATCACAAATCTAATCGCAAAAGTTGTCCTGTTGTTTCTACAGGGAAATTTAAAACATTATAGAAAAAAGTTTAGCTGAGTCTGAGGTGAAAATTATAAATAAACAAAATGGAGTTTGTTTAAAAATAAATGAGTTTAATGTCTGCTGCTGTTGACTCACTGACTGTGTCCACTCGTCTGGCTTTAAAGATGAGGAATTCATTCTTCTGTTTCCGCAGTTTGTTTCTGAGTCCCAGTGCAACACTATGTCCGGCCAGAGGGGGGCGCCCTGGACCACCAGACACCAGGAAGACCAGACGGGTACTGCAAAATTATTGCATTTTCTTAAAACCTTGAGCCAATAAATAAACATGCATGCGGATGCGCTTTTGACAGTTTTATTCAAAGACTATTGTGATGTGCAGTGCTGAGGGCTGCATGCAGAGCTTTGTTTTGATGACGTTAACGCTCCCATTGGGCATCACAGTTTTCTAACGCAGAGGTCAGCGGACTTGTTTCTTTTATGAAGTAGTTTTAGATAAATATTGTGATTTAAAATTTGGAAATTATAACATAATGATCCACGAGTGTCATAAATTATAACTATAGAGACACAAGCCCAATAGGGCTGGTTTAACACCCTGTACAATTTCTTTCAATGTATGTGAGGTCAAAGTAAACCAACCAAGGACTTTATCTAATTACAAAGAGTTTTTGTTACCTGTGCTCGTTGAAGGCGCTGATGCTGCGGACAATGATGTCACTGTCCAGGACGCCCAGTAAAACCCCGACCTGCCTCAAGAGCATGTCCCTCTGCCTCTGAGACACAGAGGACACCGGGACCTCCAAGATGAGCTCCACCAAGTCACGCTCAAATGCATCTACATAGGGAACAGTAGAGGCTTTAGTGAGACAGAAGACACAGAAGAGACAGAAGAGAGAGAGAAGAGAGGTGAAAGAGGAGAGGAGAGAAGAAGAGAGGAGAGAGAAGGAGGAAAGAGGAGAGAGGAGACCAGGACCTCCAAGATGAGCTCCACCAAGTCACGCTCAAATGCATCTACAGGGGGAACAGTACAGGCTTTAGTAAGACAGAAGAGACAGAAGAGAAAGGACAGAGAGAAGAGAGGTGAGAGAGGAGAGGAGAGAAGAAGAGAGGAAAGAGAGAGGAGACCAGAATCTCCAAGATCCACCAAGTCAAATGCATCTACAGGGGGAACAGTGGAGGCTTTAGCAAGACAGAAGAGAGAGAGAGGGAGAGAGAGAGGAGAGAGAGAAAGAGGAGAGACAGGAGAGAGGAGACCAGGAGCTCCAAGATGAGTTCCACCATGTCACGCTCAAGAGTGTTCTGGGTTAAACTGGGTCAAGTGAAGATGAACCATAGACTGTATAAAGAAGTGGACTAAGTGAGTGTGACGTCGCCCAGAGTGTTCGGCTCCAGTCAAATGAAGCTCATCCAGGCTAGCAGTTATAGCGGCTAATCTGGAGCAAAGTTCCTTATTTGGAATTTGACAGCAAATATCATAGCAACCAAAGAGCCAATCCAATGCAAGCCCACTCCCAGTAAGGAAACATGTTTTTTATGTCTTAACTTTTTTGTGACTTAAAAGTTACTAAATATGGTTTTAAAACAGGAATATTAAAGAGATCACCAGATTATATCACCAGCTTCAAACTGCAAATGCTGTTAGCCTTGATGAGCTTCATTTGACTGGAGCCAAACGCTGTGGGTGATGTAACATTCACTTAGTCCACTTCTTTATAAAGTCTATGGTTTATCTTCACTTGACCCAGTTTAACCCAGAACATTGTTATGTTTCTTTACCAGGTTTGACGTCGACTGTGCCGTGGGCTTTGCTGCTCTGTCCTTTGGAGTCGGTCACAGTCAGAGTGAAGCTGTACGAGCCCGGCACCAGGTTACCCAAGAACAGCACCGCCTGGTGGTCAGAGCCATTCAGCACATCCTACAACACAGACACAAGCTGATTGTCTAACACATCTTTATATGGTTTATCAACATCTACTCAGTCCTTAAAACATATAATCTACTTAAATCATTGTTTTCATTAAATTAACTTCATATTCAATTGTACAGGGCTGCAACGATTAATGGACTAACCATGACTAGTCAAAAATACAAAATATTCATAATCTCATACTGATAATTGTAATATTAGTATGCAGACTCTGCTATAAAAAGGTCGTTTTGAGTGTTTCAAAGACATGACATTACTAAATAAATAATATTATTATTATTATGATATTATGAACACCGGCTGATGGGCTGCGTCAGGCTCCTCTTACCCGGGTTAATGAGCTGTGTCAGTGTCCACTCACCCCGGCTGATGGGCTGCTGTCGTCTCGGCTCCACATGTAGCTGACCGCTCCCTTATCGTCGGTGGAGTGAGAGCCGTCTAAAAAGGCTGTGCTCTGGGGCAGAGACACCACAGAGCTGGGCAGGACATGGGCCGTAGGGGGCTGATCCACCTCTGCACCAGGAGAAGAAGAACAATGATATTTACATGACACAAACTTTGCAAAGGTGGTAATCTATACAGTAGTTTGAGGCAGACTGATTGGTGGGTTTCAGATTCTAGACTGTCATCAACATTCCCTGGGGGTGTGACGCTAACTGGAGGCTCAGCTCTGTCTGAAGCTCTGTCACTCTGTTACTTAGACTTTAATCTGAAGTGGCTTAGCTGATTTGTGCTGTTAAACAAGTCCCTCTCAAATAAAATTACAGTCAAAAGTAAAAGAACATTCTGTTCTGTAAACTAAACTATAATAAAAGTGTTTTTATAAGCTAAACTGTAAGTCTTTATAAAAAAAACTTTTTTTTATTATAGTATAGTTTAGTTTAACTAAACTATAATAAAAGTGTTTTATAAATTAAACTAAACTATAATAAAAGTATGTTTATAAACAAAACTAACAATAATAAAAGTGTTTTTATAAACTAAACTAAACTATAAGTGTTCATAAAAAGTTTTTTTTTTTAACTAAACTATAATAAAAGTGTTTTATAAACTCAGTTAAACTATAATAATAATCTGTACCTTCTCTGACGATGACGGTCACGGTGTCGCTGCTCTGGAGCTTCCTCTCGTCCGTCACTGTAAGAGTGAACTCGTATGTGCCCTGCTCCAGACCTGTCACCGTGGCAATAGCAGCGTCTGCGTTCTCTATCCTCACTTCGTTTGGACCCCTGCAGAGAGAGAGTGAGTGAGTGAGATATTATACACACACATACACATATATAAATATATATATAAATATATATATATATATATATATAAATATAAATATATATATATATATATATAAATATAAATATATATAAATATAAATATATATAAATATAAATATATATAAATATAAATATAAATACATATAAATAAATATAAATATAAATACATATAAATAAATATAAATATAAATACATATAAATAAATATATATATATATATATATATATATATATATATATATATATATATATATATATATATATATATATATATATATATATATATATATATATATATATATATATATATAAAGTATATAAGTATATAAAATCTAAACACACATGAATGAAAGGAATGAGTGGAGACTAGATCCAAGTTCCACTTTTCAATCCTGAGCCCCAAACCATACCATAAACAAAGCCAACTCAAATAAGGAAGTCTTAAGGACACTTTAAAAAATGTAAACAGTTAAAATGTTCCTCTGTGGCCCAAGGCCAGATGGCCCAAGGCCCAGTTCTGGGCTGGTGGTTGGAAAATCGTGTTTTAATTTCAGCATTTGGTCAGTGTGCAAAGCAGATGAAGTCATGTAACTGCATGAGTTGAGCCTTGTACAACTCATTTATGATATTCTAATTCACACATACACTCACCTGAAGGATTATTAGGAACACCATACTAAAACGGTGGTTGACCCCCTTTCGCCTTCAGAACTGCCTTAATTCTGTGTGGCATTGATTCAACAAGGTGCTGATTCATTCTTTAGAAATGTTGGCCCATATTGATAGGAGCATCTTGTAGTTGATGGAGATTTGTGGGATGCACATCCAGGGCACGAAGCTCCCGTTCCACCACATCCCAAAGATGCTCTATCGGGTTGAGATCTGGTGACTGTGGGGGCCATTGTAGTACAGTGAACTCATTGTCATGTTCAAGAAACCAATTTGAAATGATTCGAGCTTTATGACATGGTGCATTATACTGCTGGAAGTAGCCATCAGAGGATGGGTACATGATGAGGAAGGGATGAACATGGTCAGAAACAATGTTCAGGTAGCCCGTGGCATTTAAATGATGCCCAATCGGCACTAAGGGACCTAAAGTGTGCCAAGAAAACATTCCCCACACCATTACACCACCACCACCAGCCTGCACAGTGGTAACAAGGCATGATGGATCCATGTTCTCATTCTGTTTACGCCAAATTCTGACTCGACCATTTAAATGTCTCAATAGAAATCGAGACTCATCAGACCAGGCAACATTTTTCCAGTCTTCAACTGTCCAATTTTGGTGAGCTTGTGCAAATTGTAGCCTCTTTTTCCTATTTGTAGTGGAGATGAGTGGTACCCGGTGGGGTCTCTTGCTGTTGTAGCCCATCCGCCTCAAGGTTGTGCGTGTTGTGGCTTCACAAATGCTTTGCTGCATTCCTTGGTTGTAACGAGTGGTTATTTCAGTCAACGTTTCTCTTCTATCAGCTTGAATCACTCGGCCCATTCTCCTCTGACGTCTAGCATCAACAAGGCATTTTTGCCCACAGGACTGCTGCATACTGGATGTTTTTCCCTTTTCACACCATTCTTTGTAAACCCTAGAAATGGTTGTGCGTGAAAATCCCAGTAACTGAGCAGATTGTGAAATACTCAGACCGGCCCGTCTGGCACCAACAACCATGCCACGCTCAAAATGGCTTAAATCACCTTTCTTTCTCATTCTGACAGTCAGTTTGGAGTTCAGGAGATTGTCTTGACCAGGACCACAGCCCTAAATGCATTGAAGCAACTGCCATGTGATTGGTTGATTAGATAATTGCATTAAGGAGAAATTGAACAGGTGTTCCTAATAATCTTTTAGGTGAGTGTATAGTCCTTGTACATACTTGGCCTGCTTCCACAGGTAGGTGGCGATCTTTTGGTCATCAGAGCTCTTGCTTCCATCCAGAGTGGTTCTGTCTACAGGTAAAGTGAGCTCCTTCTCTGGGCCGGCGTCTGCCACGGGAGCCATGTTGTTTTCTGTGGGAGAAATACAGCATCATTAAATGGAATTCTATATCTCCCATTACACAGTGAACGCCACTGAGGGATTACACAGATATAAGACACATGGGAACAGAACACAAAGTACTACTATTTAATGTTGAAAATCACATTCTATTGTCTAGAGAAAGAGTGTGATGGTATTGGGATCGGTATGGAGTACTGATGGCATATAGTAATACAGGAAGTACACTGTCTATCCATAATTTCAGTAAAATGTAAAAGTATTTCACACACAGATTTTAAGGACTTATAAAGCTTCAAATTTGATAATTTTGATAAAGATGTATTTTGTTTAATAGAAACAATTGAATTCATTTTTTTTCTACATGTTTTTATTTGTATATTTTTGTTTGCTCAAATGATGAAAGTGTGAAAAATAAACCCTCAGCCTCAGCAGGTCACAGACAATGAACAAAAGAAAATTTTTACTTTTCAGTTCTGCTCTCAAATGTAGCAATTAATAATGTTGTAGTACTTGATAGCACCATATGGTGGCGCCTCTATTTTTGTGATGTACTGTAAGGTCACAGGTCATCACTTGTTAAGTGCTGTGACAGACACCTCTGCGCTCTACAGTTCAAGTAATCTGCAGTACAGGTATACGTGTTACCTGGCTGGACAATGACTGTGACTTGGGCGGAGTCTTGTTGACCGGAAGAGTCGGTCACAGTGAGTTTAAAGGTGTAGTCTCCCTCCTGCATCGAAGACACTTGGAGGAAGGCTGTTCTCACTCCCTAAAGACACCAGCAAAACAAAATACAAAATCAGTTCTTATTTTGTGCACATTGTTTTAGGTCTTGACAATTTCATATTGTTATTTCATTGTCAAAGTTGCGTTTTTGTTCACGTTCTAATTTGATGATGTCGTAATCTCAGATGGTATGCAGGGGCCTATATAACCCCATTTAACCCTATATAACTCAATATAAATCTATATAACTCTATGAGAGAGTCACTGTTTTTGAACGAAATCTGATCCACAAATGTTGAACCATATGCTGACTCTGGCTCCAATTCATTTCCAGTAAAAAACTGTGGCCCCTCTCTCTGTAAATGCTACTGTCAGATTTGTCATTTTGGTCTTAAAATGCTTGTATTAACCCACTTTACATGATCCTGCATTTTTTATTTCACTATTGTGTCTGTAAATCAAGATATGAACATGAATAACAGACAAATCAAGTGCCTTCTTTCCCTGAGTTCACCCCCGCTAGTGTTAGAAACAAGTTTGATGGCCAGTGTTGCTAAGCGCCCGCTCTGTGCTAAACTCCCAGTGGTGGGAGCAGGAAGGGGCGTCATCTTCATTAGCCTGGCTCTGGATTGGCTCTTTGGTTGCTATGATACTCGCGTTCGGAATTCCAAATACGGAACTGAGCTCCAAATTCACCCCTATAACTGCTTTAGCCTCGATGAGCTGCATTTGACTGGAGCTGAACGCTGTGGGTGAAGTCACACTCACTTAATTCACTTCTTTATGCAGACTTTGTGTTGAACCTTATATTTATTTGGGATTGGCTCCACAAACTTGTCATGTGAAAGGACTTTAAGCCATAAGATTATAGTGAAATATAATTATTCACTTTTGTTTATTTACACTGATCAGACATTGAACCTTGAGTCAGTTTTTTGGGAATCGACACAAGTTTGAGGGGATTAGTGCAGCTCTTATGTTGCACCTGCTCTGGGAGTCAAACCCAGAGCCCTCTCTGTGAGCCAGGACAGGTAACCACTCTGTTATTCTGACACTGTTCCTCATGAAACCCATGCTACACAACATCTTACCTGCATCTCAACCACCTTGTCTTTGCTCTCGGGGCTCAGGGACCACTCATAGGAGAGGGAGTCATGGTCATCTGTGCTCTGGTTTCCATAGAGAGTGATGGAGTTCTTTGGCAGTGTAATCACCTGGACAAGAAAATATTTGAGTAAAAAACTACTTTAGAGATATATTAGTACAGTGAGGGGAGAGCAGGGCTGTTATGTGCAAAATGATGATAATAAACAATGATTCATATTTCAAGACACTAAAGTGCTTCACACTGTTCATTCACTATCTGTACTTCCTGTTCCATTCTGAGCCTCCGTCCGCACCGACCAACACCAATACAGCATTTACACCAGGCAAGGTGAGTGAAGTGTCTTGCCAAAGGAAACAACAACAGTTTGCACTAGAGCCACTAACGCCCCACTGTGGCAATCTGCGTGATATTCCCAGTGGTGGTAACGTACACACTTCCTTCTCCAGTTTTATTTACTTAATTGTGATACTCGTAGGATTTGGCAGCGTTACATAGTCATTTTGGTACAAATGAAAAAAATGGGCTGCTCGTTAGTGTAATGTGCGGAACAATAAAATGCCTCTAATTGAATAAATATTATAGTTAAATATAGTCAATAAAAACAATATATACTGATGGTACCACTGTCACAAGTATCAAAAATCAGACAACAACAGATGATAAAACAAGTATCGAAACAAAATACAAATTTTTTGCAGGGATCAATATTGAAAAAGTCCCATTGACAGAAATGAACCTTTCCTGAATATCTTTAGAATGATCTTGAGCTGCATCTTTCACAAGTATAAGACAAATAGACTAGTATACACCCATGGACTAGTATGGAAACTACATGGGCCACTGAGGGATTGCACAGATATAAGGACACATGGGAATAGGAAAGAAAATACTATCATTTGTGTTTTTATTATCCTCATGGTATCGGAATCAATATCCAGTGTATTCCTTAGTATTGAAAATTTTAGTATCGTGCCAACACTAGTTTAATGTGTTATGAAGGATTGTTCATACCTGGTTGGGCCCAGCGTTGGCCACAGGCCGATAGTCGATGGCTTTGTTCACCACCAGAGTGGCCTGAGTTGAGTTTGAGGCTCCATCTGAGTCTGTCACTGTCAAACTGAGAAGGAGAAAACATATTTAAGTTACATTGTTCAAATATTCTGGATATTATAGTGTATATTTTTATTTTGACTACTCAAAATGGGACAATACTTTTTATTGTACAGTGTAGCAATTTTTTATTTTTTTTTGTAACTTTAGTTTTATTCATTTTTTTCAATAAAAAACAAGAACATCAAACATGTCTGGGTAGCACATTTCTAGTCACTTTGCTTATATAACATCCATGTTTTCCATTTTTTGTTCATTTGTGGCTCCTGTAATCTCAGTCTGTGTGTAGGTTTTTCCATTACAAATATGTCTTCAATCGTTGTTATCCACTGGTCCTTTGTTGGTGATATATTCTTCCCCCATTTCCTCGTTATACATTTTTTGGCTGCTATCAACATCACCTTTACAAGGTATTTATCACATTCAATAACACTGTCATCCCTAAAGTTACATAATATTGTGTATCCCAGTACTTCCAAAATTCCAAAAGTTTTGAGCATTTCCAAAATATATGTGAATGGTCAACATTCATTTCCCCGCATTCTCGCCAACATTTCTGAGGTACCTGTAATTGTTTACTTTTTAGCTGAGGTGTAAGAAAAAATCCAGTCAAATTTTTCCAGGTAAACTCCCTCCATGCTGGAGAGCTGGTAGTTGTATAGATGGCTCTCCACATGTTTAGCCAATTTTCATCCCCAATTTCTATATTAAACTCTTTTTCCCATTTTAACTTTACTTTTTGGGTTGTATCAGTGCAGCAATTTTAGTTTGATTTACATTCAAATATTAAATAAAAAACTGTATAATATTTTTATCAACCAGTAATAATTCTGGTTTCTACTTTTTACATTTACTAAACACATATATTTAAATTTGACTGGATTTGTACTTGTTTTTGACCCCTCTGCTCATAACCCTTATGGAGCTCAACAGTGACACCGGCTCAGGTTCTGGAAGTAAATTCATTTTTCCCATAAACTTCGAAAAATTAAAATATTTAGAATTTAAAGGCATCGTGGATGTTAACCAGCTACGTGTTAACCAGTTACATGGCAACTAATATCCATCCAATTGTTTTAAGTCCAAAAAAGCTGTTTGAAATGATTCTGTGAAATGTTTTATTAACTTGTCAGTTTATAAAATTTCAGAAACAGATTTTAAATAAAATGAAAGGTCTTGTGGTCATTAGTTCCATGTAGCAGATTATCCCCGAAGCTTTTGGAACTTTTAATATTATTTTTTTTTGGAAAAAGTGAATGGGAAATTTTGTTGTGGAAGGTGGTGTGGTGGTGAGAGGTCACTGTTGAGCTTCATATTCTAAAGTCCTGATATTAACCTTGCATTTAATATGTTTTACTGAAATACGAAACCTGACTAAGTAGTTTTGGGTATAGCATTAGCATTACCCTGTACCTGCAGGTGTAAGTAGCATTAGCATTTCACATTAGCATAACAAATCAGGACATGCCACATCCTCTTCAATTTTGAAAACCCTTCCATTCCTAAAACCCTTTCCCTTCTGGTGCAAACTTTCATAACGTTTGCAAAATAGCACACAAACAAGCCATTCCATTTGTCAATATTTGTGTTCCCCTGCATCTTACTATTTTGTTGTAATGTTCCTAACGTTTTCTTCTTTATTTGAGCTCAGTTAAGTATCTAAGATTTTGGTTATCCTGGCTGCATTAGCCAAAGCAATGGCTGTATTTTGTTTTTATGTTAATTTATTTAATTCATCTGTGTGTCCATGGAGATGTAATAAAATTAGCATTGGGCTGTCTGTAACTGAAGGTGTAGTAGTAATAGTAGCATTAGCATTAGTCTGTACCTGAAGGTGTAGTTTCCGGGCACGAGCCTGGTGAGTTTGAGGACTGGAGTATCAGCAGAGACCTTCTCGTCCCTCAGAGGCCCCTTCACCTCCTCCCAAAGAAACCGCACGATTTTATCATCATCTGTGCTCTCTAAGAACAGGAAAAATATGTTTTAAGTGACCATGTTTTAAACAATAGTTTTAAGTAACTGTTTTAAGTAAGCATTAAACAACAGAGTTGTGCGTTCTGTGGTTTCAACCACTCGGCATTGTGCACTGAAACTACATAAGGCACGGTTCCTTATTGTTTACTGCCCTTACCATGGCGACAAACTCAAACGTTGCTGTGAATGTGAAAAGCCTGTTTGGTGTCAGTGAATGTCTCAATCTGAGTTATTTCACTGTTTTACATGAAGCTAGTCTAGCTAGTTATGTGTTATGTAGAATGAACCGCAGTTAGCCATTGGACTTCTCCCTGAGCCTGGTGTAGTTTAATATAAAAGGTGTAATTAGAGCCTGAAGAAGAATTTGAATGATGATGTAACAGATGCATTTAATGATCTACAAACGTCATCTGTTCTTTAAAATGGCACATTTTATCATATGTTCTGTGCATCTTGTTTTTTTATTTACTACAGGTTTGTATGATTGTAATGCTTGTGTATAATACAACTCTCCCTCATTTTCCTACAGGAGGAATAACAATACTTGGGCAATGAAAAGATTCAAGATTTTCTCCTTTGTGTCAATTAATCAAGTTTTCCCCGTTTTTCACATTTTTCCTGACAGAAGATTGGCTGAGGAACTCTCCATTACAAACATATGATCTCTGATGATTAGAAACGACTGAGTCTTGAACAACCTGAACTCTAAAAACAGCACGCCTTAAACTCACGGCTGCCATCGATGACCGTGGAGCTGATGGGCAGAGAGATCTCCTGAAACTTTGGAGAAACCACAGCAACCGGAGGTTTGTTTACTCTCGGTTCTGAAACAAACAAACAAACAAATGAGGATCAGTTACATGATCAGTATAACAGTGTCTGAGTCAGTGTGAAGAGAGGGATCAGAGAGGAGAGGAGAGATCAGACAGGAGAGAGGGACAGAGAGAGGAGGAGGGATTAGAAGAGAGAGAGAGGAGAGAGAGGGGGGAAAGATAAAGGGCTCAGAGAGGAGAGAGAGAAAGGAGAGAGTAAGAGGAAAGAGGGAGGGATCAGAGAGGAGAGAAAGTCTGAAGCCTGTGCACAGAACAGAGGAGGTGTCAGAATGAGGTCTGGGGCGTCTGGTATGAATGGACTTTCATGTGTCTCTCCCACAGACGTCACCACAGTTCAGCTCCAAATGAAGCTCATCGAGCCTAGCAGTATGAAAGTACAATTATTCCAAAACGTTTGAATGTGTAAATGTTTGTACACTGGTAAATACAAATATTTTTTATACTTACAAATTTTGTTCTACAGGTACAACTTAGTAAAATCAAAACTGAAAATTACGCTTTCATGGGTTTTGAGACGTTTGTTGTGCCGAGTTTGTCTCAAAACAATTTGTAAGCGCAACGGCTGATTTGAGTGTGAAGACAGCATGGGGCGGGGCTAGAGGAGACCAGGGTTGCTGTGACAACGGCTAAACTGATTTATATTCACCTTATTTCAGTTGCCGTGGGCACCGGGGTTGTATTATTTTGTATGGAGCTACTGATCTTGACGGAAAATAAGTTCTATAGGGTCTACAGAACCGTTTTAAAGCCTCCAAAGAATTGGTGCAGTGTTGATTTGTTGTTGTAGATAAACATTGACCGCTCTGTACAAATGAACATTTACACATTCAACGTTTTGGTACAATTGTACCTTCAGATAGCAGTTATAATGGCTAATCTGCAACCAGGGACCATATTTGTAAATCCGAGCACAAAATCAAAGACCTAATCAGCAGCAAGGATGTTGAATGTACACGCCAGCTCCTGCCCACGCCGTTGGTTTGGGCAGGAGCTGGCTTAGCACCCTGACTGTCAGTCAACTTGTTGTTAACATTAGTGGGAAAGAAGGCACCTGATTGTTCTGTAATTAATGTTCATATCTTAATTTAGAGATCATTTAAAGTGGGTATTAACATTTTAAGGTCAGAAAGATTTTTCAACAGAAAGTGAACTTCAACCCATGATCACTTCCTCTGTGGAATGTGGCGACTAGCACGTTAGCTATGTCCATTTATATATATAGTCTATGCTCTCTCTTCTAATGAGTGTGAAATGGCCTGATTAGTACTTGGATGGGAGAGCGCTGGGAATGTCAGATGTCACACTGGGGCTAATGTATACTGTTATGGTGTCTTAAGGCAAAGACACTGCATCTTTTCAGATATTATTCATTAATAGCCAAATACATATTCTCATTCTTTAGACTAGACTGTATTCAAAAGTTCAATCTCTCCACACTATCGGTCCTACTGTGTATCAAGTATAACATTTAAAATAATAATAATATAAATATAAACATCATTCGTACATTATGTTTTTGTACCTGGTTTGACTGTGACATTCACGTAGCCTTCTCCGTGAGCTCCGTCTCCATCAACCGTCACCTCAAACTCGTACAAACCCAGTGTCAACTGCAGCCAACAAAAACATGAACACACGTTAGGGAAATCCCAGTCTGTGCGATGTCACCGCCACAGCATTTGGATCTGGTCAAATGAAGCTCATCGAGGCTAGCAGTTATAGGAGCCAATTTGTGGCCAAGTTCCATATTTGGAATTCACACTGTGAGTATCATCAGTATTAGCAGGGAATGGGCGCTCTCAAACAAACCTGTTGTTAACACTAGCGAGAGTGGGTTAAAGATGTTCATATCTTGTTTCATGGGAACAATAGTGAAATAAAAAAACAGGATCATGTAGAGCGGCTTAATATGAACATTTAAGACTAAAATGATAAGTCTGACAGCAGCAGTTACAGAGAGAGGGGCCACAGTTTTTCAATAGAAAGTGAACTGGAACCAGAGTTGATAGAGCCTGAAGTGCTCTATCCTCATTTCCTATTTGGAACACAGCTGCTAGTAGGTTAGCTATGTCCATTTATATATACAGTCTATGGTAAATCCCACTTAACTTTGAAGAATAGTTTTACAGTGAAATTTAGTGTTGTGATTTAAACTGCACCTGACTGAGTTTGAGCGTCCCACTGTGCTGCCCCTCCATCTCTCCACTGTAGTCTGTGGGGTGAGTGATCAGGCGCCAGTCAAACACATAGTTCTTAGTTCCTGAAGAAAGAAAAATAAACACTTAATATTTTTGAAATACAGAGTAAATAAGACTAAAAACAATAGCTAAATTCTACACATCTATCAATCTGGAATGGCTCTCAGTGAAACGATCTGGAAAAGGAGGAAGGAGGAATATTTGAAGCAGAGAAAAGCACAGACCTCTTTCCCTTCGCAAATGCACAAACAACTCTTGAAGAAAGGTGTTGGGGAGTCCCTCCCTCAAGTGAAGGAGTTCAAGTACCTTAGGGTCTTGTTCACGAGTGAGGGAAGGATGGAACGTGAGATTGACAGGTGCACCCTCCCTGGTTTAGACCTGGTTTAGTCCTGGATCTCTGTTCCTACCCTTAACTATGGTCTTGAGCTTTGGGTAATGACCAAAAAGAAAAGATCGCTCTTCGCCTTTGGCTCCACCCCAAACCACAATGATGCGCTGTGATTGGTCTAAACCACTGTTGGCCAATCACAACGGTGGGAGGCGGGCCTAATGGATTATCATTTGTTTGTGAGTTCTGAAATATCACCTGAATCTGGTCAGTTATATGTTGGACTCTTTACCTTCTGGAGGAGTTGGAACAACGTAAGCGTTGAGTTCGACTTCGTTTCGAGGCAAAGTGACCTCCACGTTCTTCCCCGCAGACACCACCAGGGGGCGCACTACAACAAAACAGACATGAGAATATGATATTTATTCGGCAAACGTGGCTTCTTTTGTAGCACACACTGTAAAACATGGCTGTGCCCTAAGGATTAGAATTACAGACTCATTAGGAGTACAGACTCATTTTAAAGTAACATAATTTCCTCTCATTCTGCATAAAAACTGTTAGCCCTGTAGTATCTGTACAAACAGCTAATACCATAGCAACTGTACAAACTGCTAACCCTCTAGCATCGGTACAAACATGTTCTGAAATGTCCAGGGACCTGGAGTTTATCCTTAATCCAGGTACGTTTTTGATGAGGAAAGAATATTACAACATAGTACTCAGATTGGCGCATATCCCCTTTAAACCTTTCCTTACTAGCTGAAGTAGGAGCGGTTATGCCAGCAGGGGGCGTGCTGTCTTCTGAGCTGCTCCTGTTTGTGGACTTCTCTGGGTCTGTGGTGTTAGTCTCGTTATGATCTTGGAGTCTGGACTCATTGCTGGACTGGTTCTGGTTTCTCTCAGACTGGACTAAAGTGATGGTGCTGAGAGTGAGAGTTGAACTGGTCGACTCATGGTCAGGAGTTTGCTGTGACAAAAACAAATGAGAATATTGACTTTATGTTTGTGGAAGAGAGAAAAATGCACACAGCAATTACATCTAATGAGGCTGAGGCTGATGTCAGCGCTGTAGAGGAGCAGGCCACAGCAGAGGTAGTTCTGTGTGTTCTTAGAGACCAGACTGTATAAAGTGGACGAATGCTGCATTCAGACCGGGGCGTCAAAAACAGGTTGGACGCCTCTAGTTGGACGCCTTTGCATTTGAGGTTGACACCTCCAACGTGCTTCATGGATGCCGTGGACGCACGTCTAAGAAAAATACTTGCCACGAGTCAAGGGCGTCCGTTACAGTCTGCACGTGCCTTTGGATGTTTTGTTTTCCTGGTGTCTGACACTTTTGATGCGAGAACAGACCATCCAACGCGTGAACACTCAAGACGCACCACGTCAACGCCAGATTCACGCCACTATGACGCTTCAAAACGTGCCACTGAAATGCAGGGTGGCCTAGACACTCGTCCACCATAGACTTTGCATGTAAACGTAGACTGTTTGAAACTCGGTGGCTAGCGCGTTAGCTATGTCCATTTACATAGATATATACAGTCTATGGTCTAGAGTCACATCACACGTCCTCACTGTGAGCGGGCTTGCATCTCCACAAAAATCTGACTCTCATTTGGACTGGAGAATGGCTAACTTGCAAACGTGTAAGCCAAGGTACTTTGATACAAATATTACCTATACATATTAAAATAACAAAAATACTCAGTCCTATTTACAGTTTGGAACTGAATCCTGAAACTAGGAAATACTGAAGTACAGTACTTTAATACTTGTACAATCTCTGCAGTTCTTAAGTCATATTTTTACGTACCTGTACTTTTTTGTACATTTTACAGTGAGAACTTTTTACTTGTAGTAAAAAGTGCTTTTCACATGAATTGAGGGGATATTTTTACTATGTTCGTGGTAACTAAAGTTTCAAGCTTCGACAAGCTTCGAGTAAACAAAAAACTCAGCAAACAAATTCATTCGAAAACTGATACTTTTACTTTATTCTTAAAGTACATTTTCAAATGGGTTCTTTAATACTTTTACTTAAGTAAATGTATCACATGAAAAAAATGTACTTCAGTAACAAAACTGAGATTTGATACGCTACGGCCTGTATTTTACATTTACATGTGACTCACAGTACTGGGAGGTGCAAGGGGTGGAGCTTTGGGGATTGTCGTCGGTTGAGCTCTTCTTCTTCTGTTCAGAGTGACTGGACCCTAAAACAGGAAACACAGACTTAAATAACATCACAGTCAGTGGTCAGTTTTAAATGAAAACAACTCAAAATCCCGACATGTAGCACTGATACAGGAATGCTGTCGGAAATAGGGGGTAGATGGTCCAAATCTTTTGAGCATGCAAGCCTCAAATGCAGGACAATGCAGGATTACCGTATCTTCCGGACTATAAGTAGCATTTTTTTTTTCATATTCAGATGCAACTTATATGTGAAATTTTTTAAATAAATAATTTCACATCTTCGTTATTGTCACAATGACAACTGCGCGAGGGGCACTCTAGGCTTATGTACCACTATGGCAACATCTACTTCCGGAGCAGGCGGAGCTGTATTGAAGCGACACCGAGGATGAATGTATTCAATGTATATAGTGATTTGGAGTGAGATCGAGAGTAAACTTGTTAGATTGTTTTTTATGCTTTAGTTATCTGATTAACTGTTAATATCTTAAATCTTATATTAACATTACCAGACGTTTTCAGTTCACTGTCTATGCTTCAAGTACGTATTTAAGTATGTGTTAGGTAAAGATTGATTATACATGTTACAGTTCACTTGTGCGACCACTAGATGGTGCTGTTGTGTTTGTAATACCTGTAAGAAAATTGACTTGAGACTTGGCTAGTTTTCTTTTATACATTTCTTATTTAATTTCCCCTTATTTATTTCCCCTTCATTTATAAGACCATAAAGGTGATAATTTTTCATTTATCTTTAATACTGTAAATGTTTAGTTTATCATAAGTCTAGATAAAGGTCGCAAAAACTACTTCCTGTTTTCCGGATCAGCCTTTTACACTAGTGCTAAGTCTTACCCAACAGAGCACTATTTAAGAAACAATTGAAAACTAAAATATAAAGTTTTCGGTAATGAATATTTTCCAAGCATTCATGTGCAGCTTTGTGTGTATATGTAAAATGAGCCAGAGCTTTTGTTATAATTGATGTGTTTGCTAGTTCTAAGGTGTGAACTGTGATGAAGAAGTAAGACCACAGTAAATATCGGTGAAAAGAATTCTCGTATCACTCGTGTTTGTGGACAAGCTGGCATATGTTACGTTAGTGTAGCTTCACTGATTAACTGTTAATATCTTAAATAAATATATCAGACAGTTTGTTGTCTATATGTTACATTAGCGTGCTGTACTGCTATTCAGCCTATTGTTGTCTATTTTATTGTTATTATTATATCTTGCCATTAAAATGCCTGTTCTTGGTCTCGGATTTTGTAAAAATAAATTTCCCCAAAAATGCGACTTACAGTCCAATGTAGCTCATATATGTTTTTTTTTCTTCCTTATTATGCATTTTGTCACTGGTGCGACTTATACTCTGTAGCGACATATAGTTAGGAAAATATGGTATGCAAAAAACAACCCTGAGTGAGATAATAGTGAGGGAATCAGGCTCCCCTTTAAATCAGGGCACTTTGTTGTGATGACGTTTGTCAATGTCAGCTCTCATTGGCAACACAGTTTTTTGTATGCTAAAGTCAGTGGCTGGTTTCTTTTATTAAATTGTTTTAGATGAATATTATGATCTAAAATATGCAAATTATAACATAACATCCACGGGTGTCAGAGTTTATAACTATAGAGACACAAGCACAACAGGGCTGATTTAAGTGTACAGTGGTTCATATCTGTATTCCTGCTCGTGGCATGTTGTTGGTGTTAATGCTTTCTATAGGGTATTAAAGATGGGCTATTTTACTTCTGTGGGATATTAACTGTAACACATAACATATTTAGATAACCATGTTTCCTTTTATTGTTTTGAAAATGCTATATTCGCCCAAAACAACATATTAACATGTTTTATAAGTTTCTCTTTCTTTTTTGACGCTCTGACAGTGTGGAGAGCAAAGGGAGCAAAGACTCACTCCCCCTTCAGAGCCCTATCACTTCACAATCAGTGTCCATCCCACTAATGAAACTACTGCCCATCACATCAGGTTTGTCAAGTTTCTGTGTACAGTTTTGTATCATGTTTTTGTATATTTATGGAGAATTGTCTTGTGGGAGCATGAGTGACTTGTGGACGGAGCTTTGCACAGGCTTGTAATGCAAACCCTAAGGACGATGTCTGTAATGCCTTAGTTGTCCAGGTATAATCCACAGTAAAAGAGAAATTAAAATAGGGTTTGGGAGAGATCTGTAGATTACTCAAAGATGCATGGATGACATCTAAAAGCTATTCAAGTTTCTGATGAGGGAATGGCATTAGAACATGGGACAAAGATACAAAAAGTGGGTTTTTGTATAACACTCCCTCTTTAAGAACAGCTGTGTTACCTTGGAGAGCAGCTGCAGTAGTCCCAGAGACTCCTGGTTGGGTTGAGGCAGGAAGCTGATGGCACAGCCTCTGCTCCGAGTGCAGGAGAGCAGCACACAGCGCCCCCCCAAGCTCCACACAGCGCTGCAGTGAGGAGACATGCAGCAGGCCTCCCAGCAGGTGGCCCCACCTCTGCCATCAGCCAGAGGGGCCCAGCCCAGACTGAGGATACTGCTCCAGTGAATGCCCAGGACCCCACCAGTCACACGACAGAGGCCAGCACACACTCCTGAGGGGAGAGAAGTGTGCTATATTCACTTAAGCACAGATTTATTGCACTGGAATATTCAGTTGTTCTTTACACTCTGAAGTCGACGCTGAAACGATTAGAGTCTGGAGTCTGTGGTGATGGAGACATTGATTTAGAATTCAACGGCCTTGGGCTGGTCAACACTCTCATCTCACAGAAAGAAACTCTGGATTCCACTCTCAGGCCGACCCGGGTCTTTCTGTGATGAGTCTGTATGTTCTCCCTGTGTTTGTGCGGAGTTTGCATGTTGTCCCTGTGTGTATGTCTGTGTGGAGTTTGCATGTCGTCCCTGTGTCTGTGTGGAGTTTGCATGTTCTCCCTGTGTCTGCGTGTGTTTCCTCCAGTTTCCTCCATCAACCCAAAATTAAGGATGCACCGATCCAGCTTCTTCTGTTCTGATACTGATATTGATATTTTGGCTTTAAGTCTCTGCTGACCCCGATACAAACTGATATCAGCGCAGAGACTGAAGACACTGTTTATTACCTTTAAACACAGTATAATAAAACAAATATATAATAAAACATATGTATAATAAAACATGTCCAGATGGAACATCGATTGAACCGATATCTTGGGACCAATATCTGATACCAGAATCGTATCAGTGTATCCTCGGGTCAAATCCACCAGCTAAGGTCATCCTGACCAAGACCAGTGGATTCATTCCTGTCTAACTCTGTTAAACTGATACAGTCATTATTATGACAGGCCTGGTGTCATTTCACTTTGTGTTTTCTACAGACTCATGTTGATGAACACTCTCCCTCCCTGACTGTCTGTCGCTCTCTCCCTCCCTGACTGTCTGTCGCTCTCTCCCTCCCTGACTGTCTGTCGCTCTCTCCCTCCCTGACTGTCTGTCGCTCTCTCCCTCCCTGACTGTCTGTCGCTCTCTCCCTCCCTGACTGTCTGTCGCTCTCTCCCTCGCCTCTCTCTTCCTCTCTCCCCCTCTCTCTCCCTCTCTCTCCCCAATCAGGCTCAGTTTTCTTCTTCTTTGTCGACTGTGAAACACAGCACCAAACTCTAGCCCAAACACAGATCGGACAGAGATCAGACTGAGACTCAAACCAGCATGCCCTTGGAGCTCGCTGTCTGCTCAGAGCTCAGAGCCGAACACTCACCAAACACAGATTGGTTCTGTCTTTACCATAAAAAATGGACCCAGAGCATTTAGACTCAGGCAAGTTTAATGTTATAGTGTGGAACATTTCTGAGTCAAACTGTCCATGGAGACAAGCAGGTGACACACCAGGCCAAGATACAAGTTACGTGTATGTGTATTACAGTAAAAATGCATGTTTTTCAAGGTATTTTATGATTAAATGTCATACTGTGGAATATTCCAAGCAAAGCAACAACATCTCCATGAAGACCAGCAGGTAGCAGACCCTCCACAAGAAAAGTTACACAGAGCACTGTAACAACATACTTTTAATATATTTGTGTATCCAATTGTGAGTTCTAAAACTTTTATGAGAAAGTTTAAATATGTCCTAATTAATTTTATTTCCAGTTTTAATATCTGCTTCAGTTTCAGCTTCAGGTTAGAGCCAGTTTGTGTTTATCCATTTTGACAGCCATTTTCTACAACAGACTCCAGGAGGCAGACTGGACCAGACCAGCTCCACTGTATACTGCTCTATGTGTGCGGGTGTTTGCGTGTGTATATGTATGTGCATGTCTTGTTGTGCGTGTGTGTCTGTGTGTAAACTAAAGTGCTCTATGTCTACATGTGTGCGTGCGTGTGTGTCTGTGTAAACTGTAAATTGCTCTATGTGTGCGTGTGTATGTTTGTGCATGTGTCTTTGTGCGTGTGTGTGTGTGTTTACATAAGTGTGTGTGTGTGTGTATGTGTCTGTGTGTTTACTTGTGCTTGTGTGTCTGTGTATAAACTGTAAACTGCTCTATCTGCCACTATTCTGGTTTATTGGTCTTGTCCTGGTTATAAACTCATTGTAAACCTTTAGCAGCAGAGTGGATCTTATAAATATGAGTTTTAGTAAGAAGTAGAATGAAGACATGGAATAATGTAGTAAAGAAAAAAAGCTGTCCTCTGCATTTGACCCATCCTTCAGTGTCTCTGGGTTAAACCTGTCACGAGCAGTGGGAGATCTTGGTCTACTCTTGGTCAGGACTTGACCTGTTGTACATGTTTGGGTTGATGGAGGAAACCAGAGGAAACCCACACAGACACAGAGACAACATGCAAATAGAAAAGACTTGAGAATCGAACCCACAACCTTCTTGCTGTGAGGTGAGAGTGCTAGCTGTTTAGCCACTGTGCCGCCAGGTTCAGTAACCACAGTGTGTGCAGTTTGCATGTTCTCCTTATGTCTAGGCGGGCTCCTTCAGTCAGCCTCAGGGCAGCTGTGGCTGATTGAAGGAGCCAACACAGAGAGTGAACTAATTTTGTGTAACTGTTCTGATGGGGTCCGCCACCTGATTTGACCCATGGAAATTTTATTGCTTTGCCTGGATTGTTCCACTGTATGGCATTAAACTCATCTCCATGGAGATAAGGAGATAGAAACTGATTTTCTATATGTTTGACCAGGGGTCACCAACACGGTGCCCGCAGCCGGTTCTAAAAATAGCACAATTCACTAATGAGCTGAATCTAAAATTTTGTTTTATTCTGTTATTTTTTTCTAATCATCCTTGCATTTATATAGTTTGAAAAATGACAATATCATAAAAAATATGCTCATTATACATGAAGTTTAGATAAGTTAAGGTGAACTCTGACCTATTCAAGTCAAAGGTCAGTATTGTGCGTGTGACAAAACCAGTGCACAGCTAGCAAGTGCTGCGAAGATGCGCGCCGATTGCAGTTTCTTAACCCAAAAACATGGAAAAAAAACCCAAAAAACTACCCACCAGGACGCACACTATGGGCAGAAAAAGCCTGTGAGCTAAAGGCAGCTTTGGGTAAGCAACAGTCTTTTTTTCACGAAACCGGCGAAAAAGTCAGAAAAAGCAACAGAGATTTATTTAAAAATATGTAAGGTGATTTTTTTGCAACATAGTTTATGTTTTGTTAAAAAGGTTTGTCAGTGGTTCATGAAAAAGGGCCATTTTTCCTATGAGATTTAATTATGTAAGTGATCATCTGAAAATGTAACAATTGCTAAGATTAATAAAGTTAGTGAATGCTGAATATTGATATCTGTTTCCCACCTTTCTGTCATTGTTGATAATTATTGAGAAATCATTAACGTGATCAGTGTGTTCACATAGATGATTATCATTTATCATTATTAATAATGTATAACTAAAGGCAAACTGAGCAAATGTGTTATTTCAGAAGAGCGTATCAAACTGGTAGCCCTTCATATAACTCAGTGCCCGTGAAGTAGCTCTCAGTTTAAAAAAAATCATATTCAAAAATCTTGGTGACCTGCACTTTTGACAGCCCTAATCGATACTAAAACTAGTATCAAAATTAGATACTTATTTTTCGTAGGTATCAATATTAAAAAAGTCCCATTGACAGAAATGAACATTTCCTGAATATCTTTAGAATGATCTTGACCTGTATCTTTCACAAGTATAAGACACATAGACTAGTGTACACCCATGGACCAGTATGGAACATACTGGACCACTGAGGAATTACACAGATATAACGCCACATGGGAATAGAAAACAGAGTTCCGACTTTTAATGTGGAAAATCATAGTATATTGTCAAAAGAAAGAGTGTTTTTATTATCATTTTGGTATTGGGATCGGTATCGAGTATCAAGTCTGTTCCTTAGTATCGTGACAGCACTACAGGACATGTATACTATGTAAATCAGTGAACATACGATGTTTGGACTCTTCACTGAATGCACTCCCAGCCACTGTCCCCCTTGTTTATATGAGCTCTGGTTACAGAGTTCACACAGGAGTCTGTTCATTTGAGAACAGTAGTTTGATACAGCTCTGATAAGTCTGAAATCCAGCCAGCTCCGCCTCAGACCAGAGCCCGGAGAACCCGAGAGCCTGGAGAACCCGAGAGCCTGGAGAACCCGAGAGCCCGGAGAACCCGAGAGCCCGGAGAACCCGAGAGCCCGGAGAACCCGAGAGCCCGGAGAACCCGAAGAAACCGAGAGCCCGGAGCCCCAGAGCTCCAGAGCTCTAAGCCCGAGCTCCAACCCCCAGAGCCCAAGAGCTCCAGAGCTCCAAGCCCCAGAGAGCAGAGCCCCAGAGAGCAGAGCCTCAGAGCCCAAAACCCCAGAGAACAGAGCCTAGAGAGCAAGAGCCCAGAGCCTTTTAATGTTTAACCCATTTTCCTCTGTGAAGGTTAATGCTGTTTCATGAGGTCAGCAAACGGTCACTGCTGCTCCATAAACCATGATCTCACAGAGTCAAACGCATCGATCTACCTTTTATTTACTAACATGTGTTTATCTGACCTTGGCTTGGTGGCGTCCCCTGCCTGGAGTGCTGTCACAATACTAAAGCACACAATATTTTTAAAACTCAATTTCAATACTAAGGATCCATACTCGTTGCCAATACCAAGATGATAATAAAAACACTCTTTCTGTAGAAAATACAGGGTGATTTTCCACATTAAATAGTAGTACTTTGTGTTCTGTTCCCATGTGTCTTATATCTGTGTAATCCCTCAGTGTCCAGTATGTTCCATAGTGGTCCATGGGTGTATACTAGTCTATGTGTCTTATACTTAAAGATACAGCTCAAGATCATTCTAAAGATATTTAGGAAAGATTAATTTCTGTCCTGTCAAGGGGACTTTTTTAATATCGATACCTGCGGAAAATTTGTATCTATTTTTGATACTAGTTTTAGTATTGATTACCGTAGTATCTGATTTTCTGTACTTTTGACAGCCCTTAAGAACAATGCATTTTTTCCACACAAACTGCATAATGGCGTGTTTGAGTCTTTTTGTCGCTCATCACTCTCCTTACACTGCCCACCGCCTTTGTACTAAATAGCCCTATTGTGAGCCTCTAGATCCCTTCAGCAGCAGGGCCGAACAATATGTGGATTGTAAATAAGAAAAACGAGAATAATCACAAACTATCACTAATCCATCTGAAGAGACGGATCCTCCCTGAGTAAACAAAGGTGTGACTGTCCACCAAAGACACCAGAAGAGGGAAGGCCACACGAGCAGCAAGGCCTCTTCACCCTGTCCTCCATCTGACCCTCTCCTCCTCTGTACCATATCTTCAGCGTTTTTCTTTTGTGCACAAGTAGTAATTTTCAGGAGTCTATCTACACATTTCATAATGATGAGAAATCATGAGTGCTGCCATAGCGATTAACGATTTAAAACTACTGAAAGACGATAATTTAGAATACATCACCACATACAGAGAGTAGATTTACCTGGGGGAGGGGCCAGGAGGCAGAGGTAGATGAGGAGCAGATGAGGTAAACTCCAGGACAGCAGATTCTGTTGTGCAAACGGCATTCTGCACAACTGAAGAAAACACCACACTCTTGTCATATTGGAGCTATACAAAAATACATGGAAGTGTGAGTGCGATGATACTATGGTTTACCTGGCTCTGGTCGATCAGTGGAACAAACAAAGAAGATGAACGAGAATTTAAGTTGGCAATGAGTGAAACAGACCCAACATGGCCGACGCTGGCATGGCTCAAGAGCTCAAATTCATCTGTAGAAAAATAAACAAAAGAAAACTATTTACCTGTGCTTTCAGATTTAAAGTCTCTGCACTGGATTTTTCTGTCTTAAAAATGTGAAAAACAGAACTTGTTCATTGTAAACAGTTTGCAGTGGTCCAAAGTTCGTCCTCACTTACCTTATGCATTCAAAACATCCTGATTATTCACCATCAGTTTATAAGCACTTCTTATAACTTTCAGAGCCAAATTTTGTTGTGATGGTTAGGCTAACAACTACTATCATGCTAACATGTACTTCCTGATTCTCAGACAATAAATCACTTTATACAACTTACTCTGACCTCAAGAGCTCCTTATACAATATATCTGTCCTGGGGAGAGACCATAGACTATATAAATGGACATAGCTAACCGGCTATCCACCGTGTTCCAAATAGGAAGTGATCATGGGCGCGCTTCATTTGACTCTAGCTCCAGTCCACTTTCTATTGAAAAACTGTGGCCTTTCTCTCTGTAACTGCTGCTGTCAGACTCGTCATTTTGGTCTTAAAATGTTCGTATTAACATGATGATCTACATGATTCTGTTTTTTTTTAATTTCACTATTGTGTCAGTAAACCAAGATATGAACATTAATAACATTAATAGAAATCAGGCGCCTTCTTTCCCCGAGATTGCTCCTGCTAGTGTTAGCAACAGGTTTGATTGACAGTGTTGAGGATACTCTTGGTCGGAATTCCTAATATGAAACTTAGCTCCAAATTGGCCCCTAAAACCATTAGCCTCCATGAGCTTCATTTGACTGAAGCTGAACGCTGTGGGTGACATCACACTCACTTAGTTTACTTCCTTCTACAGTGTATGGAAGAGACACATTTTGCTCAAATACATGGGAGGAAACGAGGTACAGTGCCTTTAAGTATTAACTGTAGTTTCTGTTTACAATACTGGGTAAAGTAAGAGAAAATAAATTCTGCGCGTTGTTGTGGGCCAGATGTGGGCCAAATCTCAGAGACAGAAGGAAGTCATGACAGATACTTCTTCGTTCAGGCATGACTAGAAATTCAACATACCACAGTAAAATTATTTTTTAAATCTCTCAAACTGAAAACACTCTTGTGAGATGTTGTAATACAGGAAGTGCTCCACTGTGTTTTTAAACTCCACACACCTTCACTAGAATCATTTGGATGATTTGAGCCCTGGAATTGACTATCTCTACTGAACTAAAGGTAAAAGGAGCTGTTAACCTGAAAACTACCACTTCATGACATCACAAGGTGGAACAGAGCATTTTGAGCTTTGGAGATGTAGACAGATTAATAATAAAGTGTTACTCAAACATGTGTGAATGAAACAAAACATAGTCATAATCATAGTCACTTTTGCATGATATAGGACCTCTAAGGTAAATTTAAGGTTAAAAGTTCTGATACAGATCAGAACAATTTTAAAACTGCTCAGGAAATGGAAACTTCTGGTGAAGTTAGTATGTAGTTTAGTGGTTTTAGCATCAGTTCGATCTCATCTTCCAACATTTAAGCATAAATCAAACATTATAATAGCACCACAGTTTATAACTATTAACTTTGTTTGATTTCCATTTTATATTTAATGGATTCTTAAGTTAATCTTGAATCATAAACAGAGCAATAACACTGTAGGGAGAGGTCTAAAGAAATCAGCTGTTTCCACATTTGCCTCAGTGAACTTTGAACTCTGGGCTTTAGACTTTATAAATACTTTATTTTTACAGATAAAAGGTTCAAAACAGAACAGAACATTTTGAGTAGTTCAAAGTTGGCATTTCTGACCATGGCACAAGTCTTAATACTTTGAACTAAAGTTGCTACTGTTGGCTCATATCAGAGAAGTGAGTGTACTGTTACTTCCAAATAATAAGTAACAGTATAATAATATATATAATATAAGTATAATATAATAATAATAATAGTCAAGTAAAAGAGTAAAAAAAGCCTTTGGGAAAAGTAGTACTTGATTAAGAGTAACTTAAAGAGTAACTGTCGGGGCGTAAAGTCTGTTTTATAATTTTGGTGAATATGACAAAACATGAAATAAGTCACAAAATATGGTATTGTGGTAAAGAGCCACAAAAATTAGCCAAACTAAATCATATCTGAATGAGCCAGAAACACAAATGTTCAAACCAGAACTAAACCAGGACTAAACCAAGCTGACACTAAATTATATCTGAAGGAGCTGCAAGAAACACAAATGTTCAAATAATTTCATATTGTCGACACAAAGCTCAAGTCACTTTAGACTCACTCACATACATCCACATATCTTTAAATCTCGACCAACTCCACATCATGAGAAACAAAAATGTCATATCTTTAACTTTAAATTACACTCAACTTCCAAACAATGTTAAAACTGCTGTTCCCAACATGTTCTGTCAAATATAATTATGTTCACTTTGTAGTAAGAAAAATGGTAAGTAAATATTTCAAATAATCCATAGATGAACTGGTTTCTAACCTGCGTGCTACTGTATAAATGTAGCGTATACATGTGAACCAAAATTACCTCTTTTTGTTAACGTTCCAGTTGGATTTTAGAGGAAAAATCTTGGTTATTTTTTGCACCTGTTCATCTTATCTTTGTTATCGTCTCATCTCAAAATGGCTGGTTAAAGCATGCCTTGTCAAACAAAGGTCCTCTATTACAACCAGAATACAGGTTTATTTAAATGTAATTACCTTTCTAGTTTTAGTGGGACGAGGAGCCACAGCTTTTCCTTAAGTAAAAGTACTGTTACACTGTAAAATATGTTACTTGAGTAGTTACTGTACTTATACTTGTGTAAATGTAACTGAGTACTTTCTATCTTCGATCATAATAGACCAACTGTATACATGTTAAAAGCAGCACAGATTTCTAACCTGTTCAAATGAAGGTTTAAAGAGTGAAATGGAACATAAACACCCACAGATCTTCTCATGTAACTAAAGACAGGCTGATTCTGACGCCGCAGTGAGAGACGATGAGTTGCTGGTTTGACAGGTGCTTCCCATCAATTGGGCAACTCAAAAGGAGGCTTGGCTAAAGCTCTCAAAACAAGTAGGTATGTTCATAATCTGACCATCACAAAACCCTCACAGGAGAACTACAGAAGTTCAGTCAAAATCAACTCTTTATACCGAAAAGCATTACAGTGTAGTACGGAACATGAACTGAACAGTTTACACAGAGTCTCCCTTGAAATTAATGAGATTCTTATTTAACCAGAAGTGCAACCACAAACAGAGAGCGGTTTAGAGCATTTAGAAGAAAAAGTGGGCAGGGCTGAGTAAGGTCAATAATCAAAATAAAATAATTCATCAGGGGCCAATTTGGAGCAGAGTTCGATATTTAGAATTCTGACCACGAGTATCATAGCAACCATAGAGCCAATCCAGAGCGAGGATGATGAAAATAACACCTCTTTCCACCCGCATTGCTAGTTTAGCAGGGAGGAGGCGCTTAGTAACGTTGTCAAACAAACCTGTTGCTAATGCTAGCAGGAGTGACCTTGGGGAAAGAAGGCACCAGATTCATCTGTTATTAATGTTCATGTTTTGATTTACAGACAGAATAGTGAAATAAAAAAAACAGGATCATGTAGAGCGGGTTAATACGAACATTTTAAGACCAAGCAGCGACCACAGTTTGTACAAGTAAATTGGAGTCAATGGAGCTGGAAGGGTGCCCACGATCAGTTCCTATTTGGAACGCGTCGGCTAGCAGCCAAATATTGTAAATAAACCCGTCATAAACCGCAGTAGCCATTTACGAGGTTTTCCTACTGAGCAAATGCAGCTCTCAGTCCTGAACATTAAACAAACACTGAGCCTTTAACCTTGTAATATCAATAAGACTCCAGATAACGCATTACATCTGCTTCAGACTTAGACTTGTTTAGTCTCTACACAGTCCAGACTTAGACATGGTTTAGTGTCTGCGTGGTCCTGACTTAGACTCTATGCAGTCCTGACTTAGACCTGGTTTAGTGTCTACGTGGTCCTGACTTAAACCTGGTTTAGTCTCTATGCAGTCCTGACTTAGACCTGGTTTAGTGTCTACGTGGTCCTGACTTAAACCTTGTTTAGTCTCTGTTTTTGTTGCTTTTATTTTAATTTTTTTGGTTGGTTTGGCTGATTCGTGGAGGGCATCCTTCAGCCTGTTACCATAGAAACATTGTTCCTTTGGCTATAATAGTGTTAACCGTGTAACTTTCGGACAGTGGAAAGTCAGCTACAGGATTCTGTGGAAACAGAAACTTAAAACCATACCTTAGAACATTTTCGATAGCTGTGTTTTAAGCCTGTGACAAATGAACATTTCCACAGAAACGAACAGGAAGAGGCCCTCCTCCAGGTCAAGCAAGAGTCAGGTTTGTGGAGATGCAAGCCCGCTCAGAATAAAGACAGACGTTTTACTGTGTTTCAGTGCAAAAAAAATCCATGACGAATAAACATGTTTTTATTTTAATCTATTTTTCTGGCAAAAAAAACATTTTCAGTGTTGGCTCAGTTCCTGGTTCAGACCAGGTTTAGTCCCGGTTTAGTCCCGGTTTAGTCCCAGTTTAGTCCCAGTTTAGTCCCAGTTTAGTCCCAGTTTAGTCCCAGTTTAGTCCCAGTTCAGACTCTTACATTTCATGTTTGTTGGCACTAACCTGTTTGCTTAGCGCCACATGAGTGTGCATTCCTTTGTACTAGAGTTGTTTTCTCTCTTTTCTTCAAAGTCAAATTTCTCAAATTTCAAAACTCCAAAAAATATTATCCAAACAGCTCAGAGGGAAATCTGACTTTTCTTCTTAAAATTCCAGGTAAAGTTTTGGTTTTCACAGAGCAGTAATACAAACAGGTGGGAGTAGCAGGTGCAGACGGTCCCAGGTACAATGGCAGTTTTTCCCTGAAGGCGATTCTCATTCAGAACAAAGCCGTTACTGACCAAAGCGCTGCCATTTTAATACCAGGATGACCTCTTCTACTTACTCCTTGTTCCAATATTTCCCAGTTTTGGTTTTCCAGTTTTGGAAAGTTGGAAGTTCACAAAAAGAATTCCAAGTTGGTGCAGTTTTCAAGATGCATCTGCAAAGAAAAATAAGGGAACAGTATAAGGTTTAAGGTTTAAGAATCTTACACTAAAATACAATGAAAAAAACTGTTGTGTCCTTAGGCAAGACACTTCACCCACTCTGCTTAGTAGTATGAATGTGGTGTGTGAGTGTTGGTGGTGGTCAGAGGGGCCCGTGGCACAGATAGACATCCTCACTTCTCTTAGTCTGTCCGAGGGCAGCTGAAGCTACAATAGTGTGGAGTGAATATAGAATGTTCTGAGAAGCCCTGTAGATCAGTGGTCCCCAACTTTTTTATCACTGCGGACCGGCCAACGCTTGAAAATTTTACCGTGGACCGGAGGGGGGGGGCCCTCTCCAAGTGGCGGAGCAGTTTTGAAAGCTTCATTGCCTCATTACAGAGCTGGTTGCCGCATATTATGCAGAGCGGGCTTGGTCTGTGGGAATCACCTGTCACGATAAATGCATAGTTCAAGTAGAACTCCTGGTATTGTCTGTTAAAAGCTTTCTTTTACTTGGAAGTTGGCTCTTTTTCTGTCTCTTCACTGGGCCTTTTCCCCTTCGAAAAGAAACTTTCCAAAGACGTCTGTTTTTTACTCATTTTGCTAATTTGTGGGTTAAGTTCAAGCGCTCAAGTGACGGAAATGTAACTGAGAGAATCCGGTAATTTTTCAAAATAAACGATTGTTCAGACTCAGATAATAAATACAACGGAAATAATTAATTATTTCTTGGACGGCCGGTGGCCCAGTACCAATTGATCCACGGACCGGTACCGGTCCATGGCCCGGTGGTTGGGGACCACTGCTGTAGATGTAAAGCAAAAAATGTGTTTCTAAAATCGTTCAGCTCAACTTCAGTAAAAAAACTCTTGTTGGTTGGCAAAAGTGCTCAAAACGATTCCGTAACTCTGTGTATCTGACCCATGAGTTTAATCTGACTTTTTACAGATAAATACCAAAAAAATCCTAAATCTTCCAATCACTCACTCACTCCTTTCTGCTGTTGTCCGATAGAAACAAAATACATCAAAATACATCAGGGAAACTGAACGAGCATTTGAAACTGTTTAAAAAGATACGGTTGAAAAACATCCACATATCTTTAAATCTCGACCAACTCCACATCATGAGAAACAAAAATGTCATATCTTTAACTTTAAATTACACTCAACTTCCAAACAATGTTAAAACTGCTGTTCCCAACATGTTCTGTCAAATATAATTATGTTCACTTTGTAGTAAGAAAAATGGTAAGTTAATATTTCAAATAATCCATAGATGAACTGGTTTCTAACCTGCGTGCTATTGTATAAATGTAGCGTATACATGTGAACCAAAATTACCTCTTTTTGTTAACATTCCAGTTGGATTTTAGAGGAAAAATCTTGGTTATTTTTTGCACCTGTTCATCTTATCTTTGTTATCGTCTCATCTCAAAATGGCTGGTTAAAGCATGCCTTGTCAAACAAAGGTCCTCTATTACAAACAGAATACAGGTTTATTTAAATGTAATTACCTTTCTAGTTTCAGTGAAAATGCATTGGTAAAATTTTAAGCAGTTTTAGAGCTTCTTGTCCTGGTTCAGTCCTGGTTTAGTCCATGTTTAATGCCCTTTTAAACCTGGTTCAGTCCTGATTTAGTCCTGGTTAGGTCTTGGTTTAGTTCCTGTTTAGTGCTGTTTTAAATTCAGTCCTAGTTCCATCAACAAATCAAACCACCAAAACGAGTTGTGCGTGTATTTTTATGCTGTAAAAAAGTCTTTTTATTTTTGGGGATTTTTGTGTTTCTGAATATTTAACACACACTCCTGCTTCACATTTGACCCAAAACACAATGCTGTTTCGCCCTTGCAAAGACCCACCCAATCTCCAACTGAGCCCTGTTTCTGAAAACCTTTGGGGCCCTCCAGCAGCACTCCTGATCCTTTTGATTCTTGATAAAACCACAAGATTATTGTAAAAATGCACCGGCCAATAGTTAACAAAATGTTTTTAGTGAGTAACTATGACTATTATAAAAATAAAATATATATATATATATATATATATATATATATATACACACACACACACACACACACCCACCCCCCACACACACATTATATATATATATATATATATATATATATATATATATATATATATATACACACACACACAAACACACCCCCACACACTCACCTAAAGGATTATTAGGAACACCTGTTCAATTTCTCCTTAATGCAATTATCTAATCAACCAATCACATGGCAGTTGCTTCAATGCATTTAGGGCTGTGGTCCTGGTCAAGACAATCTCCTGAACTCCAAACTGACTGTCAGAATGAGAAAGAAAGGTGATTTAAGCAATTCTGAGCATGGCATGGTTGTTGGTGCCAGACGGGCCGGTCTGAGTATTTCACAATCTGCTCAGTTACTGGGATTTTCACACACAACCATTTCTAGGGTTTACAAAGAATGGTGTGAAAAGGGAAAAACATCCAGTATGCGGCAGTCCTGTGGGCGAAAATGCCTTGTTGATGCTAGACGTCAGAGGAGAATGGGCCGAGTGATTCAAGCTGATAGAAGAGAAACGTTGACTGAAATAACCACTCGTTACAACCAAGGAATGCAGCAAAGCATTTGTGAAGCCACAACATGCACAACCTTGAGGCGGATGGGCTACAACAGCAAGAGACCCCACCGGGTACCACTCATCTCCACTACAAATAGGAAAAAGAGGCTACAATTTGCACGAGCTCACCAAAATTGGACAGTTGAAGACTGGAAAAATGTTGCCTGGTCTGATGAGTCTCGATTTCTATTGAGACATTTAAATGGTAGAGTCAGAATTTGGCGTAAACAGAATGAGAACATGGATCCATCATGCCTTGTTACCACTGTGCAGGCTGGTGGTGGTGGTGTAATGGTGTGGGGAATGTTTTCTTGGCACACTTTTGTCCATCCCTTCCACATCATGTACCCATCCTCTGATGGCTACTTCCAGCAGTATAATGCACCATGTCATAAAGCTCGAATCATTTCAAATTGGTTTCTTGAACATGACAATGAGTTCACTGTACTACAATGGCCCCCACAGTCACCAGACATCATCAACTACAAGATGTTGTCCTATCAACATTTCTAAAGAATGCTTTCAGCACCTTGTTGAATCAATGCCACGCAGAATTAAGGCAGTTCTGAAGGCAAAACGGGGTCAAACACCGTATTAGTATGGTGTTCCTAATAATCCTTCAGGTGAGTGTGTGTATATATATATATATATATATATATATATACATACACATACACATACACACACACACACACACACACTATAATTAAACCATCATCAATTTGTTTTTTTGTGAAGTCATAACAGTGACAACTTCTAGCGCTCCAAAAGTACTGTAAATATATACTTTTTAATATATAATAAGGGTATTGTTAAAGTATTGACTATGGGACAATAATTTACAAATGCAATGCAATCTGGATAAAAGGAACAACAGCCTATGCATCAAAACCAAGATCCTTAAATAAAAATTTAATCCAAAATGGACGTTGGTTGGTCTCGTACATTTGGTGCTTATCTGCTTATAAATAAATAAGACTAAAGCAGCGTGGCTCTAGTTAGTCATACTGTCAAGATGGAAACAAATCCACCTTGCGTAGCCAGTATTATAATGAAAATCGCATACTAAAAGCCAGCACAGTCGTAATGTGTCGCGTTAGTTACTCAAAAAAGCATTTACAAAATCATAAAGACGTAGATTATTAAGTAAGGATATGGAAAATCACGTGTGTAATCCAAATAACCCTGTTTAAAGCACCTTGCTGTTGGCATCTCTCTCTCACCGCGTACTAGCCTTACGCCTGTTAAAATGCAACCTGTCACGAATAATTACTGCGTATTAGAGTGTACTTACAGCCCAAAGCAGAGATGAGGTCCCCTGCTCCGTGTTTACCCCCCGGGAGCCGTGTCACCGTCGCACTTTCGATGTCTTGGGCAGTAAATTGGGTCAGTGTTCCTCTGGCATGTTCAGCTGATGCGACTCCACTGCCAAACCACAGCTACATACAACTTCCTGCGGGGACTGGGTTTTCACAATAAAAGCACACATTACGTTTTCCTTTTTAACTTTCCCTTTTTTATGTATGTATGTTTTAATACAAATTAATAAATAAAAATACATTAGTAAGTGAATAAATGTAGAAGAAGTAAGCTCATATAAATTATAATACATCAAAGAACTATGCATACGTGTACATATTAATTAATAATATAATTAACGACATTTTCCCCGAAAACCAGAAAAATAAAGTACACAATTTTCCATAAAATGTAATTACTCAGAGTATTTTATAAGTACATCCCAGTTAAATTTGCCCAATTTAAAAATTTGTTAAAGCCATGGACTGTAAAAATAAATATAATATGAAATGCTATGTAAGATATCCGGTTGTCCTTCGCCACCTGCTGTCCGTTGTTAAGGCAACAGCTGCGACGCAATATATTGGCTATTTCACTCTTTTTTACCGATATCTTTGAGTTGTTGTGGCCTATGAAACTTATATTAAGTTAAAAATAAAATTAGACAATATGAGTGTCAGTGTCTAGTCGCAGTACGAATAAAAATTATGATTATTCATCGTATTCCATATTGGTCTTCTCGACCCAAAATGGCGACGGTGACGTTTTAACAACACTTGCTCCCATTGGTCTACTCATGTTAAAAGCTAATTTCTATTGGCTACTTAGCGATTATTTTGACACACGTATACGGAAGGCATGTCCAACGAATCCACCGCGTGAAAGTTAGGAGAGAAGAGTAAACAGTGAGACATTCATAATTTTAAAGTTTATCATGAATATTTGAACGAATTTATTACTTGTATTTACTAAGAAGAGTCGGTTGGAACGCAAAATAATTTAGTAATTTCACTGACAACGGCGTTTTAGAGTGATGCACGTGGCATATGGAGTAATATTTTGACCTTTCTTGCTTTTATGTTATAGTTGTCAAAGTAATGATGGCTGAGAGCGGTGAAGCGAACGGGAAAGATGAACAGGGCGGAGGTAAAGAAGGAGAAAGTGCAGAAGATGGAGGTTTGAGTGATGCTCAGAGAGAGGTGCTGGAGAGGTGTCTTCATGCGCTCAAACACGCCAAGAATGACAGCCACACACTGGCTGCACTTCTGCTGGTGAGTGGAGGGGACTGTGTAACTTTTCTCATGGTTGTCTCCATGGCTCTTTTACTGTTTTGCCCGGAATGTTCCACAGTATGGCATTAAGCTTGTGAATTTCAATGGAGACGAGCAGGGGGCACCTCGAAGCCACGTTACAGGTCAGATCTGTGGAGAGGTGACCCTGCTCATAGAAAGAAGACAGATTCTCCACCAGAAAAGTTACATAGTGCACCCTAAGTAATATTTCTGTGTATATGGAATAGAAAGCTATTATCTGATGATAACTGCAAGAAAATGTTTTATTTCTCATATGCACATGTGTATCTAGAACCAAAACAAGTGCAAGAACAAAATGGCTGTAGAATACATCCTGGCTATAAAAAGGCTTTTGCGAAAAATACAAACATATTTTATACCCAAAAACTTGCATACCGGTAATCGTCTTAATGAATTAAGTGAGTCCATTGCAAAAGTTTCTTCACCATCAGTGATGGGTAAAAGATAATGGTGGTTTTCAAACTTTCTGTTGCGATTGCATTACAATTGTGGAGCAAAAACATGGTGAATGGTGTGAACTAGAGACCTGTCACCATAATCACTATATCGACTATCATTCATTTTGAGTATTTTTGTTGTTCACTCCTCCACAGCTCAAATTTCATTGTATTACATGTCCCTTTTATGGTTAGTTAATGGTGCATTCAGCTGTTTATTTGTTGCAGCTCAGGTCTTTTAATGAAGCAGTCTATTTTAAAATGTTCACTGGGAATATATTTCATTATCTAAATCTTACCCCGTGGCATGAAGTAGTGTCAATATTATTGTTTATCTTTCTATTTCTCTGTAGCGATATATTGATCTTAAAATGTGTTACGGTGACAGGTCTACTAGAGATTACAATAGTGAAACCAAAGTAAATATATTTGAAATGTTCATGTCTTCATTTGAGTTTGTCTGGGTTCCTATTTTCAGATCACTCGTCTGTGTCCTGCAAGCCAGTTGGACCAGTCCACTCTGAGGCGTATTTTCGAAGCAGTCGGTTTGAATCTTCCGGCTCGGCTCCTGGTCACAGCCATCAGAGGCAGCAGTGAGAGCTCAGGTCTAGCCCCAAATGAGCTCCTCTCCCTGGGCACCGCTCTCCTGGCCGCCCTGAGCACTGATCCGGACATGGCTTACAAACCACAACTCCTCACCACTATCCCCATTCTACTACAAATACTCTCCAATGGACTAAACCAGCAAAAGCAAGAAAATGGCAATCAGGCGGGAGAAGCTAAGGGAAGTCTGAAAAGCCAAAATTCAGAAAGCAGTTTAGCAAAAAATGAGCAAAATGGAGATGACACCAGCACACAAAATGGTCAGTCTACAACTCAGTCTTACTCCAAAATAGACGAAGCTATTGCTGCAGACTGCTACCAAGTTTTATATTCAGTTTGTGCATTACCGCTTGGTCCAGAACAGCTTTTGAACCGAGGGGCTGTTCGTGCATTGTGCCTGGCTATAGAGCAAAACCAGATTTTAAGCTGTGAGAAGGGGACTCCTCTTTTGGGATGCCTGCTTTCTGGAAAAACAAAAGAAAAAGCATGGAACAAGAATCCAAATGAACTGTTTCGCTTATTCACAAAGCTGACAAAAGACTTCACACAAGCTTCAGAGAAAGATCAACTAGAAATGTGCACGAAATTGGTTCAGTTTTTGCCTCCAGTCGGATCAAATCTAGAAAATGAGAAACTAAAAGATGTCATTAGCCAGATATGGGGAGTTCTAAGGCCGATGTTGCAGTCTAAGTTGACACCGAAACAGATAGGTCCAGTTTTGGTGCTGGGGGCTTGCCTTTTAGATGTCTGTGGATGGGAACCAGTGGGACCGCCGAAGTTGTGCTGTTTGTTGGTGAATCGCGCTTGTGTGGAGGTCAGGATGGGCCTTGAGGAACCACCAGGACAGCAGCTCAGTCCTGAGACACAGCACACACTCACAGGTACGTTTAGGTGAAAAAGTGAAACGATATAAACCTCGTTTCCATAAGGCTGGTACGGGGCGGGGGAGGACTCTGGAGTGTCCTAGCGATAACCAATTTTACACTGTTTATTTATTTATTTATTTTTTATTCATTTATTTAATGTACGACAGAAACATGGTTACCAGTCATATACAATGGTGACAAGTGGAGATAAGGCACAACTAGACGTCACTAGACGTCACTAGACGTCACTAGACGTCACTAGACGTCACTAGACGTCACTAGACGTCACTAGACGTCACTAGACGTCACTAGACGTCACTAGACGTCACTTGACGTAACATGGTTTGTCGATGAGACGTTCTAGTACTAATAATTTGTGAGAAAAGATATAGAGAATGTAAATGGGGGAAAAATGAATAAATAAAATAAGTGAAAGAAAGAAAAAATAAATGAATAATAATAATGCTGTTAATAATATAAAAACAAATAGTGAAGCCCATTTTTTTTGGTCTTTGTTTCAGTTGATGTGGACTGCACTATATTAGTATATTCTTATAATACGTATAATAATAGTTTTAGCTTGGTGTTTTCATGGAGATGTGTTATTGCATTGCTCAGAATGTTCCAGAGTATGGCATTTATCTCCAGGGAGGCAAGCAGGTGGGCGAGTTATAGGTCAGACTGGTGGAACAGTGACCCCACTCGCAGTGAGAAAGCTTGTTTTCAAGGCACCTTTAAGCAATAAAACTAAAGAGAAGAGATATAATTTTAATGCCATACTGTGGTACATTCCAGGCAAGCGGGTGGTGGACCTCCCATTAGAAAGGTTTTATAAAACACCTTTAAAATTGAAAGTAGTTTTTATCTTCATTCACTGTTTCTTTTACAGATGATTCTTAATTAAAATGCCATTGTGCTCTCAGTGCCTAACCCACCTTCCTCTGATTCTCAGGCTGTTACCGCATCATGGAGGCCGCCATGGAGAAGGCCTGTGTCACAGGGGCTGCGCCCTCAGCACAGAGCTCTGTCTCTGGGCTCAGTCTGCAACAGAGCAGGCAGGTCCTGGGGGTCCTGCAGGAAGCCTTCTCTGCTGTGGTCTACCACCTACAACAGGTATATGGGTGACATAGGGTTGTGGTGTTTATATGCTTTATATGGTGTATAGTATTGAGACAAACTACCAGTCACTTTAAAGATCGGTTTGGGAATATAATCTTTTGTTGATGAATCGTGCCAACAGAAGATTATAATCTTGTGTGATATTTCAGGTAATAGAATGGACCTTATTCAGCCCCGCCTACTTTTACCTCTAAATGCTAAAGTGGGGGTCGCATTCATTTCAATGGAGAATTTGAAAACGTTTTTTTTACTAAAATATCATATAAAGTAGGTGGATCTGTGTGAAATGCTCCTTGTGACCAACACGATGCTCTGAAGTCTTTAAGAAGCTTTGTGGAGCGTTTAGATCAGCCCCGTGTAAGACGATACAACCCCAGTGACAAAAGTGGCACTGCAGTGACTTCAAGAATAAGGTGAATAGTAGTGTTTGTGTTGCCTGTTCAAACAGGTGAGTGAGACAGACTGGGGAACACTGTGTTGATCTAGTTGAACTTATCTGAAATACAAGACAATATAAGGCTTTAGTGTATAACTACTGCTTTTCGTTGTTGTGCCGTTTGTCCAGGTGGATCAGAGTCGCTATGGAGACCCCTTTATTTTCGCTACTTTCCGCTCGCTGTGCTCTTGGTTGGCCGAGGAGACTTCCTGCTTGAAGGAGGAAGTGATCGCCCTGTTGCCCTTTCTGATTGGCTACTGCAGAAGTCACATGAGTAATGACGGAGAGCAAATGGGGCTCTCTGATTGGATGGACCAGATGTCTGTCAGTGGAGAGCGAGTGGGCTGGACTGGGAAGGAACCACTGAGGTAAGAAACAATATAAACATTTTTACATTCATACACAGCCAGGGGATGGGGAAGGGGGGGAACACAACCTAAGGACACAACAACTTGTCTTGCATTTGTCCAAGTGGGGTTTGAACCGTCCACTAACATATTCATTTTCTTTATTGGTTGCCCTAGAACAGGGGTCACCAACCTTTTTTAACCTGAGAGCTACTTTATGGGCACTGAGTCATACGAAGGGCTACCAGTTTGAGACGCTCTTCTGAAATAACAAATTTTCTCAGTTTGCCTTTAGTTATACATTATTAATAATGATAAATGATAATCATCTATGTGAACACACTGATCATGTTGCAAGACACTGATCACATTAATGATTTCTCAAAATAATTATCAGCAATGAGCAAGGAGGGAAACAGATATCAGTATTCAGCACTTTAACTTTACTAATCTTAGTAATTGTTAAATTTCCAGATGACACATCACTACATCTCATAGGAAAAGTGTCCCATTTTCACTATCCACTGACAAACCTTTTTAACAAAACATAAATAATATACATTGCACCGTGTTTCATAAAGTTATCGATTGTGTAATGTTAAAGAAAAATAAGCTTACATATTTTTAAATAAATCTCGGTTGCGTTGTGTGACTTTTTCACCGGTGTCGTGAAAAAAGCCTGTTGTTTACCCAAAGCTGCGTTTAGCTCTGGGCTTGTTCTGCCCATAGTGTGCGTCTCCGTGGGGAGTGCGCGTCCGTCCCCGTGGGGAGTGCGCGTCCCCGTGGGGAGTGCGCGTCCCCGTGGGTATTTAGTGTGGAGTTTTGTGAGACGTAGTGACGTGTCCCTCCACATTGTGCCGCTTTGCTGTCACCACAGTCGCTCCACAGATGAGATAAGCGCAGGTTTCTTTTACAGTCTTAAATCGTTGTGAAAGTGATCTCTTTATTTTCTACCATGTTTTGGAGTAAGAAACATTCAGCGCATCCTCACAGCGCTCACGAGCGGAGCACTGGTTTTGTCACGCGCACAATACTGACCTTTGAAGTGAGTAGGTCAAAGTTCACCTTAACTTATCTAAACTTCACATATAATGAACATATGTTTAAGATATTGTCATTTTTAAATCTATATATAAACGCAAGGGTGATAGCAACAAGCTATAGCAACAGAATAAAATTAAATTTTAGATGCAGCTCATTAGTGAGTTGTGCTATTTTTAGAGCCGGTCTGCGGGCGACTCACGTGGGGCTTGGGGGCGACATGGTGCCTGCGGGCACAGTGTTGGTGACCCCTGCCCTAGAACAACATACAAACAGACATACAGAAATAGGCCTTAAGATACAGAATGTAAAAAGGACAAGGTGGCAATGGTAAAAGTGAATAGGCCAGTCTAAACAAATCAAATTGTATTCTGTATTTCTCCAGGTATCTGCTCCCGGCTCTGTGCCACCTCTCGGCTGAGGACATACCCAGGAGGGAGCTCCTCTCCCTGGACACGCCTCAGCTCCTCGTGGGGTTTCTGTCTGAGTCCTGGACCTCTATGAAGGAACAGAGTCCACCTCAGAGGGACTCCAGTCTGGAGACTGCCTGCTCTGCACTGCTCAACTTCACCATCACAGAGCCCCAGAGAGTCAGGTACAAGTCTCCATGGTGACCGAGGCGTTTAGTTTAAAGCAACACTATGGAACTCTCCATGGATATACACTGCCTCACCAAAAAAGAGTTACCACCTGGATTTAACTAAGCAAATAGGTTGGGGCTGCTGCAGTTGGTCAGATCACCTGCAGATACTGAATGACCAGGTTATTCCATCAATGGATTTTTTTCTTCCCTGATGGAACGGGCATATTCCAAGATGACAATGCCAGGATTCATCTGGCTCAAATTGTGAAACAGTGGTTCAGGGAACATGGGACATAATTTTCACACATGGATTGTCCACCACAGAGTCCAGACCTTAACCCCATTGAGGATCTTTGGGATGTGCTGGAGAAGGCTTTGTGCAGCGGTCGGACTCTACCTAATCATCAATGCAACATCTTGGTGAAAAATGAATGCAACACTGGATGGAAATAAATCTTGCGACATTACAGATGCTTATTGAAATGATGCCTCAGCGAATGTGTGCTGTAATCAAAGCTAAAGGCGATCCATCAAAATATTAGTGTGTGACCTTTTTTTTTGGTGTTGACTTTTTTTTTTGGCCAGGCAGTGTATCTTTGCCTGGAATGTTCCACACTATAGCATCAAAATGGTCTGTTTGGCTTTTACTCAATTGTGTTATCTTTATTTTGGTTATTTTAAAAATGCCAGATCTGATGTGTAACTGGTCTGGTGACGTCACCTGCTCGTCACAGTGCACCTTTAATGCCATACTGTGGAACATTCCAGGCAAAAGCAAAAAGGCCTCCATGGAGACAAACTAGAGGCACATGTAGCAGTTCTGACGGTTGTTTTAGGGAAATTTAAAGGCAAAGGGCATCATGGGAGAGCTGAAGGCGTTAAATTATATTTTATTTTTTCTGACCAAAGACAAGTTTGATTTTATGTTTTGAAATCCAAACTTGGACATGTTTATAATGTGCAGTGTGAACACGGGAGGGCATCTGGCACACACGGGAGGGCATCTGATACACACAGGGGGGCATCTGACACACAGACTTGTCTGCCATCTCCATTTGAACAGAATGTGGAAAGGGCTGCATCACAAGGCGCCTGAACTGTCTTCTTTTTCATGTTGCAGGAGTGACCCCTGCTTCCGGGTGTTGGAGACCCTGTTGAGTGACACTCTTCCTGTTTTGATGCATAAACCGAGTCTTTTGGTTTTAGCTGCAAACATCTGCACTCTGGGTCTGATGCTCGGACGACTCAGGACTAAAACCGGTGAGTGGCCAAGAGAGAATGACCAAAATATTTTTACAGCCAGTGATATGTTTTAATATGATGGATGAAAAACTTTGCATTTCATTTTCTATTGCAAAACACTTTTAGTTTTATTATATGCTGCAGAACATTCCAGGGAAAACAACAACATCCCTGTGGAGAAAAACTGGTTTTGGACCCTCCATGTAAATCAGATCTGTTCTTCAAACTGTTCTGTTCAGATTTTTAAGAATTTTTTTGTCATTTCTTCTCATTGAGCTTCTAAAGTTGTTTTTGGAGTGATTCGTTTTTAAGTAATTTGAGTTATTTTCAAGACACCATTTTGCCGATCTACCCCCGTTTCACCTTCACCGGCACTGTGACGTACACGCCCACTGTGACGTATGCACTTCCTTCTCCAGTTCCAGAGCATGCGCCGCTTTGTTGTGACGTTTACGGTGGCATCAGCTGCCACTGGACACCGCAGTTTCTAAAAAATGTGCAAATTTTAACAATGATCCACAGGTATCAGAGATTATAACTATAGAGACACAAGCTCAGTAGGGCTGGTTTAAATACTTGCATTGCCCCCTTAATATCATGCTTATTTTTTTCTCTTGCTTCTCCAGACTCTGTGGACTCTTCTCACCACCGCCTGCTCTCTTACTCGCTCCGGTTCCTCAGCGGGACACTGACCCCTGGCTCTGCCTCAACTCCAGCTACGGTGAGCCCTGCCTGGGATCACTGCTGGGATGAGGTGGCCGAGCTCTGGAGGCTCTCTGTCCAGGCTTTGGGCAGCTGTGTGCGGACTCAACCATGGATCATTTCCTTAATCAGAGATGAAGGCTGGTTAAAACATGTACTCACCACTTTAGGACAGTCTACCGCCCCGCCTGACGAAGATACCCAAAACGCCCTAGAGGAGGCGTTGTGTGCTTTGGCTGACCAGTGTCTGCTTTGTAAACAGGAAATAAATGCTGCGATGCAGAGCGACAAAGGAGGGTTGAGCTGCTTGACCAGTTTGAAACGACTAGCAGCCTCTAAATAATCACACATATGTATTAAAAGCATTCAGACACAAAAGTCATTTCTACATTTGTAAAACCAGCAAACATGACAAGGATTATCTATGAATCTGTTTATTTAAATGTGAAAATAATGCATTTAATAAAGATAAAAATGGGTCAGAAACAAGGGCCTTTTAAAGCAACACTGTAGCATCTACTGGTTTTAGTTGTGTAATGTTGATTATAGATATTTTAAAAATGTTTCCTTGAGTACACACTGGTTTAGACCACATTTGGAACTGGTTTAATCCTGGTTTAGAGTTGGTTCAGCTCTGGTTTAGTCCTGGGTTATATTGTTGTTACTTGGTTAAGGTTAGGTTTGGTTGTAAAGCATAAAGTCCCAGGCAAATTTGAACTAAATCTGGTTTAGTCCCAGCTTTAGTTCTGGTTTAGTCTTGGTTCAGACCTGGTTTATTCCTTGTTTAGTCCCTGTTTAGTCCTCGTTTAGTTCTGGTTTAATCCTGGTTCAGTCCTGGTTTAGTCGTGGTTGGGTCCTGGTTCAGTCCTGGTTTAGACCTGGTGTAGTCTTGGTTTAGCCCTGTTTAGTCCTAATTCAGACCTGGTTTAGTCCTAGTTTAGTACTTGTTTAATCCTCATTTAGTGGTAGTTTATTTCTGCTGTAGTCCTCGCTCAGTCCTAATTCAGTCCTTGTTTAGTCCTGGTCTAGTACTGGTTCAAGTCTTCAAGTCCTGAGTTTATCACTAAAACAGGTTTAAAACTGGATCATTGCCTCAGTAGTTCTGACCAAAAAGAGGATCAGAAAGTGAATAGAAACACATTAGAGTTGTACATGCTAGAACTGCACAGGGACTTTCAAAACACCAGAGCCACACACCACATTTTGAGAAACACCAACCTATACCCAGGTTAGATCTACATCTGCAGAAAAGTGAAAACAAAAGAAATAAATCACTTATATCTGATATTCCAAAGTAAGATGGATGTTTACAGCTTACATTAAAGAAGATGTATTCAAGCTAAAAATATAACTTTACCAGTACACAGAGATGGAAGAATACTGAGAAAATGTATTTAGTTACAGAATACTGAATACGGTGCAGCGTCTGCAGTGATGCGGTCGCTGTATCGGTCCGTTGTGGTGAAGAAGGAGCTGAGCCCAAAGGCAAAGCTCTCGATTTACCGGTCAATCTACGTTCCTACCCTCACCTATGGTCATGAGCTTTGGGTAATGACCGAAAGGACAAGATCGCGGATACAAGCGGCTGAAATGGGTTTCCTCCGCAGAGTGGCCGGGCGCACCCTTAGGGATAGGGTGAGGAGCTCGGGCACACGGGAGGAGCTCAGAGTAGAGCCGCTGCTCCTACACGTTGAGAGGAACCAGTTGAGGTGGCTCGGGCATCTGCTCAGGATGCCTCCTGGACGCCTCCCTAGGGAGGTGTTCTGGGCATGTCCCACCGGGAGGAAGCCCCGGGAAGACCCAGGACACGCTGGAGGGACTATGTCTCTCGGCTGGCCTGGGAACGCCTTGGGGTCCCACCGGAGGAGCTGGAGGACGTGTCCGGAGTGAGGGAAGTCTGGGAGTCCCTGCTTAGACTGCTGCCCCCGCGACCCGGCCCCGGATAAGCGGAAGAAAATGGATGGATGGATGGAATACTGAATAATGCAGTAAAATGTATTTTGTGACATATTCTGGTACATGGAGTATTATATTCTAAATACTTACAATACTTTTACATCATACCCCATTGAAATGATAGAAAAAAAGCACAACATAGGATTAAAAACAGTTTTATGTTTCACCTGTTTGTTCTGTGTTTATCACTGATGAGAGGAGAATAAATTCACACCCGCCACAAGAGCAGATATTTATATTTTAATGATCCTAAATTGTGTAAACAAGTACTGCAATGTGGTCCTTTGGTTTTAGTAAAGTAACTGTACTTTGAACATGTATTCAGGTACTTCCTCACACTGCCCGTAGATGGCGCTGTTCCCTCTCTTTTGGCCTCTTCCTCGAGGCGGTTGGCAGCGCGCGGAGCCACAGCGGCCTCGGGGCCTTGGATAAAACCCGAGAGTCTTTTTAAAACAACAAAACACGAATCATGGCTAATAATGAAGAAAATATAAGGGTGAGAGAACAAGATTATCTTTTATTATAACGAAAAATATGACAGATTTGGGGTTAGCACGTGGTTATTGTGTCAAAAGGTTGGGTCGTTCTTTTGGTAAAGATTTAGTGCTGTGAACTGAGTATTGTGTTCTGGATGCTGTGTTCTAAGTGCTGTGTTCTGGGTGTTGTTTTCTGGGTTCTGTGTACTTGGTGCTGTTTTCTGGGTGCTGTGTTCTGGGTGTTGTGGTGAAGATGACAGAGGCTCAGTCCACTAAAGTTACATGGGAATACTACACAGTAAAAGTACAGTCTTGGGGCTGGGGTTAGTCCAGGGCGGTGGTCTTTAGTCTTTGGATTTTCTTTAGGTTCGTGTTGTTAACCCAATAACTGAGTTACGTGATCAGCGCAGTGTAAGATCAGGTCTCTGACGTTGTTTTAATTCGAGTTAACTCTAAGGCAAGGCAAGGGTTTAGTCCTGGTTTAGTCTCAGTCTAGTCTCAGCACATTTCCACTCCCCACTGAGGCAAGTGTTGAACCATTTCCACGCTTCAGGTTGCCCTTTGGCCTATTGATCCCTCTCTCTCTCACCCTCTTCTTCTCTCCCTGTCTCTCTCCCTCTCCTCCTTTCGCTCCCTCCCTCCTTCCATTCATCTTTTGGACCACGCGCACACTTTGAATATATTGAATAAACTTTTTTTCTCCTCCGCCTGCCCCTCCTCCTCCTCCTCCTCCTCCTCCGCTCCACCGGCTTCAAAAACTCTTCGCTTGACAAACTGCTGCCCAGTGTCGCCACCAAACTCGCTCCACTCCGAGTCTCCGTGCGTTTTCATCCAAAGCATTTCCAATTTACTCACCGGTGCCTCTCCAAACGCAGTGATGCTGTGGAAATCACGGAGCAAGAGCGATATTCTGCAGGTAAGGAACGCATTATGCCTATTGAACTGAGCCCTCCAAAGATTTTTATTTAATTTGTTTCAGGTTTGTGAAGTTAATAAAGACTGAAGGGGCGGGCCACACGTTTTCAGTTGTTTAAACTTAACACATTTCACATTGCAGTTACGTTGGATGCTGTCAGTCTATAAGTAAAGCTAGTATGGCTGATGCGTAATTTCGTGCCAAATGTGAGCTTCAGATGAAAACTATGCAAGTTACTGTTTTAAAACGATGTGTAAGGATTTAACAAAACTGGGATTAAACAGTAATAGAAATGAGAAGGTTATGATTGGTTGATGCGTAACGGCCGTGCGTAAAATGCGCACTGGATGGAGATGGTTACAGAGCATTAAAAGTATAATTTGAACTAAAACAACTATTTGCACTACAGTTTGGGACAGACGTCTGTGCAGTGGCGTAGTCTTTGAAATCACACACAATTAACCTATGAGACCGCGAATCGTCTTGCATGTACCACTTTAAGAGCAGCGCGCCCCGGACAGACCCCTCCCCTCTGCGCGCGCCTTCTTTATAAGCGGCACGTTCATGGAGAGACCGCTGGACCAGTCTCTCCTCCGCGTTTGTTGATAGTTTTTTTTTTTTTTTTTTTTTAGATCTGCGTGAATTTGGAAAAACAACACGACGTCACATGAAAATCTGATTACGTGAATGGATCTGGATTATTGCTTTTTTAGACTTCGTTCACGTATTTTTGGAGGTGGTTCAATTTGACGTTTGGGGTCCCCGATGTTGATCCACACGTACTCGGCGATGGTGAGTTGGAGACCGCACTTGGTGATGCGTAATGGTGTATCCAAATTGCGCTCCGTAGATTGTATTTACTTTATACTTTGATTTGTTTGTTTCTGATGATTATTTACAAAAACACAAAAATTATGCAGGAAATACTGACGTGTGTTTGAGTGGAAATAAGTAATGTAGCCTCATTATTATTGTTATTATTATTATTATTATTATTATTATTATTATTATTATTATTATTTATCTTAATCTAATTTTTTTATTAGAAAATTGACACAGCTCCATTTCTTTGCAAAATACATTGAATGCAGATTTCTTGCTAGCACGTTTACATTTTTGTTTAAACTACTCGTAATAATTACAAGGTTCAAAATATATAATTTGTCTTTGCTCATCTTAACTCATTTTAATACTAAAACATTTTGTTTTCCATCAAAATGATTTACATTAGTTACATTAGTTAGAAGGGAGTGAACAGAACAAAGTAAAAACACTTTTTGGAACAACTATTTGAGATGTTCTTGTGAAGGAGAGCTATGACTCTTTCTCGTGAAGAGCCATTTACTCTCTAAATGTTTTGTTGTTTTTAAGATGTCTACGCATCGCCTGTACAACAATTTCTTACTAACTTAATTAATAAAAATAAATCTTTCTCCAGCGCCAGATTTTCACCCAGAACGCTCTTTATTCAGCTGCAGTTGTGAGGAGACGCTTCAGTGCGTTCAAATTGTTTTATGTGTATTACACTTCGGTCCACAGTGTGAAAAAAACTTATTGTTGTTAAAATACTGTGAAATACAGAAGTCAATGTTTGTGTCATTCGTTTATAGTGGCAGTGAAGCGGTGTAAAGCCTCACCGGGATTGTCCACGGTGACTCCATTTAACTGCGTGCGCTCAAATCACTCAACAGCCACAAATACAAGAATCAAAACCAAAACACCAGTTATTGCATCCAAAATTTATCTGACATTTTAGCCTCACAATTAACCTAAATACACGCGTACGCACGTGTGTCTATACGGGCGTCCACAAGTGTGTTTCCACTGTTCCACAGCGCATCGACCCGCGTGACCCAGCTCCACAGACAAATCCATTATGGACTGGATGCTGTGCCAGATGTAGGCTACCGGGCCATGCGCTCAGAACGCGCCGAATCAAACTGTTCAGTAACAACATCTGATTCAAAAGATTTACCAATTTGTAGTGATGGAATTACGCACAAACTTTAAAACACCGGAACCTGATGTTTTTTATATTACAAACACGTGTTTTTCACTGATCATGTGACATGAGGCACACACGAGTTTGATTTCAACCGAGTTTGATTTCAGTTGAGTGTTATTTCAGTGGCTTTGTGCACATTGCTGTGGCCTGTTTCAAATGAAGCTGCTAGTTGTGGACTGGCCCCAAAGCTGCAGCCGTCCGTGTAACTGTACGCAGTGTGCGCACGTGTGAGTAAAAACAGGCCTACTTATGACCTGATTATTATTGTAATTATTATATCCTCTAACAACAGGATATAACTGATTTATATTGATAATTGTTGGTTAAAATAGGTAATCATGGGTCTGTGCCTAATTGTGCATAAACGGATTTAGTTCTGACATTATTAGTTCTGTCCGTAATGTTGTCTCCATAAACGGTATGACCCACTGTGCCATAACGCGCGTGCTGTTACAGTTGGTTGATTTTTGATTGCTTTGACCCAGAATGTTTTAAAAATATCAATCAATAATGTGCACTTATAAAGGACAAGGGATTTAGAGCAGATGCGTTTCAACATTTAAATCAATTTGTGGGAATGCGTCGGTTTGATATTTTTAATTTATATTTATTTATTTTATTTCAACGTAAAAAAAATCTCTGGGTCAGTGGTGCCACTTTGAGGCTCAATCAATACTGTGCGTAATTGCAGGTCAAACAGAGACGCTGATTTTGTGTTTGACTTAAACCATTTCGCAGCAGTGATGTTAAACGGTTAAACGTCTTGGATTTGTAAAGGTCAAAGAGGAGTGAGCGCGCGCCTTTGTGCTCTGACCTCTTTGTCATTGTGCCATCTCTTTACGCACGTGGACAGCTGCTGTCATGTGACCCTTGTTACAGGTGAATCACGTGACGGTTCAGGGACATTTGAATGTGTTCTGTACAGTGATGACTCTACGGTTTATCTAATGGTGCCCTTGTGCCCTCTGTGTGCAGGAGCGCGCGGACGGCCTGAGCTCTTCCCCTGGGAGTCGCCTTTCCTCTCTCTCCTCTCTGTCCGCCCAGGGCGCTTACTCCTCAGCTCCTCCGCTGTGCCACACCCCGGCCTCGGACTTCCAGCCTCCGTACTTCCCCCCGCCGTACCCACAGTCCTCACTGCCGTACGCCACGGCTCAGAGCCAGGACTACGAGCCGTACGCATCCCTCAATTCACTGCACCAGCACCACACTGCGCATGCGCAGCACCATCACCAGTCGGCCTGGCACACCCAGCGCACGCGGTCAGAGGAGGCGGGACTTCTGTCGCAGTCTCACCGCGCGCTCAGCCTCGAGCCGCGGCGTGAGTTTCCGTCAGTGCCTCGCCTCCTGCACGGGCTCGCGGAGGGGGCCGCCGCGCTCGGGGACGGGCCTCTGGGCATGCACCTGGGACACCACGCGCATGACGACCTCCAGGTAAGGCATAACGTTAGCACACACATACTGTGCGTAATGAGGACGTACACATGGCACGCGGGTCTAAACAAACGTGACCCTGAAACTCTCTTCACTCCATTCCACATTATTTAGGATAGACTTGAGTTTTCCCCGCGGTTTTACCGCGCTCTGACTCAGAGCGCACGGGCCTGTTACAGCCCGCCAGTACACCGCGGCCTCCGGGCGTTCATCCCTAAGGCCTAGAAATACTTAATCTGACCAAAACAAAAACCTGCGTCTGTGTGGAACTGACGCACTGTTGCGCACAACATTAACTAACCCCAGTCCCGTGTCATCACAGAGATCATTATGCTTTTAATTACAGCCACGCTCCCGGTTTTTAATAAAGGCCTGAGGGCGTTTTTTTTTTAGGTTTAATCAAAAATGATTCTGTGCGTAAAAGTTAAACCGCGTCATTTTTGGTTTAACTCATCTATCCTGCATTAAGCCAAATTCCACACCACACATCAGACCTTATATATTATTATATTTAATTATATATAACTATAATAAGGCAGTTTGATCAGAAGAGGCTCTTAGAGGCCCATCGCGTCCAGCAGCCTTGTGCGTAAAGAGGATGGAGTGGCACCTGGTGCATAAAGAGGACGTAGTGGCGCGGACCCAAAGCAATGTTTAACAACTATAACAATAATATTTAACATTTTGAAGTATTTTATTTTTTTTAAATATTAAAGATGTGTGGGATTTTTGTGACTTTTCAGGGACAACCAGAGGTTGTCCCTGAGAGAGTTATAATATTTTTTTTATTAGGGTACATCGATGTCATAGCGATATATTTACTTTTAAAGGGCACGTTTTCTGTAAATGTTGAACTTTTTTGTGGAATGTGAATTGATATAAATAAACTGAGATTTTCCTGAGCCGACAAACCGCATGTGAACCAAAGGAGCCAACACAAAAACAAGTAAAACTCGTGTCTCGAAGTCCGACCTCCGCCTGTTCAAAGTGTCTTTTGTTTAAGCGCGTGTGAAAGAATGAACGCGCCTGGTTCGTGGAGCGGAGGCAGGTGCAGCGCGCTCTTTGGGGCTTTTTTGTTTTAAACAAACCCAACCGAGACGAATCAATGTTACACGGCCATTACGCATACAAACGCGTAAAAACGAAGACCAAAAGACGCGAGCGCCAGACCCACGTGCGCCTGCTAAATGTTCCCTTTGGTTTGATTTATGGGTCACATCCTGCACCGCGCGCCAGCCCCGAGACCCCGAGTGAACACGCGCACAAAAGAGACGTACGTGAGTAAAAAGGCCCGGAGAGACACCCCCCCCCCCCCCCTCTCTCTCTCCCCCACCCCTCCTCTTTCCGCAGCTTTAGGAGATCACAAACTCCATGAATATGAAGTGGGCATTACACATTTATAACGCGGGGAGAGACTTCTTTTAGCAACAAAGATTTTCGTTTCGTTATTTCATTAAATACTTGTGTAATATGTGTCTTAAAACGCGCCACGTTACGCAATGATTTGAATTAAGAGTGGTGTCACAGTATGGAATATCGTAAATATACCGCAGGTTACCTTTGGGACACAGTTAGGCCGCTCTTTCTGTTTCGTTACAAAAACGCCTTATGAATGTGCTACATATTCTCATTTTTCAACTAGAGCTGCTCAAACACATGTTGGAGCATTACATTTTTATATTTGTACTGTTTCTTCTGATTGATTGTGCTGTTTCATATTAATGTGTAAACAGTGAACATTACAGTGGTTTGTCATTTATGTTTGTGAAAATCAAGCTTTTAATGCTACAGTATGTAACTTTTCTATAAAAGGGGCAGTCACCTGTTTGTTTCTATGGAGATGGACTGGAATATTCCAGTATGGCAATAGAGAAGCTGGTAACACTGCTATAAGCCAAGTTACAGATCAGATCAGTGAAAAAATGACCCCACTCAGTATTAGAATTTTTTCTATAGATTTTTGAGCTAACACTAATTCAATACACAAGAAAGAGAGAGTTTAATGCCATACTGTGGAACATTCCACACAAAGCAATGGAGATAAGCAAGAAAATGTTACACAATGTACCTTGAAGACTCATTTATGTTTAAGAAGTCAGTTGAGTGGGAACAGTTTTATTCTAACTCTTTATTTAAAGTTAAAGAAGTTAAAGAAATGTCACAGACTATTTAGATTTTGAATCATGTGATATTTGGATCTCCATTTTGAGTTCTCAGTTTGTTCTTGTGTTGTAGGGGCTGGATCTCCATTTTGAGTTTTCTGTTTGTTCTTGTGTTGTAGGGGCTGGAGGAGGGATCGGCTCTGGGCGTCCTCGATCACTCCGTCATTAAAAAAGGTGAGAGGATTCTGAATTCTAATTTAAACATTCTCCCCAAAGCAACGCTCCTCTGCAGATGGAAAGAGAGAGGGAGGGAAGGAGGAGCGAATGGGGAGAGAGAAAGAGAGTTGAGGTATAGAGAGAGAGAAAGAAAGAGAGGGATGAGAGAGAGAGGAGATAGAGACAAAGAGATGGAAAGACTGAGAGAGTGGAAGGTAGAGAGGGGAGGAGAGGGAGAAGAGAGAGAGAGAGGGGGACAGAGCTGATAAATAATTCTGCTTTTGGTTCATTTGAAGTGGAGGCTGCAGACTCGGCCTAAAGGCACAGTGTGATAATGAAGAGGAGAGGGGGATGGAGAGAGAGAGAGACACACAGAGGAGGAGAGGGAGGAAAAGAGAAGAGAGAGGCAGGAGGAGAGGGACGAGAAGAGAGAGACACAGAGGAGGAAGAGAGGAGAAGATATATATATATATATATATATATATATATATATATATATATATATATATATATATATATATATATACATATACACACACACACACACAGACATCATGCTTGTACTTTTGTCAAAACCAAGTGACATAAGTGACATTTATACTTGAATGATTGGAATATAGATGTTTTGTGTCACTGTGGGAGCTGACGTGTTTTACATTTTGATGAAGGTTATAATTTTACTTCCTGGTTGGACATGATGTAACAAAGGTTACCTAGCCACCATAATGTAAACAGGAGCCAAATAGTTTCAACTAATAAAAAGTAAATGACCTTAAATCTCCTCTTGAGCCTAAACTGGGTTTTGTGTTGACGACCAAGGCAGAGGGATTTTGTTTCACACCAGCACTGCTTCTGTATTTTTGACTTTTCTTCACAAACTGACACTGAACTGATTTAAAACTATGATAAATATTTATCACAGGTTCTATTCACCAAACCCAGTCACAATTAGACAAACATGAGCCCTGCACTTTAAAATCTGCTCATGAGCTGTGTTTCTTAAAGCGTTTCCTAAGTTCCGCCTCTTTTACTTCTCAAACCAGACAAAACCCATCTGCTTTTCAGGTATGGCAGCTCCTCCCAAACAAATATATTTTTAGCTGCGTGTCGGCACTGCTGCTCGTCGTGTGCTTTCAATTAAAAACTTGGTCAAAGTTAGCGTTGTCGTTAGCATACTTTTGCTTGTTTAGAAGTTAGCGAGTGAGAATTGGTTTGGTGGAGGTGAGATTTGTTTGTGAATGCGCCGCTAACCTCCTGCAGCTCCCAGCTCCACATTTAGAGCCGACGACTTCATCAGCTCATATTTAAGTTCACAGGCGCCGCAGACGGAGCCGAGGCAGAACGCGGCGTTATAAAAACATTTAGAGAGAGTCAAGTTTGAAATAAATCCACAAAAACATCGTTAGCGAACACAGGGGGTGCCGCGTATATTTGGAACACATGAAATGTAGACAAACAGAGAAGTTACGCTATTAAAGCTGCACTGTGGAACTTTTCTGGTACCTGCTTGTTTCCATGAAGATACTATCACTTTGTTTGGAATGTTCTGCAGTATGGCATTAAACGTATCTATCACCATGGAGATAAGATGACTGCAGCAGGTGTAGCATGGACGCTCCCCTACCAGAAATGTTACATAGTGCACCTTTAACCATTAGAAATAACAGTCTCTGGATTGTGGCATTATAAGCTTACCTCTCATGATGGAGACAAGCAAGAGACACCACAAGGCCAAGTTACATGTCAGATCTGTGGAGAGGTGAGCCAGGTCATAGTAAGAACACATTTTTTAAGGTATGTCTGAGCAGCAAAAACACCTGGGACAAAATAAATGCTAGACAGATACATGTAAAGCAATAACATTGTCACGGAGACAAGCAGGTGGTGGACCAGAAAAGTTACTCAGTGTGTCTTTAAACAAGTGTATTTTATGAATTCTCACAAAATAACTCTTGTCCCTCCCTCTCTTTCCTCTCTCTCCTCTATCTCTCCCCTCTCTCTCCTCCTCTCTTACCTCCCTCTTCTCCCTCTCATTCCTCTCTCACTCCTCCCTCTCCTCTCTCTTCTCCCACTCTTTCCACTCTCTCTCCTCCCTCTCTTTCTTCCTTCCCTCTTTCCACAGTCCCGATCCCGTCTAAGTTGAATGGTTCATCATTCTCGTCGCTCTCCTCTTTGGGGAAGGAGAGTTTTGGGATGGGTGCCGTGTCTAATCCTGCGGAGGTCTTCTGCTCGGTCCCTGGACGCCTCTCTCTCCTCAGCTCCACCTCCAAATACAAAGTGACGGTGGGGGAAGTGCAGAGGAGGCTGTCTCCTCCTGAGTGTCTGAACGCATCTCTGCTCGGTGGAGTGCTGCGCAGGTGAGACTGGACCGGGGGATAGTCATAAAGGATCTGGATGGAGCAGGGTTCACACATGCCCTGGAAAATAATTGGGCTGTTTTTCAGACATGGAAACACTGGAAATTGAGATAAAAAGTCCTGGAAAATATATATTTAGTCCTTGAAATCCCTCTTTTTGCTTTGAAAAATCTCCAAACTCCACCGCAGGACTGTGTTTGTGTTTTATACGGGTGACCTCAGGGACACAGCACCACCCTCTCCACCCTCTCCACCCTCTCCACCCTCTCCACACTGACACTGTCCTCTCCACTCTGACAATGTCCTCTCCACGCTGACACTGTCCAAATGTTCTCAGTCTAATCCCAGTTCAACACAAAAAGCACATGAACATAATGACAGTGTTTGCTTTGCAGTGATTCTTTTGCAGTTTTAGTAGAAAAATGGGTCATGTGTTTTTAGACTTAATTACATCATTAAAAAAGATCCTGGAAAAGTCCTGGAAAGATTTCAAATTGTGGGAGCCCTGTGTAGTCTGCACTCTTACTGTTTAAATAGACTCTACAATCCCATCTAAACCTTTGTGTCCAGAGCCTTGACCTGCAGATAGAGACACATACGACTCTCATTCTCAGTATATGGACAGGCCTCTCTGCCTGAGCTGCAGAGGCTGCACTAGCTCTGATTCACACTGTGCTCATACCAGGAGAGACTAAACCATGTTTCTGATCTCCGTTTACTCTGGCGTTGTTTCCTTCCTCCCTCTCTCTTCTCTCCTCCCTCTCCCTCTCCTATCTCTTCTCTCCTCTTTCTCCTCTCTCCTCTCCTCTCTCTCTCCTTGCTTTGGCATTGTCTCCTTCCTTCTCTCTTCTCCCTTTCTTTCTTCTCACCTCTCTTCTGTCTCTCCTCTCTCTCCTCTTTTTCTCTTCTCTCTCTTTTCTCTCTCTCCTTGCTCTGGCGTTGTCTCCTCTATAGGAGGTTAACCACAGGCAGAGGTCATAAGAGCGAGTTTAGCACCTCCACTAATGCCTCAGTTGTGAGTGGCTGTTGACTTCAGTTCACCTCCTCACACTGTTCCTCCTGCTCCAGTCTGGAGTGAGCGGAGTGTGATGAGTGGATACAGAGGCTTTGTTCCCGGGTCGTTGTCTCCGGGTTGTTGTCCCCGGGTCGTTGTCCTCAGGTACTTGTCCCCAGGCCATTGTCTCCAGGCTGTTGTACCCAGGTCGTTGTCCCCGGGTCGTTGTCCTCAGGTAGTTGTCCCCAGGCTGTCGTACCCGGGTCGTTGTCCCCGGGTCATTCTTCTCATGAAGTTGTCCCCAGGCCGTTGTCTCCAGGCTATTGTTCATTAAAATCCGTCACTGGTTTTGATATTTGGTCTCAAAAACACATTTTTATTTTTGGCCTTGAAATGTGCAAACTCCACAGGGCAAAGTGTCCTTCTCCAAACAGATGTGCTGAATTGTATCATCATAAAAACTCTTTGGTGCTATTAAAAACTACAGCTCCACAAACACAGCACTGGGGTCAGAGCTCTTCCTCTGACCCCAGGGCTCTTCCTCTGACCCCAGGGCTCCTCCTCTGACCCCCTCTGGTCTCTCTCTCTCCAGGGCAAAGTCCAAGAACGGAGGCCGGTGTCTGAGGGAGCGACTGGACAAGATCGGCCTGAATCTCCCTGCAGGACGACGCAAAGCTGCCAACGTCACTCTGCTCACCTCCCTGGTGGAAGGTGAGACACAGACTCAGGCTGAAGCGGGTTATGAACCTTTTTAGACGTGAGGGCTTCAGAGCATCAGGCTGTTCAAGGGCTTCAGGTTCAGACACATCCAAAAGATTCAACAGAATTAGTTTAGTGTGACATTCACAACTCACACCTATGCTGTGAAATGTCTGCTTTTAATCATCCCTGTGTTTATGCTCTGCTTCTCTCTCTCCTCCCTCTGTGTTCTTGCTCTCCCTCTCTCCTCCCTCTGTGTTCTCTCTCTCCTCTCTGTGTTCTCTCTCTCTCCTCCCTCTGTGTTCTCTTTTCCCTGTGTTCTCTCTCTCCTCTCTGTGTTCTCTCTCTTTTCCCTCTGTGTTTACTTTCTCTCTCTGTCTCTGTTCAGGTGAGGCGGTGCACTTGGCCAGAGACTTTGGTTTCGTTTGTGAGACAGAGTTCCCGGCTCGAGCTGCGGCCGAGTACCTGTGTGGTCAGAGTGACCCCGAGACTCTGCACACGAGGAGAAGCATGATCCTGGCCACAAAGTGAGTCCGGTCTGACCATGTGTGTGCTTTGTATGTGCCATGTTAGTGTGCTGCGTGTTGGAGGGGCCCTGGGCTCAGAATGACAGCGACACTTGTGCCACACTGCCCCAGGGCGGACATGGCTCAGCGTGACAGAATGTGACTGAAGAGTGAATAATAAACTAATGTGAACACATCGATCAATAACACAACCCCTCTCTGTCTCTGTCTGTGCATGTGTCTGTGTGCGTGTGTGTGTGTCTGCATGCGTGTGTGTCTGTGTGTGTGCAGGGAGGTCTGTAAGGAGTTTCTGGACCTCATGACTCAGGACCGCTCTCCTCTAGGGGGCAGCAGACCGGCCCCATGCCTTGACCCAGGAGTTCAGAGCAGTTTGACCCACTTCAGCCTCCTGACCCACGGCTTTGGGTCTCCGGCCATCTGCGCTGCCCTCTCCGCCTTCCAGAGCTACCTGAGCGAAGCCATCAAGATACTGGACAAAGGAGAGACAGGAGGGAAACTACGGCACGAGAAAGAGCTCAAACATCGCAAATAAAACAAGACATGCAAACACCATGGATCCAAACAAACACCATGGACCTAAACGAACGCCATGGATCTGAACGAACGCCATAGATCTGAACGAATGCCATGGACCCAATCGAGCGCCATGAACTTGAATGAACACCATGGATCTGAACAAACGCCATGGGTCTGAACAAACGTTGGACTCAAACTCGTCTTGTTTTTGGCTTCTCTGGAAAAAGCTTTTTCTAACTGCAAACTCACTACATTAAATCAGCCCTTTTCTTCAAACTGTTCTGTTCTGTTCAACCATGTTCAAGTCGTTTCTTCTCATTGAGCCTCTGAAGTTGTATTTGGAGTGATTCATGTTTGAGTAAATTTTAATCATTTATTTTCAAGACGCCATTTTGTCGATCTACTATCGTTTTCACCTCCACCAGTACACGCCCACTGTGACGTACACACTTTTCCTTTTTTTTTTTCTTAATCAGTGATACTCGTAGGATTCGGCAGCGTCCCGTCGTCATTTTGGTACATTTTGCAGCTTTGTGGCGATGACGTTTACAGCAACGTCAGCTCCCATTGAGCACCGCAGTTTTTTAACACAGAAGTCAACGGACTTGTTTCTTTTATTAAGTCGTTTTAGATGAATATTCTGATTTAAAATGTGTAAATTATGACAAAATGATCCGCAGGTGTCAGAGGTGAGAACTATAGAGACACAAGCACAATATGGCTGATTTAATGTAGTGAGCGGATACACAAAGGTTCACTTTTCTTTGACCTCCACAGAAGTCTTTTGGACCAAGGATTTGCTTAAAGTTAAGGTAAATAAGATCAAAGGAAATTAATAACTCATGAATAAGACTGACAGCTATGACAACACCTTTCCCCGCCCACTTTTCCTATTGATTCTTTGCATCTGATGTCATCAACATGTGGTGCTAAAGGAAGGCACTGCTCTGTCTGAAGCTGTGCTAGATTTAAATCTGAGCGTTTTTTAAAAAAAAACACGATCTGGCCATAAAAAATGACTTAGCTGGAACTACAACAGGTGAGCTGCTTTGTTAAACTAGTCCCTCTCAAACATTACAGTCACAAGCTAGCTAACATTAGTCAACAGTTTTTCTGTTAGTCACTCTCATCTTTTTGTTGAAAATTCAATCTTATTAACAGAACCATGAACACTCGGATTGATCACAGGCTTCTGAAAATGTCCTCTTTAAATCACTTTTTTTTTTTCTTTTTTTTTTTTTTTTTTTAGTTTTCAGACGATCTTAAAACTTTTTGGAAAGTGTTTGCTAATGTGTGCATTGTGTCACCATGGTAACTGCAGAACATTTCACCATGGACATACATGTAGAACCCTCCAGCGTGATTTCACTGCAGAGTATCAATATGTCAGCCTCGTGCTCTGATTGAGTGACAGGTGGATTTGACCAATTACAGTGGACTTGTCCTCGAGGCTCAAAGAACACTGTGTTCTTTGAGGGGGTGATATGACCAGACAACAACGTCAACACATATCTGTGTTAGACGTGATTCGTCTGTAGAATGTGGTGATGTTCCCTGAAACACAGCAACAGTTTAACCTGAGCTGAGACAGGTGAGAATCCTTAAGTGGAGTTTGCTGTAACCGTCAGACGACAGATGCGTGAACCTGGTTTATAGCTCATATCTCTGTAATTACCATAGACTGTATATAAATGGACATAGCTAACCTGTTAGCCGCCACGTTCCAAACAGGAAGTGATCATGGGCGCACTTCCGGCTCCATCGACTCTGGCTCCAATTCACTTTCTATTGAAAAGCTGTGGCCCCTCTCTCTGTAACTGCTGCTGTCAGACTCGTCATTTTGATCTTAAAATGTTCATATTAACCCGCTCCTCATGATCCTGGGGTTGTTATTTAACTATTGTGTCTGTATATTAAGATATGAACATTATTACCAGACCAATCAGACGCCTTCCTTCCTTGAGATCGCTCCTGCTAGCATTAGCAACAGGTTTGATTGACAGCATTGCTAAGCGCCTGCTTCCTGCTAAACCAGCGGTGCGGGCGGGAAGGGGCATTACCTTCAACAGCCTCGCTCCAGATTGGCTCTTTGGTTGCTATGATACTCGCAGATGGAATTCCAAATATGGAACATGGCTGCAAATTGGCCCCATAACTGCTCTAGCATCAATGAGTTTCATTTGGAGCTGAACACTGTGGATGACATCACACTCACTTAGTCCACTTCTTTATACAGATTGTGGTCATTTCTGGGCTTATCCACCTAAAACAAAAACTGTCCCAAAGTTCAACGTCTTCTCTGTCTGTCTAAATAAACAAAAGTCAAATATTTTTTTCACAATCTCTTCACAAAGTGGAGCCATTTTTCAGCCCAAAGATGTGAGTGTTGTCAGAGGACTTTAAGACACAACATTAATGTGACAAGTTCGTGGAGCCAGGACTAAACCAGGACTAAACCAGGATGATATGTTTGTAGAGCTGATCCCAAACAGAAGTTTGGAGACTTCTCCCATAGGGTTATATATAGTTATATAGAGTTTTATAGACCCCACCCTCCACCTGAAATTAAGACTTGATAAAATTCTAAAACCTGAGTGTTGTTTTTTGGGTTAAAAACTCAGATGAACGAGTCCTTTTTGAACCGAAACATGGAGTTTTCAAAGCTGACTCCACTTATTTTTACTTGGACCTTTTTTTTTTTTTAACGAAATTTAATTCTGCTTCTATTTATTACCGTATTTATATTATTTTAATGTATTTAAGGAGTTATTTAAGTTCAGGTCTCATTACGACCTGTGTCAAACAAAGAAGCAAGAAGCCATATTCACATTTTTGCTCTTTAAAATACACAAAACCCATCACACGGGACATTAAAACCCATGATGTGCAGCAGAGGATGATGGGACTTGCGAGTTTCTTGGACTTTAACTTGTGGACTGTGGCTGGATTTTTATTATGGAGGAGTCAAAGGCAGTTAAAGGACTTATTTTGAAAAACGTGTTGTAACTTAAAACATTTTGTACTTTTGGTGTTATTACTGTTGTTATTATGGTATTACTTCATAAATGTAATCTATTGTTAATTAAAGAAGACTCATTTGAATGCAACTGAAATTTGTATTTGACTTTATTCTTGATGTTCCACAGTAAGGCATTAAGTCATAGTGTGAGAAATCATAGGCAAAGTGATAATTTCGACAACACCATCTAAACAAAATGGTGGCAAACTTCTCCTAAAGGTCCTGTATCAGACAAAATGGAATTTTGAGTTTTAATTATTTATTTTAATTATTATTTAATTATAATGTTGTTCCGTCCTCAAAAACAGACCTGGAGTTGTGTTTTGTTTCATTCACACATGTTTGAGTAATTCTTTATTATTAGTCTGTAACATCTCCAAACCTTAAAATGCTCTGTTCCACCTTGTGATGTCATGAAGTGGTAGTTTAGATTGATGTTGAAAGGGGCGCCATGTAACTTTACTGGTGCTGGTTCCACCTCCAGATTGTCTCCATGAAGATGTTACCGCTTTGCCCGAAATGTTCCACAGTATGGCTTTAAACTAGAGATTGACTAACGTTTTGTTTTTTTCATGGCCAATGTAGATAACAATTGTTTAAAATCCAGAGAAACCAATTAACTATGCAGATGTTTTAGGGCCAATAACGAGGAGGGAGTTTTTAATGATTTTTCTCATCTGTCTCTTATTTTACCTCAAATCGGCCATCGATAGATTGGTCTGTCTCAACTTTAAACATCTGTCTCTTAAATCTTCAAACTGTTCTGTTCAGACCTTTAACCATGTTCAAGTCATTGCTTTTCATTAAACCTTTAAGTTGTATTTGGAGTGATTCATGTTTGAGTAATCTTTAATCTTCAAGACAAGTTTCAAGACATCATTTTGACGATCTACCCCCGCTTTCACCTCCACCAGTACACGCCCACTGTGATGTACACACTTCCTTCTCCAGTTTTATTTTCTTAATCGATGTATACTTGGAGGATTTGGCAGCGTCACTTATTCATGAAAAAAGTGGGCTGCTCGATAGTATAATGTGCAGCTCTCCATAGGGGGCGCCGACAGAGTGTGGCGCTTTGTTGCGACAATGTTTACGGCAACGTCAGCTCCCATTGGACACCGCAGTTTTCTAACACTGAAGTCAGTGGACTTGTTTCTTTTATTAGGTCAGTTTAGATGAATATTGTGATTTAAAATATGTAAATTATGACATAATGATCCACAAGTGTCAGACATGAGAACTATAGAGACACAAACACACTAGGGAGGATTTAAAAAACAAGCAGATGGAATCACAAGTTACAGGTCAGATCTGTGAAGAGGTGATTATGTTTTTCAATGTAGTTTTGCTTCTCCTTTACTCCATCGCTCTATATTCCCATCTCCTCCTCATTCCACCTCCCTCTCTTCTTTCCCCCATTCTCTCCTCTTGCTCTCATCCTCTCTGCCTCCCCCATCCTCCCCTCTTCCCCCCATCCTTTTGTCTTC